>NW_024070200.1:12427258-12459922 GCF_014754425.2 Oryx dammah
TGGTTTTTCCAGTGGTCATGTATGGATGTGAGAGTTGGACTGTGAAGTAAGCTGAGCGCCAAAGAATTGATGCTTTTGAACTGTGGTGTTGGAGAAGACTCTTGAGAGTCCCCTGGACTGCAAGAAGGTCCAACCAGTCCATCCTAAAGGAGATCAGTCCTGGGTGTTTATTGGAAGGACTGATGTTGAAGCTGAAACTCCAATACTTTGCCACTTCATGTGAAGAGTTGACTCATTGGAAAAGACCCTGATGCTGGGAGGGACTGGGGGCAGGAGGAGAAGGGGACGACAGAGGATGAGATGGCTGAATGGCATCACCTACTTGATGGACATGAGTTTGGGTAAACTTCGGGAGTTGTTGATGGACAGGGAGGCCTGGTGTGCTGCAATTCATGGTGTTGCAAAGAGTCGGACATGACTGAGCAACTGAACTGAAGTGAACTGAACTGTGCTGTCAGAAGACGAGCTAAAATTAGGGTCACGAATGTCCTTAACTGGGACTTCCCTTGTGGTCCAGTGGATAAGGCTCCGTGTTCCCAATGTGGGGGTCCAGGTTCGATCCCTTGTCAGGAAACTAGAATCTTTTTGCTGCAACAAGAGATCCTCATGCCTCAGCTAAAACCCTATGCAGCCAAATAAATGTTAGGGGGAAAAAAGAATGTCTTTAATTCATACAGTCTACAAATTATGATACCAGTGAGGCTCTGGGAGGACATGGAAGACCTGTCCTTGAGGAGATTTTAAACTAGTGGAATGAGATATGCCATAGGAGGATGCTTTGGGGTTTGAGTGACAAGAAACCTTGACTCTAAGTGGACCAAAGGAAATGTCTTGTCTCATATAACTCACAGCCCAGGTTAGGGAAATGCCTCTGTTATCTCAGTACAGTTCAGTCGCTCAGTCACGTCTGACTCTTTTCGACCCCATGGACTGTAGCCCACCAGGCTTCCCTGTCCATCACGAACTCCCAGAGCTTACTCAAATTGTCCATTGAGTTGGTGATGCCATCCAACCATCTCATGCTCTGTCGTCCCCTTCTCCTCCCACCCTCAATCTTTCCCAGCATCAGGGTCCTTTCAAATGAGTCGGTTCTTTGCATCAGCTGGCCAAACTATTGGAGTTTCAGCTTCAGCATCAGTCCTTCCAATGAATATTCAGGAATGATCTCCTTTAGGATGGACTGGTTGGATCTCCTTGCAGTCCAAGGGACTCTCAAGAGTCTTCTTCAACACCACAGTTCAAAAGCATTAATTCTTTGGTGCTCGGCTTTCTTTATAGTCCAACTCTCACATCCATACATGACTACTGGAAAAACCAAAGCTTTGACTAGATGGACCTTTGCTGGAAAAGTAATGTCTCTGCTTTTTAATATGCTGTCTAGGTTGGTCATAACTTTCCTTCCAAGGAGTAAGCGTCTTTTAATTTCATGGCTGCAGTCACCATCTGCAGTGATTTTGGAGCTGCTCCAAATAAAGCCTGTCACTGTTTCCACTGTTTCCCCATCTATTTGCCATGAAGTGATGGGACCAGTTGCCATGTACTTAGTTTTCTGAATGTTGAATTTTAAGCCAACGTTTTCACTTTCCTCCTTCACTTTCATCAAGAGGCTCTTTAGTTCTTTTTTGCTTTCTGCCATAAGGGTCGTGTCATCTGCATATCTGAGATTATTGATGTTTCTCCCAGCAGTCTTGATTCCAGCTTGTGCTTCATCCAGTCCAGCATTTCTCATGATGTACTCTGTATATAAAGAAAGCAGAGTGCCAAAGAATTGATGCTTTGAACTGTGGTCTTGGAGAAGACTCTTGAGAGTCCCTTGGATGAGATCCAACCAGTCCATCCTAAAGGAAATCAGTTCTGAGTACTCATTGGAAGGACTGATGCTGAAGCTGAAACTCCAATACTTTGGCCACCTGATGTGAATAACTGACTCATTTGAAAGGACCCTGATGCTGGGAAAGATTGAGGGCAGGAGGAGAAGGGGACAACAGAGGATGAAATGGTTGGATGGTGTCACCAACTCAATGGGCATGAGTCTGAGTAAATTCTGGGAGTTGGTAACGGACAGGGAGGCCTGTAGGCTGCAGTCCATGTGGTCGCAAAGAGTCGGACACGACTGAGTGACTGAACTGAACTGAACTCTGCATATAAATTAAATAAGCATGATGACAATATACAGCCTTCTTATCTATTGCTATTATTTATTACCTCAAACTTAGTGACTTAACACAACATATTTATTATCTCACAGTCTCTGTGACTTGGGATTCTTAGCATGATTTTGACGGTTGCCTCTGCATAAGGGTCTCTCATGAGGCTGCTGTCAAGGTGTCAGCCAGAGTTGGGGCTCAGCGGAAGGCTCAGCTTGGAAACGGTCTGCTTCCAAACTCATTTGACTGTTGGTAGGACCTAGTTCCTGGAGGGGCCTCGCTTCCTTGCCTGCTGTTGGCTGGAGGCCACCTTCATGTCCATTCCTGGACATGTGGAAATGTCTAATATGGCCACTTGCTTCATTAATGTATGCGCTCTTAGAAGGTAATGGAGAAAGTCTGCCAGAAAGATGAAAGTCTCAGCCTCGTACCACCTAATCATCATCATTGCCCTATTCTTTTAGAAACAAGTCACAAGTCCTGCCTACACTCAGCAGGAGAGGCTTAAACAAAGGCATGAAGACCAAGCAAGGACTGTTTGGAAGCATCTTGGATGCTGCCTAGTAAAAAGACTCAACTTTACCATCAGTCACTTAGGTTTGGTCCCTCTTTCTGCTCTGGCCTCCTCAGCGTTGACTTCAACCTCAGGCTGGTTCTCCTATGGTTCTAAGACAGCTTCCAGTGGCAACTGACATCATGCTCTATGAGGCCATCCTGCTAGAGAGGGGAAAAACCTGTTTCCAAAGCATGCGACTGAAGTCCTACGGTATGATTGACCCACCTAGGTCACACGTCTAGCCGAGTCATCAGGAGAATGTCACACACACATCAGGAGAATGGCTTAGGTTGATTAAGATCCACACTTGGTCCTGGGCTTGAAGATGACCTTCCTTCAGATCATGTTGGGGAACGGTTGAAACCCTAGCAAAATTAAGAGAAGGAAGAAGAGAACGGAGGTAGGGTAGATAGCCAACAATGTCTAGGGTAGATAGCCAACAATGTCAACTGCATCTGCATAGAGATGACCAGAAAAACAAGGTCATATGTGAGGAAATATTTACATGTGGCTTATTGTTATATTCATTATTTTGATTGTGGTGATGGCTTGATTGGTATTTACATATATTGACATCAAATATACACCTTTAACATGTACAATTCTTGTATGTCAATTTTACTTCAAAAAAGCTACTTCTGAAAGTATGTGTTTTCTTTAGACATTATGCTATGAAAAGTACAAAGAAATTAAGCGAATATTCTTCCAGTCTTCAAAAACTATTGTCTAATTATGTAGAGAAGTCCTCATGTCATCAATGAATGAGTACAATTCTAAATACATATTTATTCTTTTGCTTTGGTTGTATCCATTAGTGTAAATTAAATTGTGTTATTTACAATATTCCTGTCATTCATCAGTTGCAACCAGAGCATTGGTTACAAATTCAAGAGTTTAGTGAAAAGCAGTGAAAGCATTCTGTAAGAGTCAATAGGCTCTGTGGAATTCATAGTAGACTGTTGTCTATGTATTATTTAAGAAAACAAAGCCATGAGTTAGATGTATAATTCAAGTTGCTCTGACACTATGGTTCATAAAGATTCAGCATGCGGAATCATTTCTCAAGAAGATCGTTTTCTTTCTTTGCTGCCTCTCTGTCCGAGTGAAGGATGATCCGGGAGCCCTGAAGGAGGAGGCAGGCCTTGGAGAGCCTTGAAGGATGCAGCCTTCTCTCCAGCTGCAGGCAGCTGGCTCAGGAAAGGCTCTCGCTTGCCTGGTTTGCATGTCCTTCCTCTTGGCAGCATGGGGAGTGAGGGAATGGAAAGAGGCTTTGAAACAGTGACCTCTGAGAAACGAATCCACATTTTTGACCGGAGGCCAGACCACTGAGCATTAACAGCTCATCATCTTTTAAGCTGGCTCATCTCACTAGAAGGCAAGCCAGGAGGTAGAAGATCTTCTCTGGAAAGCAGAGCTCCTACTGTGTGCCAGGTGCTGTGACCCTACTGTGTGTCAAGGTGGAGAAAGGGCTCCAAGGGTGAGGACACAAAGGACATGATTTCTGCCCTCTCCTCCTGTTCCAAGTGATAGTCTTTAACTTTGTCTGATTCATCCATGGGTGTCCAGACTAGGGGCTCAGAACAGTTGAATAAAAAGACTAAACCTGTATGTGTATTAGTTATTCATTGATGTGTAACAAATTAGCCCCAGATTTAACAGCTTTAAACAGCAATAAACTTTTTTTTTTTTTTTAATCATACCCAGTTTCCTTGGGTCAGGAATTCAGAAGCAGCTTAACTGCTTGGATCTGACTTGGGATCTCTCATAAGGTTGTAGTCAAGGGGAAGTTAGGCAGCTGTTTTGTGCTATGAGGCAGAATCTATATCCTGAGGAAGAAAGGGCCACCACAGATAAAGAGATTGACTGCCTGGTGCCATGGAGTGCCCCAACAGGCCAGAGTGAGCACCCTTGAATTCTTCTACACGAGACAGAAATAAAATCCTATCCTGTTTAAGCCACTGGTCTTTGGTGGTTTTCTAGAGGAAGGTTCCAACAAGCAGAAATAAAGGAAGGGCATCCTAGGGGGAGGTGAAAGCAGTATGAAGAGAGGCCTGGAGGTAGGACCTTACTTAGCTGTCAAGATAGTAATGAGGGGAAACTGAGTTACTGCTGAAGAAAGCTAAAGCTGGAAACGCTCACCATAGCTCATCCTCCCCATTTGTTTTCGCCTTGAGGGCACGGAGTGATCTTTTTAAAAAAAAAATATTTTATTATTTACTTATTTGCACTGTGCTGGGTCTTTGTTGCTACGTAGGATTTTCTCTAGTTGCTGTGAGTGGTGGCTACTGTCTATCTGTGGTGAGGTGTGAACATTGTGGTGGCTTATCTTGTTGCAGAGCACAGTCTGTAGGAAGTGGGGGCTTCGGTAGTTCCGGCTCCCAGGCTGTACAGTACAGGCTCCATAGTTGTGGCACACAGACTTAGTTGCTCCGAGGCCTGTGGGATCTTCTCAGGCTAGGGATAGAACCAGTGACTCCTGCATTGGTGAAACTGAAAGTCACTCCGTCGAGTCCCAGTCTTTGCGACAGTCCATGGAGTTCTCCAGGCCAGAATACTGGAGTGGGTAGCCTTTCCTTTCTCCAGGGGATCTTCCCAACCCAGGGATTGAACACAGGCCCCCTGCATTGCAGGCAGATTCTTTACCAGCTGAGCCACCAGGGAAGCCCAAGAATACTGGAATGGGTAGCCTATCCCTTCTCCAGCGGATCTTCCCGACCCAGGATTTCAACCAGGGTCTCCTGCATTTCAGGCCGATTCTTTACCACCTGAGCTGTCAGGGAAGCCCCTCCTGCATTGGTAGGCTCTTTACCACTGAGCCACCAGGCAAATCCCAAAGATCATATCTTAAACCTCTGTACAGCGTGCTCGGCAAAAAAGATGTTCTATCACGATGTGGGAGAGAGGCCATGATTTATTTCTGTTTCACTTCTCCCTTTGGGGCTATTTACTTCCTCTGAAAATCAAGTGTGGTGTCCTCAAGGTATCTTCCTCATGAGAAAACCCAGGGTGTTTCCTTTAGAATCATGGGTTCACAACAAGTCGGGCAGAGTGAGAGGAAACCTGAGCCAGCACTGGTCTTCTTGGCCACAGTCCCAACCTGGGCCTCTGCTGCCATCCCAGGGGAGAGTCCCCAGAGGGGTGTGTACCCTGCAGGAGGCTCCTGGGACCTCAGATTAAGAACACTCCCCACTGTGGACTCCCTGCCTTCAGGAGATGCTGGGCGGTGGGGTGGGTGCTGAGATGATGTGTGCTCTGGCCTCTTCAAAACTGCACAGTGCAGTTCCCTTTCAGTGACACTCTTGCCCTCTGTGTGACCTTGGAGAAGTTTCTTAGCCTCTCTGGGCCCATGTTTCTTTTTCTGGAGGATATGTGGAAGCCTACCTCACAGCTGCTTGTGAAGATTGTATGGACGGTGCCTCCCTGTGTGTTGAGTAGCAGGCTTGTGATAAATGTCAGTTTCCCTTCATTGACTTATTTTTTGTTTTTGTTTTTTCCCTTGTGCTGTGCTGTGCTTAGTCACTTTAGTCCTGTCTGACTCTTTGTGACCTCATGGACCCTAGCCCGCCAGGCTCCTCTATCCATGGGGATTCTCCAGGCAAGAATACTGGAGTGGGTTGCCATGCCCTCCTCCAGAGGATCTTCCCAACCCTGGGAACAAACCCAGGACTCCCGCATTGCAGGCAAATATTTTACCCTCTCAGCCACCAGGGAAGCCCTTTTATTTTTTCCCTTATTGATTTTTTAAAATTTTATTTTTATTTTTGGCTGCACTGGGTCTTTGTTGTTGAGCTTGGGCTTTCTCTAGTTGCGGCAAGTGGGGGCTATTCTGTTGTTGCGGAGCTCAAGCTCTGGGTCATGCAGGCTCAGTAGCTGGTGGTATGTGGGTTTTGTTACCCTGCAGCATATGTGATCTTCCAAGACCAGGGACTGAACTGGTGTCCTCTGCATTGTAAGGCAGATTCTCAACCACTGGACCACCAGGGAACCCCTCCCCAACTTATTGATTTTTATAAGTGAAGAATGGATGCCCAGCTCCAAGGATTCTGCAGTGCCTCCCACCCCATGCTCTTCCCCTGACAGGGTTGCCAAGATGTGTGTTTAAGGAAGTTTGAGTTCAATTCAGCTGCTATTAATTAATGCTGCCTCCTTAGACAAGGTGATGCTGAGGACCAGAAAGGAAGGCGTGGGGTCCCTGACTTTCATGGGGTGCCATCCACAGATGCCTCGGCCACTGGCATTGCAGTGTGTGACCCTCACAGGGGTCTGGGCCTAGGGCAGGGCTGGCTACACGATTTGCAGGACTAAGCGCAAAATGAAAATGTGTGAACCCTTGGCTCAAAACCAATACAATATTGTAAAGTAATTAACCTCCAATTTAAATAAATTTATATTAAAGTGATACAGATTTCAAGACAATAGCAGCAGAGCATTAAACCCGAGCACAAGAACGTCTACGTGCAGGATCTTCTAAGCATGGGCTCTGTGAATGCACAGGCCATACACCTGTGAGCCTGGCCCTGGCCTGGGGTGACCAAGCACCTTAGATGGCCCCCGCCTGAGGGGTTTCCCAGGACAGGGGAAGGTGCCAGCTTGCTTGTAGCACCTCTACCCTGCTCAGGCCCTGGGAGCCTCACTGGCCCTGCGGGCCCCTCAGCCCCTACCCCAACCAGCTCTGTGGCCCTGAGGCCCACGTCAGCAGTGGTTTGTGGGTCAGGAGCCCCACAGGAGGTGCTCTGGCTCCTGGATCTAGGGTGCACCCTCTCTGTGTGCCTGGCCGTGCTACCCAGCCCTGGACTGTGCTGCCCAGACAGCTGGCTCTGACCACCATGCACTGCGCCTCCTCCCGGCCCCAAGGCAGCATGTGGTGAGTGGTAAAGAAAACAGTCTTCATGATCCTCGTTAAAGAGCAGACAGGCCTTATTCAAGGAGGACCATCACTGTGGGGTCTTGAACCTGTCCGATCTGAATAGAACAAAGGAAAGTGGGAGCAGGGTGGGAGTCAGTGGATGGGATACTGCTGCTGCTGCTGCTAAGTTGCATCAGTCGTGTCCGACTCTGTGTGACCCCATAGACGGCAGCCCACCACGCTCCTCTGTCCCTGGGATTCTCCAGGCAAGAACACTGGAGTGGGTTGCCATTTCCTTCTCCAATGCATGAAAGTGAAAAGTGAAAGGGAAGTCTCTCAGTCGTGTCCGACTCAGCGACGCCATGGACTGTAGCCTACGAGGCTCCTCCATCCATGGGATTTCCCAGGCAAGAGTACTGGAGTGGGGTGCCATTGCCTTCTCCGGAGGGGATACTACTAAGAGGAAATATCAAGAGTCAGAGGCATTCTGACTGAGCTGACCTAACAAGATTCCTACTGAAGGCAGGCAGTGAGGTTAAACATCACCTGGAGTCAGGAGGGGATGAAAACCTGGATCAGATATCAAGAGTTATCAGTATGGAGGATAGGGGATCTGGCTAAACTGACTTAGCAGGATTCTTGCTAAAATTTTTTTTTTTTCTTGCTAAAATTTGACAATGCATCTACGTGTTTTATTTGGCTTTGTTTGTTCATTTATTATTATTTTTATTTTTAATATTTGGCATATGAATGAAATCATATGGTATTTGCTTTTTTCTGTTTGACTCCTTTCACTTAACATAATACACTCAAGGTCCATTCATGTTGTCACAAATGGCAAGATTCCATCTTGCCATGTGTATATGTATATATCCATGTGTATATATATATATGGGCTTGCCTTGTGGCTCAGCTGGTAAAGAATCTCCCCGCAATGCGGGAAACCCAGGTTCGATCCCTGGGTTGGGAAGATCCCCTAGAGAAGGGAACGGCTATGCACTCCAGCATTCTAGCCTGGAGACTTAATCCATGGGGTCGAAAAGAGTCGGACATGACTGAGTGACTTTCACTTTCCTATATATATATATATATTTATCCCTCCTCTCTTAATGGGCAGTTGCTTCCATATCTTGGCTACTGTAAAAAAATGTTGTGATGAACCTATGGGTGTATTTATCTTTTAAACATTTATTTATTTATTATTTTTGGCTGCCTTGGGTCTTTGTTGCTGTGCATGGGCTTTCTCTAGTTTGGGCAAGCAGCGGCTACTCTCGTTGTGGGGCACGGACTTCTCATTGTGGTGGCTTCTCTTGTTGTGCAGCACTGGCTGTAGGCACTCAAACTTCTCTAGCTGGCAGCCCTCAGGCTCTAGAGCATGTAAGTTTCAGAAGCTGTGGTACAAAGGCTTTGTTGCCCAGCAGCAGGCGGAAGCTTCCCGGACCAGGGATTGAACCAACGTTCCGTGCATTGCCAGGCAGATTATTAACCGCTGGACCACCAGGGAAGTCCATAGACATCTTTTTGAATTAGTGTCTTTGTATTCTTTGAATAAATACCCAGACAAGGGATAGCTGGGTTGCAACATGGTAGTTCTAGTCTTAAATTTTGAGGAGCCTGCATGCTGTTTTCCATAGCGACTGCACCAATTTATATTCTTACCAATAGTGTGTGAGGGTTCTCTTTTCTCCACATCCTTGCCAATACCTGTTATTTCTTACCTTTTTGATAATAGCCACTCTAACAGGTGTGAGGTGATATCTTATTGTGGTTTTAATTGTATTTCTGATAGTGATGGAACATTTTTTCACATGCCTGCTGGCTGCCTGTATGTCTTCCTTGGAAACATGCCTATTTGGGTCTTCTGTCCTTTTAAAATACAGGTTTTTTGCTGTTGAGTTGCTAAATCCTTTATATATTTTGGATATTAATCCCTTATTGGATACAAGATTGGCAAATGTCTTCTCCCATTTGGAAGGTCGCCTTTTCATTTTATTGATGGTCTCCTTTGGTGTGCAAAACCTTCTTAGCTTGATGTAGTCCTCTTTGTTTGGGGCGCCCAGGTGGCATACTGGTAAAGAATCCACCTGCCAGGTCAGGAGATACAAGAGATATGGGTTTGTTCCCTGGGTTGAGAAGATCCCCTGGAATAGGAAATGGCAACCCACTCCAGGATTCTTGCCTGGAAAATTCCATGGACAGAGGAGCCTAGCAGGCTACAGTTCATGGGGCAGCAAAGAGTCGGACATGGCTGAGCGAACCCACACACACAGCCTTCTTTGGTGAGCATGCTGCTCACTTCCTTACAGGAGTTTATGGTTTCAGGTCTCACATTCCATTTTGAATTGATTTTTGTGTACAGTATGAGATAGTGTTGACTGAAAAAATAAACGCTACCTAAAGGTTGAGTTACGTTTTATTTGGGGAACGTACTGAGGACTATGGGGCTTTCCTGGTGGCTCAGACAGTAAAGATTTTGCCTGCAATGCAGGAGACCCCAGTTTGATTCCTGGGTCGGGGAAGATCCGCTGGAGAAGGGAATGGCAACCCCCTCCAGTATTCTTGCCTAGGGAATCCCATGGACAGAGGAGCCTGGTGGGCAGTAGTCACGGGGTTGCAAAGAGTCAGACACGACTGAGCGACTAAGCACTGCACAGCACAGCACTGAGGACTCTAGCCAGAAAAGCAGTCTTAGATTTGCTCTGAGGACTGTTCCAAAGTGGTAAAGGAGGAGTCAGAATGTGTAGAAATGTTTGCTGAAAAAATCCCCCAAAACCCATCTAGTTGAACATCAAATGATTACTGCTAATCACACACACACACACACACACACAAACTCAAGTTAATGATTTTAATGCTTTCCTACATATCAGAAGATGCAAGAATCTGGGCTCATTGAAATTACTCCTTTGATATGTATCTTAACTACCTGGGGCCAGGTAAAATTCCTGTTTTTCTCCATCCTGAATTCCCCTTCTGGCGCAGCACTGGGCTGGCTGGATTGGCGTGGGCGACACTCGTGGTTTACTGAAATGGCAGACAACATTGTTTTCATCTACAAAATATTTGAACATCTCTGTCATATTTTCTCCTGGTTATTCATTGACTCTTTTAAAATGATGAAATGTTTGCTGTGATTAGAGTGTGTTCCCTTCTGCATGGCTCACGTGTGGGTATGATATTTCCCAGCCTGATTCCTGACTGTCCTTATCCCTGAAGGCTCAGCTTGAGTCGACATCTCCCCGACTGGGAGGAGGGCTGGGTACCCCTTCTCTGTGCTCTTGCCTCCTGCGTTTACTCCCTCCCAGAACGTGGGGGCCCCTTGAAGTGACAGGCAGGAGGCCTCCCATCTCTTCAACCAGCAGTTGGCTTGCTGCTTGCTGCAAAGCAGGATTTCAATACATGCTTACTGACTAAATCAGGGAGCGACCAAAACCTTTGTGCTCTTTCTAGCTTTAAGGGCTGGTCTAAAAGATGTAGTACAGACACCCCAAAATTGGTGACCTTCAGTGGTTGTTGGAGACAACAACCGTGGGCAAGTATATGAGACTGTTCTAGAAAATTCCAAATGCATAATTGTCAAAAAGAATCAATAACTGAAGCAAGCTTACAGACACACACACAAAAAGATAATTAAAAACAAAACAGAGGACTTCCCTAGCGGTCCAGTGGTTAAGACTCTGTGCTTCCACTGCAAGGGGAGTGCGTTCGATCCTTTGTGGGGGAACTAAGATCCCACATGCCATGGGATATGGCCAAAAAATAATAATAATAAAGCCTGTTTCCAAGCTCTCTTTAAAAAAATTAAAAAACAAACAGAAGCAAGTGATTCATTCTGGCCTGGAGGCCTAGGTAGGCCTTGAAAGAAGAAGTGTGGGCCCTCCTCTGCAGGACAAGGGGTGGGAAAACCATTTCAAACAGAGGAAACAGTGGAGTCTCTGAGGCCAGGCAAAGTCATGCAGGAAAAAGAGGAAGATAACATCATTGTGGCGGGTCTGAGGTAATTGGGAGCCATGGTTTTTCCAGTAGTCATGTACGGATGTGAGAGTTGAACCATAAAGAAGGCTGAGCACTGAAGAATTGATTCTTTCGAATTGTGGATCTGGAGAAGATTCCTGAGAGTCTCTTGGACTGAAAGGAGATCAAATCAATCAATCCTAAAGGAAATCAACCCTGAATATTCATTGGAAGGACTGATGCTGAAGCTGAAACTCCAATACTTTGGCCACCTGATGCGAAGAACTGACTCATTGGAAAAGACCCTGATCCTGGGAAAGATTGAAGGCTAGAGGAGAAGGGGATGACAGAGGATGAGATGGTTGGATGGTATCACCAACTTGACGGACATGAGTTTGAGTAAGCTCCAGGAGTTGGTGATGGACAGGGAAGCCTGGTGGGCTGCAGTTCATGGGGTCACAAAGAGCTGGACATGACTGAGTGACTGAACTGAACTGATGACAAGAGCTGATTCATTGAAAAAGACCCTGATGCTGGAAAAGACTGAGGGCAGGAGGAGAAGAGGAGGACAGAAGACCAGATAGTTGGATGGCATCTTCGATACAATAGACATGAATTTGAGCAGACTCTGGGAGATTTTGAAAGACAGGGAAGTCTGGGGTGCTGCAGTCCATTGGGTCGCAAAGAGTTGGACATGACTTGGCGACTGAACAGCAACAAAATGCTTCTAAGTTCTAGAAGACGGATGAATCAGATTTCTGCATTAGAAGATCCCTCTAGCTGCCGAATAGAGGCTGTACTGGGAAGGGACTGAGGGTGGAGGCAGGGAGACCAGTTCAGAGCCTCTGCCCTGGATCACATAAATAGTGCCAGTGGGGCCCTGAAGGCTGGAGCAGAAAGGGAGTGAGAAGTTACAAAAATGACCACAAGGGAGAAAAAAAGAAGATAGCACTAGGGGCGGTGGGAGGAGCTGACATTTTGCTGATGAGTCCTGAGATACTGGGGAAGAGCAAAAGGTGATTGGGGGTGGGAGGAGAGTCTGGTGATTTTCCCCAACTTTTTATTATGAAAGAGTTTAAACATACAGAAAAAAAACACCCTGTACTGTGAACATTCATACACCCACCATCTATAATCTACCACTAACACTACCAAACTCACTGTATCACATCTGTCCATGACCCACCCAGGTATCTTAGTAAGTTGCAGACATCAGTATCCTTCACCCCTAAACATGTGAGCCAGGATATCATTACCTGGAGTTCAATATTTAAGATTTTCCCCCTATTGATAACCTCAACATCTCTAAAATTTATTAAATATTCTCTTTATCCACCTGTTGATGGACATTTGAGCTGTTTCAAGTTTGGGGCTATTATGAAAAAAATGATGCACATTTCTCTCTTTAAAAAACTGGATTACTTTTGGACTTCTTTGGTGGTCCAGTGGTGAAGGATCCACCTGCCAGTGCAGAGGACGTGGGTTTGATCCCTAGTCCAGGAAGATCCCACATGCTGCAGAGCAAGAAAGCCTGTGTACCACAACTACTGAGCCAGTGGTCTAGAGACCGAGAGCGGCAGGTACTGAAGCCCGGGTGCCTGGAGCCCGGGCTCCGTAACAAGAAAAGCCACCGCAATGAGAAGCCTGTGCACCGCAACGAACAGCAGCCCTGGCTTGCCTCAACTAGAGAAAGCCCACGTGCAACCATGAAGACCTAGCACAGCCAAAAGCAAATTTTTTAAAAATTTGGATTATTTCTAATCAGACTGACTATGAGGCACTTGGGAAGCTGAATAGTCCATCAGGAGGTGAAAAGTGCCTGTGAAGGGGTCTGGAGGGACAGAGAAACTTGTGGCTGGCAGTATCTATCTCGAGGGACAGCAGTGAAGCTGCTAAACATTGCTGTGTCTCAAAAGGTTGAGTTGGATCAGTGAAATCTTGGGTGCACATTACAATTACCTGGGATTTTTATCTGCAAATAAGGGCTTCTCTGGTGGCTCAGGTGATAAAGAATCTGCCTGCAATGCAGGAGACCTACATTTGATCCCTGGGTCGGGAAGATCCCCTGGAGAAGGGAATGGCAACCCACTCCAGTATTTTTGCCTGGAGAATCCTGTGTACAGAGGAGCCTGGCAGGCTGCAGTCCACGGGGTCACAAAGAGTTGGACATGACTGAGCAACTAAGCACAGCACAGGAACTTTTAAAACCCTAATGCCCAGGCCAGCTTGATTGGACAGTCCTGTATTTTAAAGCTCCCAAGATGACTCCAACGGTCAGCCAGGATTGAGAGCCACCAGGTAGAAGAAATGCTTCAGGGTGGAATGCAGGTAAACACTTTCATTTAAGGAACAGGTGGAGGAGATGCCAGGAGAAGAGAGGGAGATATAAAGAAGTGGAGAACCAGAGTGAGTTTGTTTATTAGAAAGGATGTAATCCTCAGTATTAAAACCTGCAGAGTGACTGAGAGGAACCAGAGCCTGGGGGTAGCATGGTCTGAAGACGCATGCAGGGCAGAGGGTGGGTTGGGAGACCTTAAAGGCAGTGGGTGTCGGAGAAGGCAATGGCACCCCACTCCAGTACTCTTGCCTGGAAAATCCCATGGATGGAGGAACCTGGTAGGCTAGAAAATCCCATGGATGGAGGAACCTGGTAGGCTGCAGTCCATGGGGTCGCTAGAGTCGGACACGACTGAGTGACTTCACTTTCACTTTTCACTTTCATGCATTGGAGAAGGAAATGGCAACCCACTCCAGTGTTCTTGCCTGGAGAATCCCAGGGACGGGGGACCCTGGTGGGCTGCCGTCTATGGGGAAACACAGAGTCGGACACAACTGAAGCGACTTAGCAGCAGCAGCAGCAAAGGCAGTGGGTGTAGGCTGAATCTCAGTAGAGAGCTCATTGGTGGGGATGGGCAGGGGTCAGGATCTCCTCCTCCCCTTGGCTCTGCCTGGGGGACACCAGCTAGCAAAGTGAAAAAGTACAAGCTGTTCAGTTGTGTCCGACTCTCTGTGACTCCATGGACTGCAGCCTGCCAGGCTCCTCTGTCCATGAAATTCTGCAGGCTAGAATGCTGGAGTGGTTTCCCTTCTCCAGGGGATTTTTATCACTCAGGGATCGAATCTGAGTCTCCCACATTCCAGGCAGATTCTTTACCGTCTGAGCCACCAGGGAATGGGCAACAAAAGCCCAGGAGAAGGCCTGCTCCTCGCACCAGCAGACCATCGGACTGCCTGTACCAGCACCACAGTGAACTTGGAAATGCCTGGAGCAAGTTTTAGAAACATCAAAAACAAGCTGATAGAGCCTGAGTTGTGAAATCAACTAGGAAACGAGCTCCAAGATTCCACCAACCACCCTCTCCTTTCTCTGGTCTGGGCAGTCCCAGGCCTGGTTGTTCAGGCTGGCTCTCATGGTGGGTGGACGAGAGACCCTGTACACAGAACACATGCTCTCTGAACCTCATTTCCTACATCTGTGAAATGGAGATATTTTCTGTTACTGTCCTGTGTTCCACTGGTTTTAGTAAATCACGCAGTGCCAGATGGACTGAGGGACAATGAGATACTGAGAATTAAGAACTTGAGGCTGCAGGATCCTCAGAGCTGATTGAATTGAAATTACCAAGTCAAAGGCCTTCATACCTTGTGGGTTGACTTTTACACAGAAAAGAGTCAAACCCATCTAAATGCTCATCTGAAGTATAACTTCTCATCTGAAGTAGAACCTGTGGGGAAGACTTTTAAAAAATATTAAAAAATTTTTAATTCATTGTGGACAGATATTTCCATGAGGACAACAAAAATTGCTAGAAAAATGCAATTAAAAAACACGTTCAGACATAAAATGACTCATATTGCCATAAATGTTTATACTCTCGGTTTCTAGACTCGTCTTGTGGCAGATGGACAAGTCTGAGAGGCTGCACAGATGCCCAGCTCACACTCTGAGCGGGACTGATCCGTTTGTTCTCAGTTGTGTCCGACTCTTTGTGACCCCGTGGACTGTAGCCCTCCAGGCTCCTCTGTCCATGGGATTTTCTAGGCAAGAACACTGGAGTGAGTTACCGCCTCCAGGGCATCTTTCCGACCCAAGGATCAAACCTGCATCTCCTGCGTTGGCGGGTGGATTCTTTACCGCTAGCGCCGCCTGGGAAGCCCCGGGATCGATCCATCTTCTCGCTATTCAGCGTGGACCGGCAGCTCTGGCAACACCTAGGAACTTGCTGGAAAATATAGCATCTTCGGCCCCATCTGATCCTGCTGAATCAGAATCTGCTTTTCAACAAGAAACCAAGTGACTCACATGCATGTTAAAGTTTATGGTGGCACTGAGGCAGCTGGGACTCAGGAGACATTTCAAATGAAGGAATTAACCAGAATCTCTCCCCTTCATTGCAACTTCTCATGACACGAGAGCCGATGGTGTAACATTCTTTTGTAGAAAATTTTAGCAAGTAAATCTGTGTGATTATATTGATCAATTATATGCTTTATTAATCCCAATTGGAAATAAACCTTTCAGTCAACCATGCCAGGATAAATACTGAATTATATTTCTATCCTCCTAGGAAATGGGAACACAAAATCACTGTCAAATGAAGAGATGATGAAAAATACACAGCCAGAAAATGTAGAAAAACTATTATTAAGGAGTGTTAGATGATTGGTAAAAATGCTATTGTATTTTTACGGGCTTTTTTACATTTGTGAGACTTTCTTTTAAAAACATGTAATCTCTTGTGATTTCTCTTCTCGTTCTAAAAAATATTAACATTCACGTTCAGTTTTGCATTCATAGATTTGGAGGCCCACTGCAGGCAGATTCTTTACCATCTGAGCCACCAGGGAAGCACATTGAAGACTCAGCTCCCAACTTGTTTGTTTCAAGCCTTATAGACCTACGTCTCTGCATATTTTACTGTATTTAATATGTATTCCCTGCTGTGGTCAGTGAGATTGAATTTCCTCTGTTAATTAGCCATTTATGCTGCTTCGAGAATTGCTTTTTCTTTATCATTTTTCTATTGAAACGTTTTTGCCATTTTCTTATTAGCTTGCAAGAGTTCTTTGCCTAAGGATACCAATCTCTTCTCTGTTATGTATAGCATAACCTTGTTCTTGATGAGCAGGACCAGATTCATAATTTTCAGGGCCCAGGGCAAAATGAAAACATGTGCTACAAGGACATATTGTACAATCAGGGGATTAAAACATCATTTTAAAGGTATAAATGGAGTATATTCTTTAAAAATTGTGAATTATATTGTACATCTATAACATATATTGAACAACTATAATTTAAAAAAAGAAAATGTGAGGTCCCCTTGAAATAATCATTTAAGATTTCAAGATAGTGACAGCCGAGCCTGGGGGCTTTCTGAGTGTGAGGCCCTGTATGGCTGACGCCATGGGTGCCCTGTCTATAAAGTTGACTTTGCTGATGAGACAAGAGAAGAAGGCTGGATCATTCTGGATTTACTTGTGCTTTGCTAAGGTAAGTTATGTGGACCTCCTGGGTGGCTCAGACGGTAAAGAATCTGCCTGCAGTGTAAGAGACCCAGGTTCAATCCCTGGGTTGGGAAGAATGGAAGAATGGCTACCCTCTCCAGTATTCTTGCCAGTATTCTTGCCTGGAGAATTCCATGGACAGAGGATCCTGGTGGGCTACAGTCATGGGGCTGTAAAGAGTTTGACATGACTGAGCGACTAACACTTTTATTTTTCAAGGTAAGTTATGAGTTTCCTGCCTCGTTTTATTATCAATCATAATTAAAAAGCACCAACCCACATCCTTTGCAAAGTTTATTTTTCTTAATATGCAAATAGAAATGGTTTCCATAAATGGCTTTTATTCCAGTGTAAAGAATTCTTTCCAAAAATACAAATATGTATGTGTCTATTAAAACATGACTGGAAGCTCTCTATAGGGAAAGACAACTTGTGTTCATTTACTTTATTGACAGTGTACAGATTTTCATAGATTGCATTACAATACTGACTGCTAGATTTCTTATAAAGGTTTAGTTCGTATTTACTCTAGATTTGTCTTCACAATAAGAATAAACTCATGCCAGTGTTTAGTAATCAATAGTAGCAATTCATTCAAATTTAATGACAGTTTTGTTAAACTAAGAATCTCATATCACAGAGCATTCACAGTGCAGGAGGTCACAGTTATTGAAAAAATAAATAGTGGGATAAATATATTTATTATTTACAACTTTTCAGCTCACGGCCCCTGCTTTGCCCGTTAGAGATGATGAACAAAGATGGCAGCATGCCAGAAATGTCTCACTCAGGTGACGTGTAACAGCCTCAGAAGTTTTGGGTTTTGGTTATTTCTAAGGGAGGTTCCTTTTGGGCATGAGAGCTCTGGTTCTATTTACCTGCTATTTGTTAGGTCACACCTGAGCCCCAGGAAGATCCCATGGCCCTGTGCGCCCCTGGGCTGGGTCAGGCCTCCCCTGCCTGTTCTTTGGCAGCTCCTGCATCTGTGCATGGGCCCGGCCCCATCTGGCTGGCAGCCCTGTTTCCTCTCAAGGTAATCAAGGCTCTCTTTGTATTCAGACACTCAGCAACTGCTCCAGGCTGGCAGCAGCTGATAGGAGATACACACAGAGGGCAGGTACCCTACCAGGGAGCATGTGCTCCGAACTAGATACCCAGCCTCCCAGACTAGCAGCCCCCTGAGGAGGCTACCTTAGACCTGGCCACAGAGAATTAGCCACAGTTCTCTCCCTGGGCCCCCAGGTATCCTTGGTCCAGGCAGGTGGAGAAAGTGCCAGGAAGTGTCCCATGGATTCAGAAGGGTACCTCTGGAGGTGAGAGCAGGGATGCCCTGGCAGCCAGAGGAAAAACCCACCAGAACATCTGATTTGGAAAAACAGAGCTGTCTGGCTCACATCCCAGCCATTTTCAGTGGGAAGAAAGGCCTCGCTCCTGTTGAAAGGGGACTTCATGTTCATCAGGATACTCCCAGGTATCTGGGACCTTCTGGAGTGGGGGTGTGGGACTCTGTTGTCTGGGACCCTGCTTTATGCACAAAGGCTGACCAGACGAAGCCACGCACCCAGAGACCAAAAGCTGAGCATACTTTCAATAGTTAAAAAACTACATTTTTCAGTGGTGGGATGGGGAGGGTACACACTTTCTCCAGGATTAAGGGCTTTATTGGCTGCTACTGTGGATAAGTCCCAACCAACGTGCTGCATAAAAAGCAGCTGTCTGAATTCTGGCAATGGAGGGAATAGGTGTGGATAGGCCCGCATGTATCATAGGGCTTTGAATAAAGCAGCAGCCCTTCCCAGACCCATAAACCTAACGGTAGAAACACCACACCAGCAAGGGCTTGACTTTCACATGGGTTCAGGGAGCATTTCTAACTGTCAGAGCCACCTCCAATGACCCTGGGTCTGTATCAGGGTGTCCAGGCAGCAGATGTTTTCCCAGACTAGAAGACGGTAAGTTCTCAGCCCCTGTTATGAAGTGTGTGGAGGACACACCACCTTGACAGCTGGATGCCAACACCATAAGAGGTGATGGAAAGCCTGGAAGCTTGTGCAGGTAAAAGATGACACCAAGCACGCCCCCCTGCAACACATGAGGATTTAGCAGAGACCAAAGGAACCTAGTTGGCTTCCCTGGTGGCTCAGATGGTAAAGCGTCTGCCTACAATGCAGGAGACCTGGGTTCAATCCCCGGGTCGGGAAGATCCCCTGGAGAAGGAAATGGCAACCCACTCTAGTATTCTTGCCTGGAAAATCCCATGGACTGAGGAGCCTCGTAGGCTACAGTCCGTGGGGTCGCAAAGAGTCGGACATGACTGAGCGACTTCACTTCCCTTTCACAAAGGAACCTGGGAACCATTGGTCAACTGAAAAGTTAGAATTTTTAAAAACCCCTATAAAATAATCAAAGCTCTAATACAACCTAGCTGGCTTCCCTGTTGTGATGAAAGAAACAGCTTCTCCTGGGTGGCAAGATGGGAGAAAACACCTCTTCTCCTGAATTCATGCAGGTACCATTTCCTTGAGGTCGGGCAGCATGTGACTGGATACTGACCCATTAGCTATGAGGTCTGGAATTAAGTGCATACTAAACTAGTGTCCCTGATAGACTTCCCTGGTGGCTCAGACGGTAAAGCGTCTGTCTACAATGCGGGAGATCTGGGTTTGATCCCTGGGTCAGGGAGATTACCTGGATAAGGAAATGGCAACCCACTCTAGTACTCTTGCCTAGAAAATCCCATGGATGGAGGAGCCTGGTGTCCATGGGGTCACAAAGAGTCGGGACACGACTGAGCGACTTCACTTTCACTTTCAAACTAGTGTCCCAGTTTGGTTTTCCCTATTAAGAAGCAAATGCAACAACCTAAATGGACTGTGCCCTTGGGAGAACAGTTCTCTGTGGCAAGGCGAAGGGGCTCCACAAGAGCCAAGTCACAAAATCTGCCTCCCACCTGTGTCCTCGGCCTTGGAGGACGGGCCTGTGCCAAGGTGGCCTTGGAAGACGGGCCTGTGCCAAGGCGGCCTTGGAGGATGGGCCTGTGCCAAGGTGGCCTTGGAGGATGGGCCTGTGCCAAGGCGGCCTTGGAGGATGGGCCTGTGCCAAGGTGCTCTTGTTCTACCACCCACATGACTGACACAGTGTAGGATAGTCCCCTTCTATATGCGCCCAGAAGGTCCTGAGAGCATCTTTGCACTTCAGGGGCTCATGCGACCAGCTGCAAAGAGAAAGGGTTCATAGCTGGAGGGGTGCCCAGATGCTTGGGGTGAATCCATATAGAGGGCAAGGGCGAGGGACAGCACATCGGGTCCAGGAATAAGCGGGCGATGACGCTCTTCCTGCCACTCAAGAGCTGCCCAGAGAGCGTTTCCAAAAATGTCTGGAATGAGCACCACGTGGTGACGAAGCTGCCGAGACGTGATCCATCTCAGAGATCCTGAATGCATCTGCTAACTGCCCCAGGGGGAGGAAGACTCACACAGAAATGATGTCCAGAGGGCAGTAGAGGGACCCGTAAATATGGACTGCAGCCTGCCATGGGATTCTCCAGGTAAGAATACTGGAGTGGGTTGCCATGCCCTGCTCCAGGGGATCTTCCCAACCCAGGGATCGAACCCATGTCTCTTATGTCTCCTGCATTTGGCAGGCGGGTCCTTTACCACTAGCGCCACCTGAGAAGCCCATATAAATCACAGTGAAAGTGAAGTGAAAGTCGCTCAGCCGTGTCCGACTCTTTGCAACCCCCTGGACTATACAGTCCATGGAATTCTCTAGGCCAGAATACTGGAATGGGTAGCCTTTCCCTTCTCCAGGGGATCTTCCCAACCTAGGGATTGAACCCAGGTCTCCCGGATGGCAGGCAGATTCTTTACCAGCTGAGCCACAAGGGAAGCCCTTAAAACCCAGTAGCAGGGGAAAATCTCCTGAAGATTTTCACCCTAACCAGCAAGTTCTTTGTTTATTCAAGCAGCAAGCATTTGCTGAGAGCCTGTCATATATGCTGCACAATCGTCCTTTCCCGCCAGGGAAGGAAAGGTGAGGCTGAGAGACAGGCCAAGCCCAAACCCTAAGGACCCACTCAGTGTCAGGGCAGATGGGAGGGCCACGAGCTCACTGGGCAGAGCCAGCTCGAGCCGAAGAGTCTCCGCTTCTCTGTCCTGTTACAGACCTTGACTCTGCTAGCGCATTTCACACCTGGGGAGGGAGGAGGAGGAGTGGACCCTCTTGCAGTCCATCTTGCCTCTGTCCACCCCTGCCTTAAGGACAGGGAGGGCCCCTAGAGCTCAGGGAGGGGAGATGCCAGGAGGAAAGGAGGGTATCAGGCCA
Organism: Oryx dammah; assembly: GCF_014754425.2. NCBI lineage: Eukaryota > Metazoa > Chordata > Mammalia > Artiodactyla > Bovidae > Oryx > Oryx dammah. The sequence goes on from NW_024070200.1 coordinate 12,448,593, forward strand.
GGGGCCCACACTCTGCCTGGATTCCCAGCCTGTGTGTGGAGCCCAGTGTTTCCTGAGGGCTGAGCGCCCACTGATGCTACAAGGCATGCAAATCCTCCCCCAAAAGGAAGAGGGGGACTTCCCTGGTGGTCCAGTGGTTAGGACTTCCCCTTGCAGTGCAGGGGGTGCTGGTTCAATCCCTGGTTGGGGAGCTAAGATCCAACATACCTCCTGGTCAAAAATCCAAAACATAGAACAGAAGCAATATTGTAACAAATTAAATAAAGACTTTAAAAATGGTCCACATCAAAAAAATCTTTAAAAAAAATTTAAAAAAGGAAAGTGGGGGGGTAGTTTCTTCCCTTAGAACCTAGACGCTGGGAAGCCCAGGAGGGGGTCTTTGGTTGGGGTCTGTAGGGGGTTGTCTCCCCAACCCCCGGAGGGATGGGGATGCCCATCTGGCTCCTGAAGGGTTATTCTTTTCAGCTGCTTGGGTGTGTAAAAGCAAAAGATTGACAAGGAGGAGCAATGTGCCCTATTGCTGTTGTGTCTGACTCTTGGCAAGCCCATGGACTGTAGCCCACCAGGCTCCTCTGTGTCCATGGGATTCTCCAGGTAAGAATACTGGAGTGGGTTGCCATTTCCTTCTCCAGGGGATCATCCCAACCCAGGACTTGAACTGGTGTCTCATGTCTTCTGCATCGGCAGGCTGGTTGTTTACCACTAGGCACCATCCAGAGAAGCAAGAATAAGTCCTAATAGGTGGGGTGAGGGGAGGAGGAGCAGGTAATGAACAGAGGAAAACTCACAAGGTCGGTGCTTATGGAAGGTGAACACAGAGGTCAGGACACCGTGGGTTACAGGAAGGATGGGAATGAGACCATTCTGATCTGCCTTTAACATCAGTCTGTCACTGCAGCTGACCTAGAGCCTTTCTCTAGGGCCAGGCTCTCAGGACACTGCATACCTTCCCCTTGACTATGCTCGGCTGGCAAAGGAAAATGCAAACCAGAGATGCCAGGAGCCTCCTGCTCCTGCTTTTATAGACGTTTTCTATCTGAGTACAATGGGTTCATTTTTCTGCCCCCAATTCAAAGAGCCAAGTTTATTTTTCAGATTGCCTATTTTCATAGCAGAGTAATCACTCTGTGCTAATTAGCTTCGGGAATAAAATAAAGGAAGTAACCCTGCACAGTGATGAAAGCATTTTTCAAATGAAGGCCTAATTAATCAAGCAATTCTTTAAACTTGAAATGGAAAAAATATTTAGTTACAAAAGAGACCTCTTCACCTACAGTGTGTATATAGTTTCCCAGCTACAATAAATGATAGATCCTTTAAAGAAGTTACATTGGCACATCAAAGTCATAAGAGGGTTAGCCAGGAGGGCTGTTCTACGTATTAGAAACATCAGTTTTTGTCTCAAACTGGAACTGCAGCATATTTATCATCTCAGATGGGTTCTGCTGGGGAAGAGGTGGGTGATGAGGGTGTGTTCTCTGAAAGCTACACAGGGATTCAAAGACGGAACACCAGCAGGGCTCTCATCAGGGCCAATACGGCCTCGCTAAAAACATTTTTTGATCTTTATCAGAAAATAATAGGGACATAGCATGGGGATAAATATTAGGATGGGAGACAGAGCATCCAGATGTCAGTTAGAAATATGATGAAGTTTTGACTCAAACAATAAGGGCCAACCCCAAGGACAAGGACACATCCCCACCTGCACGACCAAGGATGACCACACGCTGGACTGGCCGAGCCGGGGGATGCTCTGGGGCTCAGCTCCTGTTTGCAACTTACTAGCCATTGACCTAGAGTCACCTGACCTCTCCAAGACTGAACTTCCTGTTAAACGGGGAAGATCATCCCTACTTACATCACAGGGCAGTTTTGAGATTCAAAAATGGACACAGATGCACTCTGAAACCTGGATGAGGCTATAAGACAGAGGAGACCAGGTGGCTATTCTCTGTGGGCAGAGGGGTTCCGACAACTCTGAAACCCTCTGTGTCTAAACATTTGTGTTGATGAACCTAGGGGCTTCCTGGCCGCCCACTTAGCTAATTTCTCAGGAAAATGACCCTTGTCCTCAACTGGAAGACCACTGAGTATCTAAGCAGAGAAACAAAAGGAGAAGTCTTGACTTGGTGTAGCTACTAACACTGATGAGGATCCAAAATAGAAACCCGATGATGGGGCTGTCATGTCTGAGGCTCATGCTAAGGACATTTTAGGGACACAAGCTTAAACATGCCCTCCTTCTGAAATTCGGGAGGCCACAGAGAGCACATCCACAGATTCCACTGTGGGTTACAACCGTTGTGTCTCGGGAAAGAATCAGCTATTGGATTTACACTCATCACCCATGATTAATTATCAGTGAATCACTAAAACCCTCCTTTCCTCATACCATCATAGTCTTCGGTGCAAAATAGCCCAGTATTAAAAGTGCATCAAATCTGATAGACTCTTTGCAATAGAAACATTAAAAAAATAAAAAAGAACACCTCTCTATAAAATGAATTGTGCTTTCTTTTCAGAAACCACAAATGGTTTGTGTTCATAAATCTTTTTAATATACATTTGAGAGCTACGAAGCAGTCAAAATTGTTTAATGTTTCTATCTATTTTTTCAATTAACCTCCCATCTTTGGCCTTTTTTAGCAAACTATAAGATTCAAGAAACTTAGCTCCAAAAATTTCCAAGTTAACGGTTTCCATACTTGCCTCCAGCTCACCAGAGAGCAACTGGTGGTTTTGCAGGAAATCTCTCTTCTTGTCATTAACCATTACTTCTGGCACATGCATTCCAGTTCAGCAGGCTATGAAATTTGTTGGGCATATAAACAATTGGGTCTTTGAACAGGGTGATTTTGAGGGCAGGGCATTTACAAAGAAATGACAAACCCAAACAGACAGCGCGTCCCATGCCACAGGTCTGGAATGAATGGCTGTAAAGCACTATCTCCACTGTGTCTCTGAGTTAGCACCCGTTTAGATGTTAGTCTTCAACTTTCTCTGTGTTCCAAACCAAACGTCTTGGTGTCAACGCAACATGGTACACATAGGATTTGTTTCCCATAAGTATTACCTTTCTGGTCCCCATCAAGGTCCTTTGTGTGCGATGGTATTTTTCAAGTATGATGATCTATAGCTGACATTTTATTTTGACTGTGTCATTGCTCATTCTCTGAATGTATCAGTGAAAACGAGAAGAGTATGCACTTGTTTTCTCTCTTCTGCTGTGAACAACTGTTTCTATTCTTCCAAATTTGTCCAGGAAAAGGGGTGGAGTATTTGTTGTCATGGCCCCAAACTCCCAAAAGGTTGAGCCTTGCTCTCTCCAAACCTTGAGTGCTTCCAGCAGGATTCAGAAGCTCTAAGGAGCACATGCTGCCCAAGTAACCCACACCCTCTGGTCCAGCGGGGCCCCTTAAGAACAACACTCCTATTTTGCACTTGCCCCAGGAGACCTTGTGTTCACCGACCACCTCATTTCCGAGGCTGCCGTGCGACAGAAAGACAACCCACGTACAGAAGTCCTTCTGATACAGGCGTCCGAGAGGAGATACATGGCACGTCCCTGTGGCCGGCGGCTCGGAGGTCTGCGAAGCTGCTCCAACAGCGGCCCCTGAATCTTGCCTCTTTGTGGGGGCAGAACTCCAAGGAGGAGGATGACGCCCAGCAGCCTGGCCTGTGACCAGACACAGACCACGATGGCGCTTTCTTCCCATGGATGAAAGAACGGACGGTGGCTGCCGATGCAGGAGAGATCCGTGGCGGGGAGGGGCAGGGAAAAAGGGACGCCAGCGCCGGAGTGTCCAGAACAGCTCCCGGACGGGGGTGCAGTGGCTTCGTTTTAATCGTCTTCTCGGCACATTGGCAGGTTGACAAAGGTAAAGACATTGAACTCTATCATTATGGAGAAGCACAAGAAGACGGCGTAGAGGACCAGCACGTACACTCCCAGCTTCCGGTCCAGCTTCCACTTGTTCAAATGGATGCCGAGGACCTAGAAGGAGACAGAGAGTGTTGGGCTGGGGTAGCAGAGAAATACAAAAGGCACTTTTACTGGAAAATTACACACGAACGGTGAGCCCCAGAACTTTCTCCAAACTGTGGACGAGAACAGAGGGGTGCTGCCGGGTGTATCCTTGGTTTGATCAGAATGAGCCCCGTAGGCTTTAGACTCGTCTGATGAAAGGATGCTGACTCCAGGCATGCAAAGCATGTGTCCTTAGGGGACAGGCCCTCCCCTGGTAGGCACATTCCTTTTTGGGGATGCACAGGCCTCCCAAGCCTTCTTTAGTGACAACCGGGGACTGCCACTGGCCCCTTCCCTTGCTTTAGAATTTGGTATCCTCAACCCTCTTCAGCAAAACCTTCAAGGCTCCCATTGGCCCACTGTCTGGACAGCTTCAGCTTGGACTGTGTGTGTGTGTGCGTGTGCCTGTGCGTGCGTGTGTGCGCGCGCGCGCGCGTGTGTGTGTGTGTGTGTGAGATAGGGTTGGAATGCTTCTTCTTTCTACATTTGTTTCATACTTGGCTACCTCCTATTACTACCTTCTTTCTTTTTTAAAATTAATTATTTTAATTGGAGGCTAATTACTTTATGATACTGTGGTGGTTTTTGCCATACACTGACATGAATCAGCCATGGGTATACATGTGTCCCCTCCATTCTGAAACTACCTTTCTTATCCATGAATCAAGGCTCCCCAAGAGTTGAATCATAGTTACCTCCAATGCTGTGGGTCCTTAGAGACAGACCAATAGGGGTTCAAATCCCAGCTTTTCCTATCCCTGTAGACTTCATGAAGGGAGTGGATCTGAGTCCTCATTAAAAGGTTTTAGAAATGTGGGGTCCATGAAGAAGGGATTCCTTTCTAAGCAATAGCACTAATGGGACAGTTATAGGAAAGAACAGTTATGGCAAATGGCCATTTCCTAGCCCTGTGACCTGGGACAAGTTACTTAATTCCCGAGCCTTGATTTCTTCTGCAAAGTAGAAAATCATCAAGTGCTTGTAAGGATGGAATAAAGTAAGCTGAGGCGTTGTTTACCACAGTTCGGGGCCTGTGAAGTAAGGAGGCCTCTGTGTCACCATGTACCATCCCTGAGGCCTGAGCATCAAGCCCCCAAGGCAGCTCCGATGGAGTGGGGGTGGGGGGGAACGTGCCTCCCACTTGCACCATTGAGGGGAGGCAGGAAGAAGAGAGGAAACGTAAGTCCCTCCTTCTGGGGACTTCTCACCAGCTCAGGGAAAAGTGTCGTGGTGGATGCCAACATTCTTGGCACAAACTGTGTCTGGGGGTATCTGTGAATTTATATGTTTCTTCAGCTATATCCCTCACGGCCAAGAGGAAGAATTCAGAGACTGTGCAGAATCGGAGGAAACCACGTGTGTGTCAAACTGCCATTCTGGAATTGTAAAAACTCACGGTGAGAGCGACGGAGCCCAGCAGCAATGCCACGGAGTAGACCAGACCCCGACTGTTGATCTTCACCTGGAGAAACAAACACACACGCCCTGAACCTCTGGGCTGCTCAGGGGCCCAATCTGTTCTGGGAGTCCACTGCACTCGGGCTTATCCTTTCCCTCCTCTAGAAGCCACAGGTGGGTATTCACAGCCGAAGCACCTGTGAGTTCCAAGCAAACATGGGCTGCCTCTTGCAGGCACCCCCAGGCTGTTCTGGATGCCTTTGCACAAAGTAGCTGCCAGCCTGCAGAGGAGACAGGGCAGTGCCCCCCCTGAAGCTCTTAGCTGCAGGGCCAACACCACGCTCGCTCCCTGTGAAGCACAAGTGTCCTGCGTCATCTCACTAAGGAAGTGAGATGAACTTACCGTGGACCCATAATTAACAACCATGGTCTGCAGCCCCCATGGTATGCCGAGTCCCACGAGGATGTCGAACACATTGCTTCCTATGGTGTTAGAGACCGCCATGTCACCAAGGCCTGCGGGGACAACCGACAGGTTATTCCTAAACCCCAATACCTCAGAATGTGATTTTATTCAGAGACAGGGTCTCTGCAGGGCTTCCTTGGTGGCTCAGATGGTAAAGAATCTGCCTGTAATGCAGGAGACCCAGGTTCGATTCCTGGGTTGGGACGATCCCTTGGAGAAGGAATGACTACCCACTCTAGTATTCTTGCCTGGAGAATTACACAGACAGAGGAGACTGGAAGGCTACAGTCCATGGGGTCACAAAGAATCGGACAGGGGTAATCAGGTTAACTTGAGGATGAATCCTAATTCGGTATGATTGGTGTTTTCATTAAAAGGGGAAATTTGTGCACGGGCCTGCACACAGGGAGAACTCCAACCGAACATGAAGACCGCCTCCTACAAGCCAAGGAGAGAGGCCTGGAGCAGACAGAAAGAACCAGATTTTTCTAACACCTTGACCTCTAGCCTCCAGGACTGGGACAGTCAGTTTCTGTTTTCCTGTCTTCCAAGTTGCGGTAATTACGGCTGCCCTAGGAAACTAACCCAGAGCCCTTCATTATTTCTCCAGCCAGGGGTGTCAGCCTGTGTTCTGGGATGACCCACTATGTGCCTCTGCTTATTTGAGATGCCCACCTCCTCTGGGCGGGAGAGGGCCTTGTCCTCAATGCATACTTGTGACCCAGGCGATGGCACCATGAACTTGACCCGGATGACAGAGCAGCAGGTCTTAGGCCCGGTTGGCCTCCCAAGAGTGGACTCTTTGCCCCCGGCCAGACTGGAAGCATCTTAGAGGCGGGGGCCATGTCATTACCTTCCCCTCCTGCCCCACTGTCGTCTCCTACCAGCCAAACAATCTTAGGAACTCAATAACTTGAGAGGTACCAAAAGTTAGAAAGCAAACTTTTAATGCTGGCTGAAATCTGTTCTAACCTGGCTCCCTAGCCCAAATTCAACACGACTGTCATAATCTGGCCACAAGCATCCGTGGAAAGAACAGGCCTGAAATGCACATGCCTATAACCATAAAGTCCCCTTGGTCACTGAGCAGCTTGCAGAGACTCAGACCAGCAACTGGACGACTGTCTCACCTCTGTTCAACCACCTGCCCCCAGGTATTAGCCAGGCTACCTCCTCCCACCCTGATGCTGACATCCACTGACCTCCAGAGCACACAGTATCTCCTCAAGGGCCTCACAGCTCCCTCCCTGTCTGAGTGCCTTCGAAATCCTGGCAGCTTAGTCCTACTGGGGGCAGTATCTCTGGGAAACCTGCTTTCCAGTCTCCCAGGATCTTGTGAAACAGGAATGTGCAGCTCCTGTTTTGGGCCAGCTAGTCATTCCTGGTGAGGAGGCACGCACTAGCTGGATGGGTCAGGAGGAACCGAGGTGCCCGGTCTGGGCAAGAAGAGCGAGCGTGTTCTCAGGTTGGACTGCTGGGCTCTTTATGGGTGCAGCTCCTTAAGGAATCTTACAGCAGCAATTCTCAGACTTTGAGAGCACACGACTCAAATCTCCATTCCCACCAACCACAGTCCAAGAGGGGTTCCCTTTTCTCCACATCCTCTCCAGCATGTGTTGTTTGGTTTTTTTGCAGATGGCCATTCTGACGAATGTGAGTTGATACCTCATTGCAGTTTTGATTTGCATTTCTCTAATAGTGATGTTGAGCATCTTTTCATGTGCCTCTTGGCTCTCTGTATGTCTTCTTTGGAGAGATGTGTATTTAGGATTAGGATTGACACATGTATACTGTGTGTGTGCTCAGTTGCTCAGTCATGTCTGACTCTGTGACCTCGGGGACTGTAGCCCATCAGACTCCTCTGTCCATGGGATTTCCTAGGCAAGGATACTGGAGTTGGGTTGCCATTTCCTTCTCCAGGGGATCATCCCAACTCAGGGATCAAACCCACGTCTCTTGTGTCTTCTGCATTGGCAGGTGGATGCTTTACCGCTGAGCCACCTGGGAAGCCCACGTATCTGCTACCATGTGTAAAATAGATAGCTAGTGAGAATCTGCTACAAAGCCCAGGGAGCTCAGCTCGGTGCTCTGTGATGATCTAGACGGGTGGGATGGGGTGGGAGGAAGGTCCATGAGGGAGGGGACATACGTTCCCCATTCATTTTGTTGTTTAGCAGAAATTAACACAACATTGTAAAGTGATTATACTCCAATAAAATATTTTTTAATGGACAAAAAAGAGCAAACAACTCGCTGAGGTCTTGCTGAAAAGCAGACTCTGGTTCAGTGGGGCTGGGATGGTGCCTGAAACTCTGTATTTCTCTCAAGCAGATGCTGCCAGCCTGGACCACACTGTGGGCTGCGAGGCTTTAGGGAGCCCAGGATGCAGTCTCTGCATGTTAGAGCTCACTGCACGGCTCCTGCCTCGTGCAGTGGGCTCTGGGCAGAGGTTTCTTCATCCTCTGCCATAAAGAATCTATGTTTAATGTTGTCCGCTGGATCCTCTGTCACTCACATCAGCATCACCCTTAGGACAGCTATACACTCCCACCCCCACGTCGGCCTTCCTCTGTTTCTGTCTTTCTACATCTCACAGGATGATATCCCCACCTGTTCTTGTTCCTACAGAGCCCCTTTGGACTACACTGGGACCCTCCCCTCCAACTTCTTAATCTTCTCCTATTATGACCCCTTTCCTGACCCACTAGCCTGGACTCCAAGGCCAGTTGTTTAAACGGCAGATTCTCTTGGCCCCTTGACCTTCCACTGTGTCCACCCAACCACCCCCAGCTCTGGATGAACTCATCTGTGTGTCTCGGGAGCTGGTACAACTCCAAATTCATGCTGGAACCCCACCCAAATTCACAACCCCGAATGTCAGCCAGGCTCTCATGGCTTATTGGCTTTCCTTTTCCTCCCTGTACTGGCTTGAATAGTGGCCCCTACTCATGTCCACCCAAAACCTGTGAATGTGACCTAATTGGCCAATAAAATCTTTGCAGATGTGATCCAATTAAAACAAGACCGTACTGAATTAAGGTGGGCCCTAATTCAGTGACTGGTATGTCTTTGGACACAGACACACACAGAGGGAAGAGCACCATGTGAAAACACAGGCAGACACTGGAGGGAGGTAGCCACAACCCAAGGATTCCTGGCACCCCCCCGAAGCTGGCAGAGAACAAGGAAGGATTCCTTCCCAGAGCCTCCAGATAAGTACAGTCCTGCCAACACCTTGACCTTGGACTTGTAGCCTCCAGGACTGGAGAATCCATTTCTGTTGTTTTAAGTCACCCAGTTGGGGTACTTTGGTTATGACAGCCCTGGGAAATGAATACACTCACCTCGAAGGTCACTCAGTTCAATTCCACGCCCCTCTGCTGCCGTCCCCAGCTGTCCCCATTCTCCACGAGGCTCCAGCCTCCTGCCAAACATACTCCCAACCCTTCCCTTCCCCTCATTTCATCTTTTCTCAGGACTGGTCAGCCAACTAACCAAGCTTTCTTTCATCTTGAAGAAAGAAAACATTTTCCTCCTTTCTGAACCCACTTTCTGTTTGGACAGTTCTCTCCCCTCCTGTCTCCTCTGAGATTTCACCCCACTATTTGCCCTTCCTGCCTCCCCTACTTTCACACTGCTGTCTACGGAGGAAGGTCGGTGGAAGTCCAGGCGTGGATGCTATCTCACTGGTAGCAAAGGAGCAGCAGAGGAAGGCTGGCTCTTCATAGCCCTTCTGTTCTGCCATCGAGGAGTATACAATGTTCCTTAGCCTGCTCACCCCCAAAGCACTTGGCTCCAAAGAAAATCCACCAAGCAAACCATAACATTACATAAGTTCTAGAATTTGAAGAGGAATCAGAAAATAGCTGGAGACATAGATATCCCCACTTGGCCTGCCTGGGATCAGAACATGAGTGCGTGTGCTAGAAAAATTCTGGGCTCCCACTCTGATCAGTCACACACTGGTGATGTCAGAACAAGTTCTTTTTTTTTTTTTTTTGCAGCACAGCTAGTGGGATCTCAGTTCCTGCAGTGAAAGCCTGGAATTTTAACCACTAGGGCAGCAGGGAACTCCCAGAACAAGTCCATTTTTATTCACCTCCACACAGATGCTTCTAGAGGCCTAGAGGAGGTGATCTTGGTAGTGATTCTCTCCATGGATGGAATCTACACGATGCTTTCCAGTCATCACCGTTTCCTCCACGGCGGGACTTAGTGACTACCAGTCCTGAGAGCTATGAACTGTAACGCGGGCAGGGGGACGGGCCCACGTCCACGTGATGCCGTCGGCTGCGGGCCCAAGACACCATCTGTACCTTGTCTGGCCACAATCAAGCTGGCCATGCAGTCGGGGACGCTCGTGCCTGCTGCAAGGAAAGTAATGCCCATGATGACATCGGGAATCCCAAGGGTGTATCCAATAATAGTCACCTGCAGAAGAGGGGGGAAACATTAACTCACAGAGGAGCACCCCTGAAAACCCTGCTTACAACTCAGAGTTTTTAACTTAAACATAGTACTCCTGTATCCAACAGAAAAATCTGGAATATGGTTTCTTTTTTGAAAACTGTCTTTTGAGTATTCTTTTTTCCAGATTACATGAGTAATCTGGGTTTACTGTTTTTAAAAGTTAAGAAAAAATGTCAAATGAAAGTATTAGTAAAAATCACCTACCATTTCTCAAGACCCTCAGACAACCACTATTAACACTTTTTATGAGCCAGTGAGTCTTAGACTTGAAAATGTAGGAAATCCTGTAGTGAGCTGTTAAAATAAGACCTGCCAGGCCCCACCCCCAGAGTTTCTGATTCAGGAGATCTGGGGTAAAGCCCAGGAATCTGCATTCCTAACAAGTTCCTAGTTGGTTGAGACCCTGAGGCTGCTGACCTGGGAACCACATTTGAAAACCCCTGCTTTAGAATATGGGCTTCCCTGACAGCTCAGTTGGTAAAGAATCCTCCTGCAATGTAGGAGACCCCAGTTCAATTCTTGGGTCAGGAAGATCTGCTGGAGAAGGGCTAGGCTACCCACTCCAGTATTCTTGGGCTTCCCTTGTGGCTCAGCTGATAAAGAATCTGCCTACAATGTGGGAGACCTGGGTTTGCTCCCTGGGCTTTAGAATATATCCCTGACCTTCTTTTTGGTGTTTGTATTAGAAAAAAATGAAATCAGATTATACTATCAACACATATTTTGTGACTATATGCTTCACACAGTGATACAATGTATCTTGCCATCATAAATATTCATCTACAGTCTTATTTTACACTGGTGCGTGGATTCCACTGCATAGCTGTAAAAGTTCCTGTCCATCCATCACCGGTGGATAGGAAATGGCTTGTTTTCATTCTTAAAATATCACCGTGTTATCACATGTAACATTTACTGAGCACCTCCTATGTACCAGGTCCTTTCCACCTTTTCACTTTCACAATC
>NW_024070200.1:12459932-12813702 GCF_014754425.2 Oryx dammah
AATTGGATGATAACTGCTTTACAAAGTTGTGTTGGTTTTTGTCATTCAACAATGCAGATCAGCTGTGAGTGTATGATGCGTGTGTTTTATATATATATATATAAAGTACACATACATAAGTACATATATATCCTCCCTCTGGAACATCATTTTGTCTTGTGTGAACATCTCTGGGTTCTCATCTTGCTATTATATCCTTAGGAAAAGTTCCAAGAAATAGAATCACTGTATTGAAGGATACACAGGCTTTTAAGGATCTTGAAGAATGGTCACATAACTCCTCTAATAAATGCCTGACACTCGGGAAATGGTGAGCAGCAGCTGAATGGAAAGCCCTAGAAGCACCTGGACAAGCTCACTCAAAACACCCCTTAGACGGCTCACCTCCCCATCTAGAAAATGTGAGCAGCAGGATCTTTCAGGGTTGTTCACATCTCAGCTGATGGCTCCAGTCCCAGCAAATGTTTGGGTAAGCTAGTTTACTTCTCTGAGCCTCAGTTCCCTCATCTGTGAAATGGGCTTTTAAATGTGGATTAAGAGAAAAGATGAGGTGACAGTGCATGGGCTGCGTGAGACATTCATAGATGTGTGTTTCCCTTCACTTTCAATCACTCATCTTGCAATCTATGGGGGCACAGAAAATGTGAGTGATTAGCCCAGATGAAGTGTGCTTTCCAAGGGCAGAGCTTAGGCCTGGAATGAAGCCAGAGCTTGTGGACTAAAACCATATGCCTCCTAGGACAAAGCTTGTAGATGGGTTTGGAGATGCTCGACCCTCCAAAGACAGTGCTCAGTTCAGCAGCGCCAGGAATCGGGCAGTGCGTGCACTGACTGGCCTGCTCTGGGCTGTGCAAGGAGAAAGACTGAGGACACAAAGCCACAGAGCTGAGGCATCAGTGCTTAACCCACAGTGACCAAGAGGGAGGTCTCCTCAAGCACAGCCTGGCATGGCTGACATGTTCTTAATGAGTGATACCAGATGTCATAAGTATAGGAGCCTGGGGTATTCTGGCAATAATGAAGATGCTTCCCTTGTTTTCCTTTCCTTATATCACTGGACTACCTGGATAAGAAGCTGGAGGGTGGAAGGACAGAAGGAAGGCTCTGTGTGTGTACACACAATGGCAACCCACTCCAGTATTCTTGCTTGGAGAATTCCATGGGCAGAGGAGCCTGGCAGGCTATCGTCCATGGGGTCACAAAGAGGTGGACATGACTGAGTGACTAACACTTGAACACACTCCAAGCATTCAGGACCAGAGATGCTACCTGAGTATGGCTTATCCTTGGACTCCAGCCTGGGGCCCTCTGAACTCCTGATGCTGAGGTTTCAGAAAGGGAAGCAGAGCCAAGTCCAGAGCTGGGCTGATGATCCACCTGACTTTGTTGGAGTCACACCTCCTCTTTGGTCCTCAGTCTCTCCAGTTTGGCGAAGGTGCGGCATCAGATGACTTATTTTTGAGATTCCCTCCCTTTGGATACTGACAATCAAGAATCGTTTTCCCCAAAGCCTTAGGGGTGAGAGATGTGAAGGATGGTGGGGGTAAAAGATGAGCAGGTGAGACTTCAGTGCTCCCTGGCGCCCCCATGAGGAAAGTAAGCGCCTGGCCCCTGGCACATCTTGCTTTCACAGAAATCAGGCTAACGTGGCACTGTCGTCTTTACCACTTTCTACTGTGGAAACCACTCAATTACCCAAAACTGAGGCCAGCTGAAGTTCCAAATCACAGGTAAGAGTGCCGCAACAAGGTGGTTCCTATGATTCTGGCCAAGCCACTGCCAAGACTCTCTTTTCAGAAGCAGGAATGGGGTTTGTAAGACAAGGCGAGGGGGATGGGAATGTTATTCAATGTCCTACGTCACAGCTAATTAGTAGAACCGATTTTATAATACTGTTGTTTTCATTAATTAAAAAGAAGAAAAAATTTCACACATTCATTAATTTGATCTTCCCTAACTCTCACACCCACTCAAATGTCATGAAATACTTTTTTCACTTGCAATATTGTTTGTGGAATGCACTTTAGTAAAATAAATTGCTGGATCCTTTTATCAAATGTAAGCATGGGCTGGCCTTTAACCCTACTCGGTAGTCATGTTCGGATGTGAGAGTTGGGCCCTAAAGCAGGCTGAGTGCTGAAGAATTGATGCTTTCCAATTGTGGTGTTGGAGAAGACTCTTGAGAGTCTCTCGGACTGGAGGGAGATCAAACCAATCAGTCCTAAAGGACATCAAGGCTGAATATTCATTGGAAGAGCTGATGCTGAAGCTTCAATACTTTGGCTACTCGATGCCAAGGGATGACTCATTGGAAAAGACCCTGATGCTGGGAAAGGCTGAAGGCAAAAGGAGAGGAGGGCGGCAGAGGATGAGATGGTTAGATAGCACCACCAACACAATGGATATGAATTTGAGCAAACTCCGGGAGATAGTGAAGGATAGGGAAGTCTGGAGTGCTAAAGTCCATGGGGTCAGAAAGAGCTGGACACAACTCAGTGACTGAACAACATCTTTGACTGTCATCCTTTTCGGGGAGGGGGGTGGGGAGTCTGTTAGTAGCTGTTTCCAACTTCTTTTCTACATAAGAAAACACACACACACCTTGGCATCTATGGGGATTTAAACCTCTATCTGAACAAGCTTGGAAGCAGTGTCAGCTACATCTCATGGTGAACATGGCTGATATTTACAGTTATGATCAATGTGCTATGTTGCTAGCTCACACCTGATGCCTGAACAGAACCCTTTCCTTTCCCAATAACCTGCAGACAGTGGCGATTATGTCCGTTTTGCAGAGGGGACAACAGTAGGTCATGGAAGCTGAGTCACCTGTCCAGGTTTCCTGGCTCCAGTGGGGAGAACCAGGATCCACAGCCAGTCCCATGAGACCCCACAGCTCTTCTTCTCCCACCAAATTGTTCCTCTTGGGTTAAGAGAATGTTGCCCTTGTGCCTCTGAGGCCAACACACACCTTGGCCCTGTGAGTTAGGTGGCATCGGCTGGTAGGAGGAGAGTGAAATGGCTGCATGGATACTACTGAGGTGTGAGTGGCTTGCAGGTGAACTTCAGAATAGAAACGCAGAGGTTCTGCACCTGCTTCTCTCGCTGTTCACGGGCTCCCCAGGTGGGTGAAAGGAAGAGGGGGAACCCCACAAGATGATATACAGTCAGAAGAAGGGGGCTCCTGTTTGGCCCCACCTAGCCCGTGAAAGGTTTGCCCAGGGAGCAGTCATGGGGGGCCAGAGGGGCTAGGCCAAAGCCTCTCTGCCTGAAGATTCTAAGAACAAACTGAGAGGCCATTCAGGCAAGTGGTTGAGATCCTAGACTCTGAGGATCAATACCCAGGTTCTAATCCCAACTCTAGAATTCAGTAATTGTGTAACTAGTTGTGCAATAGTTGTTAACTGCCTAACTAACCGGACAAATGACTCAATCTCTAGGCCTCAGGTTCCTCCTCTGTGAAATGGGCACAATAAAACTGCTTACCCCATTGGGTTGCTGTGAGGACTAGAACAGTTTACCTAAAGTTTATATCTGTGCCTGGACATAGGAAGGTGGGAAGAACACCCCTGGGCAGGGGCCATGGAAAGGGCCGCCTGGTGTTTGTCTCCCTCCAACTCCAGTCTCCATCACATTCCTCTACGGATGCTGAAAAGGAAGGGGGCCTAGTGATTAGCCCTCCAGAGCTCTTTCTAGACAGTGTCTGCCATCCCTGCCACATTCCGCTTCCCATCACACCAGGGTGGCATGTTCCAGGCTGTCCATGTGAAGGTAACCTTCCCTCCCATGGACACTGTGGACCATGCCGTGTCTATCTGGGTATCCCCGATACACAGCACAGCTTCACATGACTCTGCTGAAGCCCCTTCCTGCTGAGAAATAAGCCAAGGTCTTTCAAGGTGGGGGAGTTGCTGAAGGTGATCGATCCAGCAGTGCCTGTGGTCACTCTTGATCCCAGCTCTCCCACCTCTGGCAGGCGCTGGGCAGGGGCTGTCCGCACGGTCCACCCCCTCCCCCGCCACTCACCAGCCACACCATCAGGTAGGAGAAGACAGCGATCCAGAGCGTGGCGATGACAAAGGTGAGCATGAAGAACTTCTCCCAGCGGGGCTTGCTGCAGTTGGGGATGGTGACGCACAGGAGGAAGATGAGCGGCCAGGTGAACACCCACTTGACCTTGTCCCCTCTTGCCTCTGCAGAGGGATGGGGTGGAGCCAGAAGGGCGAGAAACAGTAGGTTACGCACCTGCCACTCTACCTGCACGTTTACCTTTTCATGCCAAACAAGAAGATGCTACGACTATGACTCCCAGCAGCAGACTTCGCAGAATGACACACCTCCGTATCGTCAACCTGGAAGTGATCTCAGCAAAACAGTTGAGTGTTTGTTGACTGAATAACCACTGTCAGTCCAAATCCTTCATTTGACAGGGTGAGGAAAATGAGACCCAGAGCTGGAACAAATTTGTACAGGGCAGCTGGAATGGGATGTTGAATATGAATAGGCCTTGGAGTCAAAGTGCGGTTGGAATTCAAATGACCTTGAGCAACCCCTCAACTCCACTTCCTCCTCCGATAATAACAGATGTAAGCGACAACACAATAGTTGATGCGGGGAATATTTGCTATGCGGAGCAGGCATAACGCTAAGCATTTTGCATTTTAGTAGTTTCTTCATCTGTTAAAAGGAAACATTATCACTTTCTGGGTTGTTGCAAAAATGACATGATACAATGTATATAAAACACCCAGCACAAAGAACTTGGCAACGAAGGTGCTCTAGAAATCTTAGCTCATTTGCTCCAAGGTCATATACTCAATCAGTGGCAGATGCAAAACTAAAATGTGGTATTCAGCTGACAGGTATGACCTCACTGACCCCTACCAAGGGAATCCACACACAATTTAACTGAGGAAAAGTGGCCACTGAGTACAAGCATAGTGTAATTATCCTTAATAAGTGGCTTATCCTTAATAAGCCACTGGGTATTTTGAGCACATGCATGCTCAAAGCAGGTTTGTGGGTAATGCCAATGATTTGGTGGAGGAAGTGCCTCTGTAAATTCTCTCCTCCATAAAAGCAATGAAAACATTAGCAAAAATAGTCTAAGTCAACTTGTTTTAGAACTCTGGAAATTAACCAAAGCCTTGTAGCCATCCAGGGAGTGTTTATTTAAGAAAATAATCTGGGTAAAACTAAGAACAGTGAACTTTATAGAGTTCTAACTTGTTTTCATTTTCTTTCATCAGCTTTGGAGCAGTCTTGAAAAACCAGTAGCCTGGCATCCACCAGAGGGGGAAGGACAGGATTAGAGATCTTTCCAAGTCTGTTCCCAGAGGACTGGCATTATCTGACCTGTCTGCTTGTTTCCTGGAAGACCCTACTTTCAAGGCGTCTTTATTTTACCTGAATCAGAGCTCACCCAGTATGAACAGACTTTTCCTTGAGGGCATTTGTTGAAAACAATCAGAGACAATTGTTGAAAACTGTGCTGCCTGCGGTGATGGAAAACAGCTGGACAAACAATAGGTTAATGAAAAAGCTTAGAAGGAAAAACTGGGAATGAGATATCCCTAGAGGACTTGGAAAAGCTCCCAGGTAGTTCTAGGAATACCGAAGGTTCATAACAGGCAAAGGGTTGTTCCCAGTGTTATTTGCATTCTTAGGAAAGACTTGGCTTCCCAGATGGCTCAGTGGTAAAGATTCTAGCTGTTCATGTAGGAGCCACAGGAGATGCAGATTTGATTCTGGGTCAGGAATATCCTTTGGAGGAGAAATCCGTTCCAGTATTCTTGCCAGGATAATCCCATGGTCAGAGGAGTCTGGTAGGCCCCAGTCTACGTGGTCGTAAAGAGTTAGATAGGGCTGGGCAACTGAGCATGCAGGAAAGACTTGAGAACACCTTCATCTTTCACTTCTGCCTAACATTGAGACTCTGAGAAAACAAGAAGTAAAAGGCTAAGGTGGAGTTGTAAACTGCCTGACGGAGTGTTAAAGGCCTGCCCCAAACACACACAGAACCCAGCAAAGAGAAGGAGACTTGTTTTGAGCCAGGCATCTAAAGAAATCTCTGTGTAAACATTAGCAGATACTTCAGGGGTCACACAGCAAACAATATAGATTTTACAGAATTAGAAAAGTCACCCAACAAGCAACAACAATAGTAAAGCAACAACAAACAGCCATGGGAATGGGAAAGAACCTGATTTCTTATTATTACTTCACGTTCAGTTCAGTCGCTCAGTCGTGTCCAACTCTTTGCGACCCCGTGAATCGCAGCACGCCAGGCCTCCCTGTCCATCACCAACTCCCGGAGTTCACTCAGACTCAGTCCATCGAGTCAGTGATGCCATCCAGCCATCTCATCCTCTGTCGTCCCCTTCTCCTCCCGCCCCCAATTCCCCCCCAGCATCAGAGTCTTTTCCAATGAGTCAACTCTTCACATGAGGTGGCCAAAGTACTGGAGTTTCAGCTTTAGCATCATTCCTTCCAAAGAAATCCCAGGGCTGATCTCCTTCAGAATGGACTGGCTGGATCTCCTTGCAGTCCAAGGGACTCTCAAGAGTCTTCTCCAACACCACAATGCAAAAGCATCAATTCTTCGGTCCTCAGCTTTCTTCACAGTCCAACTCTCACATCCATACATGACCACTAGAAAAACCATAGCCTTGACTAGACGGACCTTTGTTGGCAAAGCAATGTTTCTGCTTTTCAATATGCTATCTAGGTTGGTCATAACTTTTCTTCCAAGGAGAAAGCGTCTTTTAATTTCATGGCTGCAATCACCATCTGCAGTGATTTTGGAGCCCCCCAAATGAAGTCTGATACTGTTTCCACTGTTTCCCCATCCATTTCCCATGAAGAGATGGGACCAGATGCCATGATCTTCGTTTTCTGAATGTTGAACTTTAAGCCAACTTTTTCACTCTCCTCTTTCACTTTCATCAAGAGGCTTTTTAGCTCCTCTTCACTTTCTGCCATAAGGGTGGTGTCATCTGCATATCTGAGATTATTGATATTTCTTCTGGCAATCTTGATTCCAGCTTGTGCTTCTTCCAGCCCAGCGTTTCTCATGATGTACTCTGCATATAAGTTAAATAAGCAGGGTGACAATATACAGGCTTGACATACTCCTTTTCCTATTTGGAACCAGTCTGTTGTTCCATATCCAGTTCTAACTGTTGCTTCCTGACCTGCATACAGGTTTCTCAAGAGGCAGGTCAGGTGGTCTGGTATTCCCATCTCTTTCAGAATTTTCCACAGTTTATTGTGAGCCACACAGTCAAAGGCTTAGAAGGATTTAAATCATGTAATGTTTATTCTACAACCTTTCCACATTGGAAAGAAATTAGAAATTAATAACAGAAGGAAAACTGGAACATTTACAAATACGTAGATATTAAATAACAGACTCCTAAATGACCAATGGTTCAAAGAAGAAATAATAAGGGAAATTAGAAAATACTTTGAGATGAATGAAAATGAAAAGAGAACACACCAAAACATATGGAATGCAGTGAAATCAGTGCTTAGAGAGAGATTTATAGCTATAAATTCTTATATTAAAAAAGAGGAAAGGATGCAAATCAATGACCTAACTTTACACCTTAAGAAACAAACAAACAAAAAAACCCAATTAAGTCCAAAAAAAGAAGAAAGGAAATAATCAAGATTGAAGCAGAAGTATGTGAAATAGGAAAAAATCCTAGAACCAATTAAATGAAAAATTGGTTCTTAAAAAGATAACACAATTGACAAATCTTTAGATAGGGTGACCAAGAAAAAAAGAGAGAAGACTCAAATTACTAAAATCAGGAATTAAAGAGGGATTCCACTATGAATCTTACAGAAATAAAAAGAATTATTAAGGAACACTATGAACAACTGTGTGCCAAAAAATTAGGTAAACTTGGTGAAACAGAAAAAAAACATTCCACAAAGACAGAAACAAACTGACTCAAAAAGAAAGAGAAAACCTGAATAGACACATAACGAGAAACTGAAATAGTAATCAGGAAACTTCCCTTAAGGTAAAGCCAGGACCAGATGGTTTCATGGGTACTTCCGCCAAGTGTTTAAAGAAGAATTAGCATGAGTCCTTTGCAAAGTCTTCCAAAAGATAAAGAAAGAGAGAACACTTCCCAATTTGCTCTATGAAGCCAGTGGTACCCTGATACCAAAGCCAGATATCAAGAGAAAACAAAAGTACATACCAATATCCCTTATGAATATAGATGCAAAAATTCTTAAAATTCTGGCAAACTAAATCCAGCAACACATAAAAAGAATTATACACCAGTACCAAGTAGAATTTATCCCAGGAATGTAAGGTTGGTTTGACATATGAAATTCAATCATAAACCACATTAACAGAATAATGAATGAAAAAGCACAATCCTCTCAACTGATACAAAATCCAACACTCTTTTATGATAAAACACTTAGCAAACTAGGATTAGAAAAGAATTTCCTTAGCTTGATAAAGGGCACCTACAAACAGTTGACACTTCACATCACATTTAATGGTGAAAGGCTGAAAACCTTCAACAAGATGAGGATGTCTGCTCTTAGAACTTTTATTCAACACTATTTTGGAAGTTGGAGTCAGGAACAGTAGGCAATTCCTCAATACGTCCCACAAAAATCTGTACTCAAATATATATAGCAGTATCTTTCGTAACAGCCCCAAAGAGGAAACCACCCAAATAACCATGAGGTTATAAATGGATAAACAAAATGTAGCATATAAATCAATGGAATGTTTTTCGTGCATAAGAAGGAATGAAGCATTGATACTACATGCATGGATGAACCTATAAGACACTGTATGAAACGAAAGAGGACTTTCCTGGGTGGTACAGTGGATAGGAATCTGTCTGCCAATGCGGGGCCCATGCAGCAGGGAACACCCAGTATAGCCAAAACCAAATAAACAATTAAAAAATTATATGGTGGTGATGTTGTGCAACTTTGTGAATATACTGAAAAAAAAACATTGACTTGTATACTTTGTAAGTTATGAATTTTATGGTTGATAAATTATAGCTCAATAAAAAAGAAATTGCAGAGTAGGCTGACAATAGCAGTTTTAGCTCTGAACACCTGTGCCGAATCTTCCTAAGTCACTAAAATCGTATTTGCTAAGAAAAAACACCCAGCCTGTTTATGAATCAGGAAAATACGGTTAGCTAGAAATCAGCAAATTCATTCTAGATGCTACACCTAGAAAAACATCTGTCTTCCCAGATCTTCCTCTACATACACCTTTCTGTATTTTGTAATCCTTGTACAAACAGAAGAAAGTTTTCCTGATTAGTTTGTACAAAATTTCAACCCACATCCCAACTCATCCAGGCTGCCAGAGAAGGAGGGCATCCCCATAAATGACCTAAAACCCTGCATATAAGGGAAGGATTTACTTTGGGGAATTGTAAACCTGGACACTTACAGGCTTAGGAGTGACTTTGCAGGTACATATACATGCCACAGCAGAAGGATAATTTATTTTCACAGGCACCAAACTGCATCTGATGTCAGTTTGCCTAGTATGGATTTCACATCTGGTTTGGACATCTGATCTGGCCCCACTCAGCTAGCAAGCCTCAAGGCCCACAATTGTTTACTAAGAGACAATGCTCCATTTGACCTGTTCTATGGCTTTTTTCAACTGTTGGATGAGATTCATTAGTGGATGGGATTGTGAAATCAATTAAGTGGGTGGCATCTAGTATTCCCCTAAAAAGAAAAAAGTATTATAGCTATGGTATATAGTGAGTTAAATATTATTCAGAAGACTTCTGTTTCCTTTTTATAGATATCCATGTATGTGTGTGTGTGTGTGCGTAATTCAATTATCACTGTGGGTCATGGTCCAAGTGTGGAAAACATTCACAGTGACCATGCTGTGCCCCTTCCCCCCACCCCCTACCCCCATCTTCCACTGGTCTTCAGCGTCTACATTGTTTAATCAGGCATTGTAAGACACCAAACACGGAAATGATTACTGTGGTTTCCAGGAGCAAATGCAAGGCAGGGTGAGCAGGCTTAGGATTGGCTCGTTTGAACAATCTCAGGAGGTTCTTGGGGACAGGTCTGTCTCCAGTTATCTGGTACTTGACCATGGGTGATCAGGGTAAGGGAATAGAGCTTCCTGCAGTGAGAGAGCCAGATGGGACCCTGGTTGATCAGCACCAGGGAACAGAGCCTCCTGGTATGTGAGAGCCAGATGGAGGCCGGTGATTCAGAATACTGGGCTCAGGCTTGGTTAGTCTGCATATGAAAAGTGTAGTTCTGGATGCGTAGTTTGCTATCTCTAAGAACTGGCTAGCCGAAGCAATGCTCGGTTGTGCTGGGCATGTATTATTCTTGTCTGCCCAGCATCCATTCCCCTTTACTGGTAACAGCAAGCTAATATTTTTTTAGGGAACCAACCCTTCATGCCACATCATTCACATGGCTTGGAGGGCTGACTCTACTTCCTAGCTCTATGGGTGGGGTGTGCGAGTCAAGCTTGGCTAATCATGCATTCCATAAATACTTAGTGTGTTCATTCTCTGTGCTGGTGCTTTTCTAGGTTCTGAGAATCTGCCAGGGGACAAGTCAACAACCCTTGCCATTGAGTGGCTTACATAGGTTTGGGCTTGAGTGGATAACCCATTTAGAGACCTCTGTATGGATTTTGCTGAGAATCTCTGTCTGTAATATCCATTATCCCTTCCTCCTTATTAACAGAACCTTATTTTGCTTTGGACAGTAGGTTCCCAGCTAAAAACCTTAATTTCCTAGGCTTCTTGGCAGGAAGGAGTAGCCATGGAACAGTTCTGGACAATGAGATGTAAGTAGATGTCTATGTGGTGGGGTTTCCAGAAATGTGACTATCTTCCTGATAAGAAGAGACCGTTTATTGACACACCTCTTGTCCTTTGTTCTTCCCCCTTGTTCCTGCCTGGAACATGAATATACAAGCCACAGGAGCCACTTGGCAAACTTGAAGACAAAAGTTACCTGCTAAGGATGGAGGAATAGAAATGGAACATCGATGGTATAACAGAGCTACAAGACTCCCTAATCTCAGGATGTATTATGTGATTAAAAACAATCCCCTTGAGGTGAAGTCTTTGTCACTTAAATTTTCTGTTACATGCAGCCCAATGCAATCCTTAGTCAGCCAGAGGCACCACTTGTATGTACACTTGGTTAACCAATGGGATATAAACCTAGACAGCTGGTGGTCATCTTTGCCAGCTACCTGAGGATGAAGCTAGTGCAGGGGAAAGCCTTGCTGAGACACACACAGTCTTGTAACCACTTGAGCCCAATGTCAAGCCTTGCCTGAAGGTAGATTCTCCCATTGAATCTGCCACTGTGGGTCCTTTGGCTTAAACCAACCTGAGTTGGATTTCTGTAACATCTAGCCTAGACTAATTTATGGGGCAAAGCAATAAGAGTTTGGGGCTCTACAGGGTGACAATGTTTATCCTGAGGGACACTCCTCTGACAGTGAGACCCTCCCACCCACTGCCAACTGCCATCCTTCAAATGCAATGTCAAGGACATCTGAGAGACGCTCACTGTGGACTTTGATGTGCAAACATAAGCAAGAGAAAGAAGAGCTGCTGGTGTTTCTTTCTCTCTTAGATTTCTTTTTTGAAGCAGGAAATCACAATTTAATTATGTGAAAAAAATCTTTACAAATGAACTCTAACAAAACAGATGGCTAATCATACTGGTACAAAAAATGAAGAACAGATGCAGTTGCTAATGAAAAACTTCAAACAAAATAATGTGGACAATTAACTACCTAGAGTGGTTAACTTGTGGTATGAGGGGGTGTGTGCTATTGGGTGAAGTAGATATTCATGGGCCCTAAACTAGGAGTGTTTACACAAAAGCATAGGTCTAAGACCAGTGGTTCTCAAACTGGAATAGAAATCAGAATCCCCTGGAGCTAATGATTGGGCAGCTGTGGAGTTGGTGGGGGAGGTAGTTCGAGAATTTGCATTTGTAACAAGTTCCCTGGTGCTACTGATGCTGCTTATCCAGCTTGAGAAACACCATTCTAGATGGACTCCATTTAAAAACTGAGATAATAAAGATATAAAATTCACCACTTTTAAAGTATATGATTAGGTGGTTTTAGTATATTAGAAAGTGAAAGTGAAATCGTTCAGTCGCGTCCGACTCTTTGCGACCCCATGGGCTGTTTGTAGCCTACCAGGCTCCTCCATCCAGGGGATTTTCCAGGCAAGAATACTGGAGTTGGTTGCCATTTCCTTCAGGCTATATAATTCCAGAAGATTTTCAGGACCCTGAAAAGAAACCCCCTCCCTGTTACCAATATTCCCCATTTATCTTCCTCTCAAGCTCTATGGGTGATCTACCCTGTCTCTGTAGATCTGCCTATTCTGGACATTCTATATACCTGGAATCATAGTGTGTGGCCTTTCATGCCTGGCTTCTTTCACTTAGCAGAATGTTTTCAAAGTTCATTCATGTTGTAGCATGAACAGTGTCTCATTCCCTTTTATGGCCAAATAATATTCCATTATATGAATATATTATATTTTGTTTAACCTGTTCATCACTTGGATATTTGGATTATTTCTACTTTTAAGCTACTATGAATAATGCTCTTACGAATATGTATGTGCAAGTTTTTCAGTGGACATATGTTTTCATTCCTCTGGCATATGTAACTAGGAATTACAACTAGAATTGATGCACCACACAGTATGGTGCAGTATGGACATGAGTTTGAGCAAACTATGGGGGGACAGGGAAGCCTGGCATGCTGCAGTCCAGTCGGTGGCCAAGAGTTAGGACACAACTGAGTGACTGAATAGCAGCAACGACTTTACTTTTAAACTTCTGAAAGCCTTCCAGCCTGGTTTCCAAGATGCTGCACCATTTTACATTCCCATCAGCAGTATATGAGGTTTCCAATATACCCACATCCTTGCCAATACATTAGTGTTGTCTCTCTTAATTATAGCCATTCTACTGAGTGATGAGTGGTATCACACCGTGGTTTTGGTTTGCGTTCCCCTGATGACTAATAATGCTGAGTATCTGTCATGGATTTATTGGCTATTTATAAATCTTGGGAGAACTGTTGACTCAAATCCTTTGCCCATTTTAAAGGCTGGGTTGTCTCTTTACTGTTGAGTTCTAAGAGTTCTACAGTTCTGTATATAGAACTGTATATTTCAGATACTAGATCCCTATCAGAAATATAATTTACAAATATTTTTCTCCCATTCCAGGAGTTTTTTGACCTACTTCATAGATCCCATAAATCCCATAAGGTTTTAATTTTGATGAAGTCTCTTTAATTTTCTTTTTTTGGCTACTTCTGCTATTGATATATATAAGAAACCATGGTCACAAATATATACACCTGTTTTCTAAGAGTTTCATATTTTTAGCTACTGAAGTCTGTCTCATATTAAGTTTTATATGTGGTGTGAATTAAGGGTCCAATTTCTTTTTTTAAAAAATATGGCTATCTGGTTTTCCTAGCACAATTTGTTGGGAAGACTATTCCTTCTCCCACTGAATTTTTTTGGCACCCTTACCAAGAATTATTGATCTTAAAGTTCTTTTTCTTTTAATGCTCAGTTGCATCCAACTCTTTGTGACCCCATGACTGTAACCTGCCAGGCTTCTCTGTCCATGGGATATTTTAAGCAAGAATACCAGAGTGGATTGCCATTTCCTCCTCCAGGGGATCTTCCCAACTCAGGGTTTGAACACCTGTCTCCTGCATCTCCTGCAACATCTGGGCATATTTCTGGACTCTCAGTTCTATTTCATCGAGCTATATTTCTGTCCCAAGCCACTATCAGGCAGTCTTGATGACTAGTTCTTTGTAATAAGTTTTGAAGTCAGGAAGTCTTTCAGTTTTGTTCAAGATTGTTTTGGCTATTCTGGGTCCCCTGTATTTCCATGTGAATTTTAGGATCAGCTTGTCACTTTCTGCAAAAAAAACCAAAAAAGCCCCCAAAAAAACCTAGCATGGATTTTCACAATAATTGCATGAAATCTATAGATCAATTTGAGGACTATTGCCACCTTAAAAAGTTTAAATCCTTCAACCATAAACTTAGGATGTTTTTCCATTTATTTAGATCTTTCATTTATTTCAATAATGTTTTATAGTTTTCAGTGTACAAGTCTTGTTCTATTTTTGTTAAATTTATCCCTAAGTACCTCCCTTTATTGCTTTTTGATTGCATTATAAATGAAGTTTCTTACATTCCTTTTTCATATTGTTAATGTATAGAAATAGAGTTGAATTTTGTATATTGACTTTGGAGCCTGCAAGTCTATTAATTCTAATGGTTGTTTTTTGTTTTTTGGTAGATTCCCCAGGATTTTCTGTATATAAGATCATGTCATCTATGAACACACTTTTACTTCCTCCTTTCCAAATTGAATGCTTTTTGTTTTTTCTTGCCTATTTACCCTGGATGGAACCTCCAGCACAAAGCTGAATAGAAGAGGTAAGAGGTGTCTTGTTTCTAATCTTAGGGGGAAAGTTTTCCATCTTTCACTACTAAATATGACATGAATTTGGGGGTTTTTGTAAATGCCCTTTATCAGATTGAGGAAACTCACGCTATTCCTAGTTTGAGTGTTTTTTCCCCCATTAAGAAAGGGTGTTGGATTTTGACCAATGCTTTTTCTGTGTCTGTTGAGATGATTGTGTAATTTTTGGCCTTTATTCTAATAATACAGCGTCTTATTGTTTTTCACGTGTTGAACCAACCTTGCATTCCCGAGATAAATCTCACTTGGTTAACTGTTTATAAAGAGGAAAACCAAGTCCTATGAAGGTTAATGAACTGCCAAAACCTCACAGAAAATTAGTGGCAGAGCCACAGACAGACAGTGTATGCCCAGCCAGTGACCTCTGAGCTGGTCCTTGTGGGGAGGTAAGGGGATGCAGCTGAGGGTGGAATATTGTCAGGGATGGGTTAATGAACAGTCCTGTCACCATTATTCAACATTTGTGTTGTGACTCACACATTTTGGAGGTGGTTTTCACAAACACTATTTTTCATATCAACTTGGGGGAGATATTCTCCCCATTTCACAGGTAAGGTTTGGTGAAGTTCAGTGACTTAAACCTCACAAGCTCAGAGGCAGTACCAGGACTTGAATGCAGGTCTTTAGAGCCTAAATCTTGAGTCCTCTGTACTATACTACTTGCCTGTCCTCTGAGTCCCATGATTTCAAAGCCTGTGAAAGTCCTTTTGCTGCCCACTGGTGGACAGCGTCACCAACTGTCAGATTAGAGCCTTACACTTTGAGCTCATGGCTGTAATCTAAACAGAAAAATCCTCTTAAGTAGGGGAACCATTAAAGTTTTCTTATTCCTTGGGAGTGAATGAATCTTACCATCAATTCTTAGTTACTTCTAATACAGTTTTGTTGTATCCTTAGACTTACCATTAAACTGATTGCTCTCTGAGGGGCATAGGAACTTCATGGTTAATGACAGCTACATTGTCAGGTTCAAACTCCAGTTCTGGCATATTCTACCTCTGTGACCTTAGAAAAGTATTTACCCTCTGGGCATCTCCGTTTCCTAAACTGTGAAATGGGGATAACAACAGTTCTTACCACACAGTGCTATTGTGAGACTGAAGTGAGCCAATACATGAGATGCATGTAGCCCACACTTGGTGCAGAGTACGCACTAAATTTTAGCTTTTGTTGATAACAATGGTTAATTAAGTTCCGCTTACTGAGTACCTACAACTGTCAAGCACTGGGTTGGGTGTTTTATGGAAACTAAAACAGGTTTAAGACTCTGGTGCTAGGAAAGATTGAAGGTGGGAGGAGAAGGGGACGACAGAGGATGAGATGGTTGGATGGCATCATTTGTTCAAGGGGCATGAGTTTGAGTAAACTCTGGGAGTTGGTGATGGACAGGGAGGCCTGGCGTGCTACAGTCCATGGGGTCTCAAAGAGACACGACTGAGCGACTGAACTGAACTGAAAACAGGTTTCAAGAAGTAAGCTGTCTAGCCCAAGGTCACATAGCTAGGAAGTGGCAGACCCAGAAGTCCAATACCAAAGCCTCTTACTGACACCATGTTGAACCCTGGAGCGTGGGTTTTGAGCCTAAGGGCACTAGAAGGACAATGCGGGGGCGGGGGGGGGGGGAACCTGTGGGAAGTAGATAAGATCAGGGTTGTAATTAAGCTGAGCTGCCAAGCTGAGGTTTGGGAGGAAGGGGAAGACAGAAGTGGAGCATGAGAGAGAAAACAAGAGGCTCCAGCGAGGCCAGAGGGCAGGACCTGCTGGGGGCTGACATGGAGACGTGGGCAGTCAGGCCTGAGTGCACAGGGACCAAAGGCCCAGTAAGAGACGGCCTGGCAGCCCAGTGTAGAGCCTGGGGAGCTTGTGGGGGGCTGTGAAAGGCCGTCCCCAGGGAGGCAGCCTTGGCTTGGTCTCCCCCTCTCACGGCAGTCAGGTACCATGGTTCAGCCTCTGGGACCCTGTTCATGCTTCCCCAAGAAGTGTTCCTCCCCTTGGAAAAGGGGGAGAGATCAGACATGCAGACCAGGACCCCCCGGTCAACACAGAAGCCAGGCCCAGAGTTCACTCAGCAGGCGCAGACCCCAGGGACCCTTACCCCAGCTCTGCATCCATGCCCACAGCCCCCAAGTCAAGCTTCTGGACTGGATGTCAGTGGGTCCCAGAGCTGAGGTCGGTGAGTCACCTCTCTTGTTCTAAAGATGACCTCAAGCTACGGCCAGCTCTGCACTCCACCACAGGAACCTCAAGGCTGGGGCCAGAGAGCTGGTCTGTCCTCTGTCACTCGTGACTGTGTGGCAGTGGGTGGACCTTCAAGCTCTCTGAGCCACCCCGTCCTCAGCTGTGACGTGATAACTCCCCCCATCTCACCCACCCCAGGGATCTATGGGGAAACAAAAGAAAGGCAAGAAGTATGAAGCTGGCCATCCTGCCTCTGAAGGTTGCACCTCGAGTCTGGAGGCCCTGGGGTGTGGAATAAGAGTCAGGAACGCTTGACAGGCCCAATGGCAGGCCCTCTCACCTTTAACATCCAGCAAACATCCAGGGCAGGCCTGTGGGTTCCCAGTGCTTACAAACCCCATAGACCCAGCAGCTGGCCGCCTCCTCCCCTTCCTGCCTGCTGCCCCTGTATTCCAGAGCACACACTCCAGCCTGGCAGAGTGTCCTCCTGGCCAACACTGGAACCAGGCCGAGGACAGCCCTCAGGAGTCAGGCAGCCTAAGGGCTGTCTCCAGCCCTGCCTGAGGCCCTTATTAACCTGTGTGCAATTACCTGGGAAATGGGGACCACACCAGACACGCAATCAGGGCTGTGTGCAGACTCTAAGCCCCAAATATAAGGCGTGTATGGCCCAAGCTCCATGAAGAACGTGTCTGCCAAGCTATAGGTCAGGGCCCAGCCACCTCCTCTGCCTCACTATGCGACTGGAAGCCACATGAGCCCCTCACCAGGTCTGCTCTGGTCTAAGTCATCAGCAAAGATTAGCTCCACTGCTTTTTTCCAGGCATCTCTGCAGCTCCCATGGGAGTGGACATGCTGAGCCAGCCCTCAGCAGCCCCCACGCCAACCTCCTCCTAGGGTGTCCATAGGGCACTTCCCAGACTCCCTTGCAGTTGAAGTTCTAGACTCAAACTAGGCTCCTTATTTTGAAAAACAGACTGAGGAGGGGCTGGGCCACCTTTCTGCTGCTTTCGATGCACTGCTGTGAAACAGGCCTCTCGGGATGCTGCTTTGGCTACAGCGGCGCATTCCTGCCCAGAAGCTAGCTGAGTGGGCACCAGGGATGCCTTCTCAGGCCTGACCAGCAGCCCAGTGGCAGCTTCTGGTGGCAGCACAGCTGTGGCAGTGGCCTCCTGGCCCCTGGGTCGTGACTCTGACAGTGAGTTTTTGAACATTTCAGCACATCCCAGTCCCCCACCTCTTCAATTCTGAGAGAGGTGGTAGCAGCCGGTTCAGTGGAGTCATTACTGGTGCCAGCCTGGAGTGTCCATCCCACCACTGCATAAGGAACCCACCTACTAGGTCTATCAGTTTCTATTTCTCCCACATCAGCGATCAGCATCCATCATCTCCTGATAACGCCCGAGGCACCTGTCATAGACCTACAAGGGGTGCGGGAGTGTGTGTGCTCAGCATCTCTTCTCTCCAAACAGCCCTCCCAGGGGCCACCAGAGCCATGCTGGCCAGCATGGGTACTGACCAGGGGTGGGCCCCTGACCTCTGGGCTGATAGCATTCTCCCTCTTAGGACTCTGGAATTCAGATGCAACCCTAGGTAACCAAGTGCGGGAGGCAGGACATGGCAGAAGTCAGTCTGGGGCCGGTGGGAGGCCACGGTCTGCCATGAGCACTGACAGTGGATTTGAGAAAAGCCAGTCCACAGCCAAGGAGCAGAGTGAGACAGGCAGGCACGTGAAAGGAAGACAAGAGCCAGGAAGAGCCTCAACACGCATGAAGGCTCTGAGTCCAGCCCCTGGGTGAGTCCAAGTGTTCATAGGATCCACCACACACCCCTATATCCTTATGATAACAAAGGTCCCCTTTTATCTCAAAGGAAGCTCATGTGGGCTTCTGTTGCCAGCATCCGTAGACACTTCAGGTCCCCAGCGCATGCCCAGCTCATGACAGGTCCTGAGCCCCTTCACCTCCCACCTCCCAGTTTGGACTGCGCTGGTCTGGCTGTGGGGTGATCACAGAGTAGATTCCGGGGCAGGTGGCCCAGATGCCTGGCTCCATCTGGTCAGTACTAACCCCTGGGCAAGCCCCGCCCCTCAGTTTTCTGCTTTGGAATACAAGAAGGCTGGTCTAAAGTCCCCCAGATCGCTTTCAACCATAGTATTCAGAGACCATTCAGAGACCATCTGTTGTTAACCACAGAGAATTCAGAGGAATAGTGCTTTCATTTAGATTAAAAACAACTCCCCCTCCTAAAAAAACCCCTCTCTTTCTCTATTATGCATTAGCAGCTGTTTTTATAAACCACTTATCACCAGAAAACAGAAAGAATCCAATTGTTCATCCACTGATGGAGAAACGTGGTACATCCATACAATGGAATATTATTCTGTCATGAAAAAGAAATGAAGGACCAACACATGCCACAATGCAGATGAACCGTGAAAACATGCTAGGAAGGCAGACTCTGGGAGACAGAGAAGGACAGGGAAGCCTGGTGTGCTGCGGTCCATGGGGTCGCAAAGAGTCAGACATGACTGAGCAGCTGAACAACAACAAAGAAGGCAGACACAAAATGCCACTTATTTAATGGTTCCATTTATATAAAATATCCAGAATAGATAAACCCAAAGAGACAGAGTCACAGTTGCCAGGAGATGAGCAGGAGGATGGAGAATAATGGCTAGCAGGTAGGGGGCTCCTTTGGGGGTGCTCAAGAAAACCGACTGTGGTAATGGTTGCACAACTTTGTGAGTAGACGAAAAACCACTCAACTGTGTACTTCAAAGGTGTGACTATTACGGTAAGTAAATTACACTTCAATAAAGCTGTTATATTAAGAAATTACAGTGCTCAGCCAGTGTTTGTTCTAATTAGGTGTGAGTTGACACCTCAGGGCTCCACAGTGACTGACACGGCCACTTCTTTGAAATCCTGACCTTGACTTACGAGACAGTCTACCGACTATGTGATTCCTCTGGCGGCTCCCACGACCCAGGCAAGAACAAATCATTTTTACCATGAAGTGCCATGTGCCCCTGGGGGCCTGGAGCAGACAGAAATTGGGTGTGGAATTTCACATGTACGTGAGCCCGTGGCAGCAGCAGCTTCTCCTCTGTGCTCCCAGCCATGCCGAGCGGCTGAGAGGAAAGAGCAGGGCAGAGTTTTCTAGAGCTCCATTTCTGCAGTTCCCCCTTACTGGGCTCAGAGAGAATAAGCAGACCCCTCTCCTCCCAGCGAGCACGGCTCTCTAGTTCCATGTAGGACAGAGGAAGATGGGGATGGGGTGGGGAGAAGACATTCTAGAAACTTCCCGAAATCTTCAGATGGCTTGTGCTGAGTTTTCTGATGAAGAAAATGTTTAGCTGTGTCATCCGAGGACTAAAGAGAGCATGCCAGGTCCCCAAAGGCCTATAATTCAAACTCAATTCAACATGGTTTCTTAACACAGACAAGTTCCTTGGTACCTATGTACCAGCTAGAAGACACCATGGACAGAGAACGCAGAAGAATCCACTGGTTGGCCACAGTATTGTCCCTTAAGCACGACGAGGGTGAAAATGCCCGTGTGGGGTGCTGTCCCTTCTTCCTATGTGATTGTGGGCAACTAAACCTCTCTGAGCCTCAGCTTCTTCACCTGAGAAGTGGGGATAATAACAGTACCCACCCTCCAGGGTGGTCCTGAGGACTTAATGAGTGCGTGTGAACCACCCTGCCCGGTCCATAGGAAGCGCTCAGTACACTTTACCTCCTGTTACCATTCAAGGGCTTTCCTGGTGGCTCAAATGGTAACGAATCTGCCTGCAATGCAGGAGACCTGGGTTCTATCCCTGGGTCAGGAAGATCCCCTGGAGAAGGAAATATCTACTCCAGTATTCTTGACTGGAAAATTCCATGGACAGAGGAGCCTGGCGCGTTACAGTCCATGGGGTCACAAAGAGTCAGACATGACTGAGTGACTAACACACACACGGTTTAAGAACCTCCAAGGGCCTAGATTTCTGCTCCTGACTGGACCAGTCCGAGATGGCGTTTGTAGATCAGGAGGCGCAGGGTGGAAGGGTGGCTCCCCACATAATAGCTGTGTGACTTGGGAAGCCCCACAGCCTCTCGGAGCCTCAGTTTCCCTCTCTGTAAAATGGGGATAATGGTAATGCCTCCTTCTCAAGATAGCTGCAAGGATGTAATGAAAATGCACGGTACAAAGAGAAGGTGGTTAGCCTGGGCCACCCAGGTTGGAAACCCTTGATTTCCACTTAGTAGCTGGGTGACTGTGGGCAAGTCACTGAACCTCTCTGTGCTTCCCTTTCCTTCTCCATAAATTGGAGATGAGCATTGTCCCCACCTTATGTGTTATCATGAGGGAATACATGTAAAGCTCTTAGAACAGGACATGGCACACAGAAGCTCCAGAAGAGTCCTGTAAGAATTCCTTATTTTTCATTCAATGCCTGACACACAAGGACCCCAGTAGATGCAGCCACACTTATAATAATGATAGACACAAGGGCCAGCGTACTGGACACAAGACGTGATTTCCTTATCCTTATGGGAGCAGGAAGAGTCCAGTTGGAGGGCAAGGGTGTGGCCCACGGGGCAGGAGAACGTCCCAGACAGTACATCAGCCACAGACAGCCTGTATTAAGGGTTCTCCCCAGCCAGACTGGGGCTCAGGGTCACTGGCCGGCCATTGCAGGGCAATGCCTGCGCTGTAGACCACAGTTCCCACGGGAGAAAGAGCTCCTCCTGCTTTTCCTCTCCCCCAACCAACAGCTGGCCTAGGATGCCCAATTACCAGCCTCTGTGGCCTGAAGTGGGAAGAGCACAGCTGCACCGGGTGTAGATGTAAATCCAGCATCAGACCAGGCAGGCAACCGAGCCAGGCTGTGGCTGGGTGCCCTCAGGCTCTGGTATACAAGCCCAGTGACACATCACGTGGGTGGGCAGATCCCGGGGGCTATGGGCTGGCATTTCCACCATCCCCAACCTTCAGCTGTGTAGTGAGGGCAGGAGATGATACATAAAATGTATTGTGCGATCATCTGCTCAGATTTAACCCGCACGCCTGGAAGCTCCCAGAGTCTATGGGTGTCCTGTTTCTGCCTGGATCACCAAGGCCCACAAGAGTCTGGTACCCAAATTACTGACTGAAATAATCATCTTGTCTGCAAAGTACCTGAAGCCCAGTGCCTAGCACAAAACAGGTGGATAGCATAGTAGATACCAGTTCCCTCTTCCTGACTCTGGGAATGACCACGGTGCCAGAGTGCCAGACCTCCAGGGATTCTGACTCCCGTGAACTTTCTAGGACATTGTTTATGGTCCAAGCAGAAGAGAGCATGAGAAGCTGGATGTAACAGAAACCATGTGATTAAAGCCTGTTGTCATCCCAGGTGGCCTTAGTGATAAAGAACGTACCTACTGATGCAGGAGACATTATAGACACAGGTTTGATCTCTGGGTCGGGAAAATCCCGTGCAGTAGGAAATGACAACCCACTCCAGCATTCTTGCTTGGAGAATCCCATGGACAGAGGAGCTTGGTGGGCTACAGTCCATAGGGTTGCAAAGAGTTGGACACGACTGAAGTGACCTAACACGCAGGCATGTCATCCAAACGAACACTTACTGAGCAACCGTGTGTCACACAGAAGGGGTGAATAAAGACCTATGTACTGCTTACAGAGGATGCCTTCATCCCATTTTGTGGATGAGGAACTGAGGTTTAGGGGATGAAACAGAGTCACAGAGCTGGTGAGTAGTAGAACCAAGATTCCAAGCCAGGACTTCTAGCCTCCAGCGCCGGCCTCCCAGCCTGTCCCCAACCACACAGAAGAGCTGCACACCAGACAGCCTGGGCTCATTCCTTGATACCTGCAGCCACGCTAGTTCTGAGTGGAACAGATCCTCCCCTCTTCCCAGTGCCCCGCCCCTTATCCCTCCCCTGGCCCCAGCCTCCTTCCTGGGCCCCAGTTTAGGGGAACACTAGCTCCACCGGCCCCTAAAGCCCCTCAGGGCCTCCCCACGGTCTCAGATCCTTGTGTTGCCACAACCAGTTGTTTAGTCACTCAGCTGTGTCCAACTCTTTGCAACCCCATGGACTGTTGCCCACGAGGTTCCTTTGTCCGTGGGATTTCCCAGGCAAGAATACTGGAGTGGGGTTGCCATTTCCTTCTCCAGGGGATCTTCCCAACCCAGGGATCGAACCCATGTCTCCTCCAAGTCTCTTGCACTGCAGGTGGAGTCTTCACCACTGAGCCACAACCAGAGACGAGCTGAAAAGATGACGAGGATGAGTGGGTGGACCAAGGGCCTGCAGCTGGCTGTGCGGAATCTCTCACAGGTGCCGTGTCCCGCTGCCTGGCTCCACATTCCTGTGAACCCCCCCGTCCACACTGGTCTCAATTTCCCTCGGCCGCCGGACACACCTAAACAGGGAGCAGCCACACAACCCCGTTCCCCCACCCCCGCTTCTCCCGCTGAGGTTAGAGGAGATGGAGAGGAAGTACTTGCGGTTTCCCAGGGCGCCACCTGGAAACACTTCCGCAGGGACACAAAGGGAGCTTCCGTAGGGACACAGGGAGCCCCAGTCCTTTCCAGAGGCGAGCCCTGGGCGGAAGCTCTGCTGAGGGCCAGCCCAGGGGAATGTCCCGGAGCCTCTGGCTTGAAGAGAAATGTGGAACCAACTTCAACAGGAAGTTCCCACCCGCCAGGAAAGGCAGAGCTCCCTGGGAAAGGGTTCGTGGGTGCAGAGAACCTGGGAGCAATCTGGTCCCAGCCCTTGCAAGAGAACAGCATTCTGAGCTCCTCACCTCAGGAGGTGACCTGCCCAGAGTCCCTGCAGGGAGCTAGACCCGGTTTCCCACAAGCCACTTGTCCCAGGAGCATCAGATTCTGGCACCAGGATGAGAGGAGGGGGGTGGTTGGCCCTGAGGACCACCCAGTTCAGTCCTGCCAAACTCAAAGCTTCAAGGAAATGGAAAGATGAGTTGCCCTTGTATGAGGCTGCCTCCCTTTACAGAACGGCATTTGCCCCAAAGGGCAGGTCCCTTCCCTGGTTTCCTGCAGAGCCCTGGACAATAAGCAGGGTCAGGAACAGCGTCTAGATGAAACAGCAGTAGGGGGTGGTGGTGATGACCCTGTCAGGCCCCATTTCTGTAACACGGGGATTCCATCCACCTCCTGGGGCTGGAGAACAGAACCCCCAAAGGGTGGCTTCTTCTCAGTCCGAACCCCCAGCAAGGTAGGCTGTTTCCTGGACTGTGCCTGCATCTTCCTCCCTGGGCCATACTGCCTCTCCTCTCCTCTCCCCACCCCAAGCCATCTCCCAAATCAGGTGCCATCCGTGAGCCTGCTGTTAAACACAGAAGTCTTTTTGGAAAAACATCAAGTTTTGGACTTGAAAATCTTGGAATTCTGCTGCCATTCAGGATGGCAGGACACTAAGAAAAAACCTCCGAGATGGGGCTAAAGAGCTCAGGACTTTATTTCTCATCATGGACTGCACAGGAGTATGGCTAAAGATGAAGACAGCTTGGGTGTGTCTGGGGGTCCTCTCACACACAAATTCCTGAAATCATTCACTTAATGGACATCTACTAAGCACCTACTATGTGTCATGCTTGGGCACTGGGGATACAATAGTGAATGAAATAGACAAAGATACCTGCTGGCACGGAGCTGATATTTTAGCCAGGGAGACACACAAGATAAAATACATATATATATATAAAATACTTAAATTAGGGTGGTCAGAGAAGGCCACACCGAGAAGGTGACATTTAAGCAGAGACCTGAGGAAGGTAAGGAAGTGAGTGATACAGGCAGCAGAAGAAAGCGCATTTCAACAAAGGGCAAGTGCAAAGGTCCTGGGCAGGAGCATATCTGCTACTTTCTGAGGACAGTCAGGAGGTCAGTGTGGCTGGAGCAGAGGTGAGGTCAGCGAGGAGCTGGCAGTCAGATGACACCGGGCCCATCCAATGAGATAGAGGACACTCAGGCGTGGGCCAGAGCCACAGAGGCTGTAACTTATTTATAGGTAGGGGTTATCGTCAAACACAGAAGGTGTAACTGTCTAAAGATCATGTGTGGCTTTAGTATATCCTGTCCCAGCAAATGTGTAACACATGGGCAAAATGGCCTGCCCACACTGGAAGGGCTGGAGTCTGAGCATGTCCATAAAAATCACGTAGGTGCTTGTTTTTCCTTACTGCATGAGAAAGCCCCGCTGCCCTGGGCATTTGAGTGCAGTTTCTAGGGGTTACTGGTGCACTTCCCAGGCCTCCACTTGGCCAGCTGTCTGGCACCCCCGGCTCCCCAACCCTGGGCAGTGCCTGCCTCCTCCAGTGGCTCTAACCCACAGTTCAGCACCAAGGAGGTGTTCATCAAGTGACTTAATGTTGGACCCTCACATCTGCCCTCCCCCGCCCTCCTGGGTCCAGCTCTCCATCCTGAAGACCCGGGCTTGGACCCTCGGAGCCCCCAGCAGTGTGGCCCCAGAGCCCTGGCCCCCAGGACTCACCAGGCATGGAGAAGGGGGACAGGAAAGCAGCCTCCACGGGCTCTGGCTCCTGGGGAGGCAGCGGGGGCTGCGGTGGGGGCCCTTGGTCCCGCTGTGGCTCTTCCGGGTTTTCCACGGGCACATTCCCGTTCTCGATGCTCTCGTGCCTCCCGTTCTGAAGCGGCTTGCTGCTCACGCCGTTGGCCGAGTTGATCAGCCTCTGCCTCTGTGTGGACAGGAGGCAAGACAGACACCCAGGTGTGTGACAAAGCTGAATCCCGTTGCTTGGCTCCTCACAGGCAGGTGGCACTTAAGGGTTTCTAGAACAACACCCCTGGCTTCAGGTTTGCCTGAGAAATGGCTCCAGGACCTTAGAATCCAGCTAAGTTTGCTCATTTCCACTCAGACCAGTATCAGCAAGGGGATTGGTCAGAGCCCAGGGTTTCTTCTTAGTGTCAACCTAACAAACTAGCCCAAACTGGATAAAAGCAATCACTCTGACTTTCCCAGTGGATGGTCATAAACCACAGTTCATAAACCAAAGTCACAGGAGAGGCCCTGCATAGTTAAAAAATCTTATTTCAGTATATTGTTTAAAAATTGCATTCACATTGTGTACAATGGTCCAGTGATGGTTCATATTAAGATGTAGAACATTTCCAGCCTCTCAGACAACTCGCTAAGGGTCCCCTCTCTCCAGAAGTAATTAAGGTAACCCCATTCTGACTTTTATACACATCAATTAAGTTTTTCCTGAACTTGAATTTCCTATAAATGGATTCAGAGAGTACATACTATTTTATATTTGGCTTCTCTCACTCAACCTAATATCTGTGAGGTTCATCCATCTTGTTGCATAAATCAGTAGTTCGTTATTTTCCAGGGGTTTATAGTACTCCACCATGTGAATAACACACAGTATGTCCTTTGCCACTTGATGGGCATTTGGGTTATTTCCTCTTTTTGGTTATCAGGAAGAATGCCATGACCATGCCTTTTTGTGGACATATGCACTCATTTCTCTGGGGTATTTATCTAGAAGTGGGATTGTGAGGTCATAAGGTAGGTACAAGTTGAACCATTTCACACTTGTACCAGAAATGGATTATAATTTCAGCTGCTTCCCATCCTTGTCAATGCTTGATATTGTCAATTCTT
The DNA here is from genome assembly GCF_014754425.2 of Oryx dammah. Lineage (NCBI taxonomy): Eukaryota > Metazoa > Chordata > Mammalia > Artiodactyla > Bovidae > Oryx > Oryx dammah. The sequence continues at coordinate 12,486,308 of NW_024070200.1, forward strand.
CCCATTTTAGTCATTCTGGTGGATATGTGGTGGAATCTAATTGTGGTTTTAATTTGCATTTCCCTTTTAATTTGAGCATCTTATAGGGTTAGTAGCCATTTGGAAGGCTTCTGCTGTCCAAATCTCTCACCCTGTGTAATGGGTGTCCTCTGAACCAATCAGACATCTTCCCTCCCCTATTTCCTTATAGCTGTTGACCAAGTCTGCCTTCTTTCCACCCAAGCAGAAGCCAAGTCAGTGGGTTTCTACTAAACCGGAGAAAGGGAGAAACCACATACCAAGAAATTAACAGGTTTCCATGTTTCTGAAAATCTGTTTGCCTTTGCACAGCTCATCTTTATCTGGCTCTCATTAAAAATATTTATGCTTTAGGATTAAAGCCTTGTGGGTAATAATCATCACACATGGACACATATCTTCTTCCCAGTTACATCAGTAAGAAACCAAGAGTCAGTACACATGCCCCCAACGCAATACTCCATAACTGTGTGCCTAACACTTATCCTTGTGGTTACTGGAAGCAAAAAGATGGGCAAAAAAAGTCAGTATTACTTAAAATGGAAGCATGTTATTTTTTCCAAAAGAAAGATGAGTTGACCATTAACTGGCTTCGTATTGGTTTTAGGCAGGGACTCCTAAATCATGAAGTCTAGGACTGGGTGGAAATCTAAAGCTTTTCTTCCTACAAACATGTCCACAACATTTAGCCACCTAAAAGAGAAATGTGATCTACATCTGAGACGCATACCCAGGCATAATATTTTACCACCCAAAAAGGGTTAAATGAAAGGTCTTCCTCATAGTCAAAACAAACAAAAAACCCCGCAAATAGCTGTGTTGCAGGGAAGAACCAATTCTGACTCCGTGATGGATCTGTTTGACTTTAACCTTTGAAAAATTACATTTTTCACCTGGAGCCCACCAGGTGAGCCCACCAGGTGGACAGAGCCCACCTCTGTCCATGGGATTCTGTAGGCAAGAATACTGGAGAGGGTTGCCATGCCTCCCCCACCAAGGGATCTTCCAACCAGTTTCTTTTGTCTCCAGTATTAGCAGGTGGGTTCTTTACCACCGGTGCCACACTTTGTTATTATAATCATACATAATAACATGCTTCAGGGAACCCTGGGCCAGGAAGATGCCCTGGAGAAGGGAATGGCCACCAGCTCCAGTATTCTTGCCTGGAGAATTCCATGGGCAGAGGAGCCTGGCAGGCTACAGTCCATGGGGTTACGAAGAATTGGATATGACTGAGTGACTAATACTTTTCAGGGAACCCTGACCCTCTTCCTGAAGAGATTGACACATTCCTTCCCTAAAGGCCTGCCTCAGGGGAGCCTGCCCCTCTGATTAACACATCACCCCTCTTCCCCCAGGTTGGCCATTCCAGGAGATTTCTGCAAGATAAAGGTCTTTATCTACTCAACTACCCCCCTCCCCACCTCTGTCCTATTGAGACATTAGTCTACCATCTTCTCAATCAGTCGCTTTCCAAATAATGTCCTAGTCACTGCTTCAACACCTAATCTCTCAGTTAATTGGCCTGTCCTGTGGCGAACAGACCAAGTTTGGACTCAGCAACAGCTGTGCAAGGACAGAATTGTAAGGAGGTGGGGCGTGACTCAGTATGAGTATGAATGGTAGCAATGGGAAGCGGGTCATGACTCCAGCTTTATAGGAATCAAGAGAGAATTATCCTTGGAAAAAGAACATCTGCAGCTACCTTGAGGTTGCATTAAAAGAGACATAAGTTATAACACTGGTAGCTCAGCTAGTAAAGAATCCTCCTGCAATGCAAGAGACCCTGGTTCAAGTCCTGGGTTGCGAAGATCTGCTGGAGAAGGGATAGGCTACCCACTCCAGTATTCTTGGGCTTCCCTGATGGCTCAGCTGGTAAAGAATCTGCCTGCAATGTGGGAGACCTGGGTTTGATCCCTGGGTTGGGAAGATCCCCTGGAGAAGGGAGCAGATTCCCATTCTGGTATTCTGGCCTGGGGAATTCCATGAACTATATAGTTCATGGGGTTGCAAAGAGTTGGACACGACTGAGCGACTTTCGCTTCCACTTCACTTTCCATTATAACAAAGGAGGTAATGGATCCACATGCTGAGAGAGACAAACCAGAAGCCTTCTATAGTCTTTCAGTTTTCTTCTAGAGTTGCTCTATCCATACAGAATAGGTGTGTATTCTTTTTTTTTTTATTGCCCTGAGTAACATTAAAAAAAAAAAAATCTGTACTTCAGACCAGTCTTTCTCCAATTAGTCTTTCTCTAGTACTTGACAAACGGAGAAGGTGATGGCACCTCACTCCAGTACTCTTGCCTGGAAAATCCCATGGACGGAGGAGCCTGGTAGGCTTCAGTCCGTGGGGTTGCTAAGAGTCGGACACGACTGAGCGACGTCACTTTCACTTTTCACGTTCATGCATTGGAGAAGGAAATGGCAACCCACTCCAGTGTTCTTGCCTGGAGAATCCCAGGGACGGGGGAGCCTGGTGGGCTGCTGATTATGGGGTCACAGAGAGTCGGACACGACTGAAGCGACTTAGCAGCAGCAGCAGTACTTGACAAAATACTTAGTGGAATGTGGCAGACATGGTATTCGATTGCTACCTGCCTTAAACTCCTTTCTGATAGGATCATTTGCTGCCTGTGGGTGCTGTCTCGGCTTCCTTGCTTCGGCGGGCTCGTGATAAACACCAGCCCGGCAGAGGACACTTCGGGCCCAACGCCAGGAAGTGTCCTGACAGGCCAGGGCTTCCTGCAGTGCTGGAACCCATCCAAGGCCTCAGGCTCACGTGGTCTCATTAAGGAAACTTACCTCATTAATTATGATCCTGCTGGCCATCCGCAGACGAGTCCTGGGCCCAAATTTATTGGTGATCATTACGCGTAAGCCCGCTTCTGGGAAGGTGAACTTGGGAGGGCTGGAGCTCATGACCTCGTCCACCATCACCACTGGGTTTTTGTTGTACTGCGGCTCCTCCTTCACTATATTGAGCACAAAGCCATGATTAGTGCTGAGAACCGCCAGGGCAAAACCCCAGGGCTGGGGTGACTGACATCCCCCCGAGGGGCAGACTTCCTGGGCTTTGGTCTCAGCAGCTGGTAGCCCCATGGGAGGCTGGCTGCAGATCCTCCCATTAGTAGAGCGAACCGCCTGGGTCTGAACCACCCACAAGTATTGAGCAGATCCCGAGGGTCCCCTTTTACAGGACCACATGCACATCTCCAGGGCTAGTCCCTCTGCTGACTGATGACCCTCTCTTCTGGCGCCCAGTCTTGGCTAAATGCAAGGGTCTTTCAGTTCCTCACCTAAGCCTCATGGGGCAGCCCATCTACAAAGTGGACTGGATCCCTGCCACCTCTCACCAATGACTCTGAGGGGGACCTTTCTTCCCCACCATTTACAGAGGCTCAGACAAAACTTAACAAATGGACAAGGGCCCCGTAAAGGGAAAATGCTGGGAGGTAACAGCACTGGTTCTAAGCTTCCTGTGAAGCTACCTGCTCTCTCTTAGAAGAACCAGCTCCACGTGGTACACTATGCTTCCAGATTTGTCCTCCATGAGGCGGTAGGAGTGAGGTCAAAGATCTGGCTCACAGGCCCTGATGAGGCAACTGAGACCCAGGAGAGGAGCCTGCTGTGAGGGGTACACAGTGAGCTGCTGGCCAAGACCAGTGTCTCCAGTGAAACCAGCGCCCTCCAGCAGGGAGGCCACTCTCTCTGACCCTTTGCTTCCACTCATGAAGCTGAAGAACAAATCTCCTTGGTCCCTGGACCCTCCCCACCACCTTCAGGAACATGCTCTGGGCTGGAGTCCCTGGGGGGCTTGACAGTCAACTCCAGAGCCCAGGAGGGTGCAGAAATAGAAACACTCTTGGACACAGCACTCGGAAGCAGGGCAGCCTTTCCCCTCTGAGGGGCTGCCAAAGCAGGTACGCCCGTCCCTCTCCACTGGTCACCCGCTCCTGATGAGTGTCCTTCCTGGATAACAGGGTAACTAGCAGCAGTCAGAGCAAACCTGCATGAGAGTTAATAGCACAAACACGAACAAATGCACGCCAGACACACACACCCTCACCCAACAGGCAGCAAGGCTCAGCAGACAGGAGGCATGTGGTTAGAACCAAAGCCGGGAGGACCATGCATTTGTGGGAGACAAATATTAACCGCCAATGAGGCGTGCATTGGACTCGTGGGTTCTGTTTCTTAAATGCATGTGTTATTGCTTGGGCCAAAGCAGATTACTTACAATTTAGAAGAGGAGAAGTGTTAAGGAGACAAAGGCCAACAGAGATTGCAGAGATGATTAGCGTGCGGTGGACGCCCAGAGTCTGGGGCAGCATTCTTGATAGTGGCCAAGATGCCGGGGGTTATGTGCAGGAGGGTGTTAGTAGGGGGACTTCAATGCTCGGGACCTCTGGCCGTGGGGATGGCCCCTCTCCTCTTTGGCTTCTTGGGCATCTCATCCTGGCACCACCCACTGCGTGCTTAGCAGGTAACCCAGCCAATGTCAGCATGTTGCCCTGGAAGTTCAACCTAAGGCCAGGTATCACCTGCTCCCTCCCCGTTCCGAGACAAAGTTGTGTCCCTGGCCAGGGAAGCTTGGAAAGGTCCTACAGCGAGCCCAGCTGGTGGTCAAAATGGCCCCAGCTACTGGATCATGTGCAATGCCACTGGACAGCTAGCAAGGAGAGGCCAGACCTCCAGCCAGGGCGGGAAATGGGGTGCCCACCTGCCTCCATCCTGGACACTTTTCTTGCCGTATTGTGCTCTGCTTTCTTGAGCAGAATTAAAGTGTGGTATAAAAAAATGTGTAAAAATTTTAGGAGGAAAAAAAAACTGTATGCAGAACAAAACTGGAGGATGCTATTCCCCCCAAAGAGAACACCAGCTTGCGCTGATCTGGTGAGCTGAACTGCATGATCTTTAAGAGCATTCAAGTACATAATGGCATTTTATAGGAGTGGGGGGTAAAAAGGCAACATCTCCTTTCCTGTCAAGAGGTTGGGTTTGAAAAAAAGTTTGATTTTACATCTATGGGAAACACCCAAACTGCAAAACAGCAAAAATCAGGGGTTTGTGTGTGTCTTCCTGAAAGCATCTATAAGCCAGCAATCTTTGACAACCCTGGATGGCGTGGTTTATGGGACCTGCCTGGAGACTGAGGACCAGGGGAGATGAGCTCTGAGTTTGAAAGATTCTGTGGCAACACTGTCAGAAAGGGTAAAATCCCAAAGCCTTGTTCTCCTCAGGCACCCTCACCCCTTACCCTGGGGTGTAATCTCCTGCCCCAGTCAATCTGCTTCTAGAGGACAATGCCCTTCAGTGAGTGATAAACACTTCCCCGCTTGCCCCACTCCACAGCCCCCACCCTGTGTGCACATTGAGCAAGTATTGGGTCGGCCACAAAGGTCGTGTGGAAATCCGAACGAACTTTTTGGCCAACCCAATCTGTTCTGTCCCATCTCAGGTAACCCCCAGGAGGAAGGCGCCTATCGTGGGTGCTGAGTGAGGGGTAGATCTCTCCACGTGGAAGGAGGAAGGCTGCTGGGGAGAGGGGCCCACCGAAGGAGACCCAGGAAGGAGACCTGAAGAGCATGGGCCCAGGAGGAAAGGAGCAGCCACCATCCGGGGCTGCGTCTCCGGGCCCCAACCTCTCCAGTTCCAGGCCTACGTCCTTAAACCCTGCCCTAGCCCGTTTCCTCCTTGGCTTTTATCTAAGAGCGTTCACCCTGATAAGAGCTGGAGGGAGGCCTATGTCCCCTCCTTTCCTTGCCTTAGGGGACAGTCTTGTGCCTAATCTTCCAATTTTCCAGAAAGTGTCCTGGACTTCGAGGATTGGGGGAAAGCAATAAACTAGTGGGAAATCCTACTGACAAAAGTGCAAAAGTGAGGGCCACCAGAGAGCCCCTGGAAAGGCCCCACGTGGCCTCAGGGCAGCCTGGATTTGCCTGGAAGAGGAAATGCTCACATGCCTGACACGTGGCACTGGGGACCAGCCTCCTCCATCAGGCACACGGGCAGCAGGTAGCTCCTGGGGCTGGCACCTGAGGATGCGGGCATCTCCCACTGACTTGGTAAACAGAATCGCTCCTCTCACCATGAAGGTTCAGAGGACCCCAGGAGCCCTGATCTCTATGTACAAGGATGGCCAGGAAGAGCCTCTGTCTTAAGAAACTGTGAGGGGTGGGGACCCGCCTTGGAGCTGCTATGTCTGTGAGCTAAGAATCCCAAACAGCGGCCACACCGTTTCCTCCCCTCCTGACAAGTCTGTTCTGGAAACAGCTCTTCTGGGGCAGTCTGCTCGCGTCTAAGAAACAGGCACACGGCATCAGCCCATGCTCTGCTGGGCTCCTTCCTGGGGGCCCCTGGGGTGGGCCTGTGGCCTTGGCTGCACCCATCCCCTCTCCCCAGCAGCCTTCCTCCTTCCCCGTGGAGAGATTCACCCCTCACTCAGCACCCACGACAGGTACCTTCCTCCTGGGGGTTACCCGAGACGGGGCAGAACATATTGGATTGGCCAAAAAGTTTGTTCAGGTTCCCCCTAAATCCGAACAAACTTTTGGGCCAACCCAGCAGTTGCTCAAAGTGCACATGTGAGGAATCTCCTACCCTGACCCACCCCTAGAGTGAGGGCTGGGGGAGTACCTAGTATAGATTTCGGCCCCTATGTGTCCCAGACACAGGCAAACAGTCCCCTCTGAGCCTACAGGAATTAGGAATTAAAGTGACCTAAAAGTGACTTGCCCAAGGCCATGAGGAATAAGAGAGAAATACCCCTCAGGAGGCGGGTCCACGGTGCTTTGGCTCCTGGTTAAAGGAGAGCTTTACCAACACCATGGGTGGAACTCGTCGGCAATGCCAGTTAAAGCTGTTTTTTCCCCCCAGATCCTGACTCCAAGAACCTATTCAGACCTTAACACAAGTCTTGGGTGGGAGAGGGAGTCAATGCTCTTGGCTCCCTGGCAGAACTGCCCCCCTGGATGGAATCACCTGGTAACTGGCTGGATTAAGAATTGAGAATAGGGACTTCCCTGGTGGTCCAGTGGTTAAGACTCTGAGCTTCCACTGCAGAGGATATGAGTTCAATTCCTAGTTAGTGAACTAAGATCCCACATGCTGCAAGGTTCAGCCAAAAAATAAAAAGAATTGAAGACAAGATTCCCAAGGCAGTAGCTGGTCAAGCCCAAGCATTTGGGGGTACTTGACAGACCACGGGCTGGCTTCGGAGGTCCAGAATCCCCAGACAAGGGTCCAGGGAGAAGCTGAGGAGACCAGGCCAAGCTCCAGGAGAAGGGGCTTCCTGTAGGGCTCTTGGGGGCAGGTCTGGAATTCTCCAGCTCTATGGTGTCCTTCCCAGCCTTGCTGTTCCTCTGGGCAACGAGTCAGTGGTCTGTCTAGAGCAGAGCTCTCCAGAACCGGGCCTGGCATCTGAGAAACCACAGGGAGACCCCACCTGCTCTGCCTTCCCAAGTCCTCAGCTTCCGGGCACTGGCCTTTGACTCAGGTCAGAGATATGGTTCACTGCATGTCAGGAAAGCCAGGCAGGCCTTGAGCCTTCTTCAGGAGGCCTGGGGCGACCCCTGGGTATGTGACTGTGGACTCTGGGCTCATCTTTGTCCCATCTGAGCCACAGTTCCCAATCACTTGCCCCTGCTCATGTAGGGTCCTGTGACCAAGGGAGACAGTGACAGCTTATGGCGTGTGTGGGTGGTTTTAATGGCATGTTTGCCCCCTCCTGTCTGCTCAGCCTTACCTTGCCCCAGCAATGGCAGGGAAGGGTCATCAGAGCTACTATCACAGTAATCATTACCATCCTCCAGCTCACTGTTGACTGTGTTGCCATTTGCAATAGTCTTTTGTTTGATTGTGAAAAAGGCCTGCATCTTCACATTGTACCTGCAAGTTAGTTGAAGGGAGGTCAGAGCAGCAGGAGAGGCCGGGCAGGGGAGTGGCTAGGGGCGGGGCAGTGGGCAGGGCCTCCTCCCCATCCCCCTCCCCTGCACACCTGCAGTGAGCTTGGCCTTGGGTGAGAGAGTGGGGAGCTAAGAGGTTTTTTTTTAATTAATTTTTATTCGATTATATTAATAGTTGCTTTACAATGTTGTGTGAGTTTCTACCATATAGCAAGGTGAATCAGCTCCATACACACAGACATCCCCTCTTTTTTGCGACTTCAATTAAATTTATCCCAGAGCAATGAGTAGGGTGCCCTGTACTATACAGTAGGTTCCCATTATCTATTCTATACATAGTATCAATACCGTATTTATGTTAATCCTAATCTTTTCAGCTGAGCTGACAGTTTCCTGACAGGAAACCTGGAACAATGGGGCCTGCCCCTTTTGAATGGGCTTCCTGGGGTCATAAGAGACCTTGTAGCTCAAGAAAATGACTGACGCCTACTTCTGCACACCATAAGCCTGCCCTAACAAAAGCAGCTCAGCCCAGCCTCGGGAGAGGCCCAAAGCAGGCACTCCCAGGCCTGGCCTTGCTCCCGTGGGTGCCCTGAGGCCCTGTCCCCACACCATCTGGCCAGCGCCACTGTCCCCACAGAGAGGAGACTCCGTCCCAGACCCCAGGCTGGCGGCCTCACCCAAAGGCACTCAGAGAGGAGAACTTTAAAGACAATTCTCCTGCCGTTTTGACAGCTTACCATCCATTTTTAGAAAACACGATACATGTTTTATGTCAGCGTGGGGATTCCTAGTCTCATAAACCTCAGTGGTGTTTTCTTTTTTAATTATCTGCGGAGGTGTGAGGAGAAAGTTAAAAATCTGAAAGTGGCTTATCTCATGGGTAGCTTTTTTTTTTCAATTGTGGAAAAATACATCTGACATAAAATTTTCTGTTTTAACTATTTTCCATTTTCAGGCTCATGTTTCGGTGGCCATAATTACATCTCTGAGGTGGTGCAACCGTCTCAAACAGAACTCTGTTCTCATTCGTCAAGGAATCATTAATGATGCCTTCCCCCAGGCACTTGGCAATCAAGCTCTCATCTGCTGCCTGCCTCTAGGAATCTGAGTCTCCTCAGCACCTCACAGAAGTGGAATGGCCCAGTATTTGTCCTTTTGTGACCTGACTCCTTTCACTCAGTATAATGCCCTCAAGGCTCCTCCGCATCACAGCATGAGTCATACTTTCCTTTTTATGACTGAATGCTACTCATCCTGGGTAGTTCTGAGATGATTCTGACCGGGGGAAGCTTCCAGAGGGCCTCATGGGAGCACCCCCTCCACCCAGGGTCTGCACCTTTAGAACTGCCTGCGGTACCCTCTGCAGCTGTGCAAGGGTGACAGCCTCCAGAGGCAGCATTTTATGAGTCTGGAGAGGTTGGAGCTGCCTGGCTCTTTTGAAAGAGTGGCATTAAATTATCAGGGGATTTATAGAGACAGCAAGCAAGAGCAGTCACCCTGGGGCCAAGGCTGTGGAACAGGGTGGGAGAGAGGTCCTTGACTGTTACTCATTCGGGGAGCGGCCTCAGCCCCCTGCCACCAGCCGCCAGCCCTGGCCCAAGTGTGGACGGTACTGTACTACAGAGTCTGAATATCTTTCTCCCACCTTGGCTGCCCCAGCAGGGTGTCCCCTGGAGAAACAGGGTGGCCAAAAATGACCGAAAGGGCTGACTGAGGTTTTCTTCTGCCTCTGACGAAAGGCTGCAGCGGGGTGTGGAACCAGGGGTGAGACAGCCCAGGAGAGGAGAAGGGTACTTACTTCATGATCAGGATGTAAAACACGTACAAGATGATGAGCACCAGGCCTTCCCACCTCAGAGAGAGAAAGGAGGCTGGTTAGAGCGGGGGAAGCCCGCGGCTGCGGCTGGGTGTGCCCGGCACGGCGGGTGGGGCACCGTGGGGTGTCCTGTCACCGTCCCTGACCCAGGACCCAGGCCAGCGGACGAGCCGCCCAGCCTCATCTGTCCTGCCATCTGGCACTCGCTTGGTAACAGAGAAGGCTGGGCTGGGGTCTTCTCAACTACAGGGGCTCTGCAGGACTCAGGAGGAGCTCCTCTAGCTACCTAGAAAAGGGAGGAACCACCTCATCCCAGGGCTTCCCTGGTAGCTCAGCTGGTAAAGAATCTGCCTGCAATGCAGGAGATCCCGGTTCAATTCCTGGGTCAGGAAGATCCTCTGGAAAACGGATACCACTCCAGTATTAATACCCACTCCAGTATTCTTAGGCTTCCCTGGTGGCTCAGATGGTAAAGAATCCACCCGCAATATGGGAGACATGGGTTCGATTCCTAGGTTGGGAAGATGCCCTGGAGAAGGGAAAGGCAACCCACTCCAGTATTCTTGCCTGGAGAATCCCTATGGGCAGAAGAGCCTGGGGGGCTACAGTCCATGGGGTTGCAAAGAGTCGGACATGACTAAGTGACTAAGCACAGCACCTCATTCCAGGGAAGGGAGGGGAGTGGCCAGGGGTCACACAGACTTGACCCTAAAGGGCCCTGGGTCATGTGAGATTCCGGCCAGAGAGCAGAGGAGCTGGGGGTGCAGGTGGGAAGGTGCCCTAAGAACTGCCTGAAGAGACAGGCCGGGCACTGTAACCTCTTGGGTAGAACACGAGGTGGGGGCCGGCGGGGTGGGGGTCTTTCTGGGGTGCATTCTTCCTGTCGTCCTGCAGAAGCAGCATCCAACTCCACACGTGGTAGAGATTTCTGTAGCTCAGAACACAAGCCTCTGGGCAGTCCCATGGCTTAACTTGTTGGGTCATCTGAGGAATGTGTCCTGAAGACCTACTAAGTGCCCAATATGAGCTGCAGTCATTTTGGGGAGCTCTTCCTCTGCTGACAGAGCCCAGAGCCCAGCAGAGCGACAAAGGGGTTTGTCAATGATCTGACCACCTCCCCAGAACTCCGTCTACAGGTGAGGAAGAGGAGACCCAGAAGAAAGAGACTTTCTGGCTCACAGGTGGGGTAAACCCAGAACCAGCATGCTCTGGTCCCAAAGCATGCAGCTGCTCATGAATACATTCCCACAAATAATCACAAACTGGATACAGGTCTCAACCACTGTCAACGAAGAGAATGTTTTTATGGCTTGTGGGAGATACTGGGTTGGCCAAAAAGCTTGCTCGGGTTTTTACCATAACATATTATGGAAAATACAATGTGATGGTGAAGCTCCAATACTTTGGCTGCCTGATGCGAAGAGCTAACTCATTGGAAAAGACACTGATGCTGGGGAAAACTGAGGGCAAGAGGTGAAGGGGGCGACAGGATGAGATGGTTGGATGGCATCACTGACTCAAAGGACATGAGTTTGAGAAAACTCAGGGAGATAGTGATGGACAGATAAGCCTGGCGTGCTATAGTCCATGGGGTTGCAAAGAGTCAGACATGACTTAGTGACTGAACAAGAACAACAACATCATGGGGAAAATCTGAATGAACTTTTTGGCCAACCCAATACATTCATGACTTAAAGGTTAGAGTGGAAATATCAACCTTCTCTTTAGAAGTTTGTGCCTTTTGTATCTTAATTAAGAAATCATTTCCAACCTCAGTGTCATAAAGATGAGTTTTAGATTCTACCCTAAAACTCTTTAATTTTGCTTTTTGCAGCAAAATCTTGAATTCATCTGGGATTTATTCTTATATAAGGTCGGAGGGATTCTACATGGATTCCTTGTTTTTGCAGCATCTGAGGCTGCCCCCTTCCCCATCCTCATCTCTCTGCCTTGTCATGATGCCCCAATCCCAGAACTGGGCCCATTACTGCGTTCTCGGTTCCATATTCCATGTTGGCCCATGTTTATTCCTGTGCAATACATCATACTGTTTTCATTATTTTAGCTTTATAAAATATCTTGCTATCTAGCAGGGTGGGAATATTAAGGAAAACAATCTTTGTCACTTTGAAAGGATAGATCAAGGTATGACTGCTTAGAATGATACCCTTTTTGGGACGTTCCCGGTGGTCCAGTGGTTAAGAAGTCACCTTCCAATGCAGGGGATGTAGATTCCATCCATTGTTGGGGAACTAAGATCCCACATGTCACAGGCAATTCAGCCCATGCACCACAACTAGAGAGCCCACGCACTCTGGGGCCACGCCACAAGTAGAGAGAAGCCTGCTCACTGCAAGGAAGATTCTGTATACTGCAACTAAGACTCTATACAGCCAAGAGTAAATAAGCATTACAAAACAATGATGGCCTTTTTAAATTTCACAAGCTCTTATGTTTGTAAAAATAATTTTTAAAAAGATGCAGTGAACCCAACGAACAAGGATACTAATGAAAAATGAAAAAGAAACAAATGTTTAAAACTTACCACACAATTTCTTCATCATATATGAACTGGGAAGGCAAAAGAAACAAGAATGGGGGGACAGTTTTACTCCAAAAGAAGAACAAACACAGGCCCCTAAGTACCGTGAGGTGACACACACCAGCTTGCTCTGATTTTCACAGAAAGCTGGCACCTCTCGCTGGGTATGGGTTTCTCAAACGTAGAAGTGACCCTTCCTTAGTGGAAACCTTGGTCTGCAGATGCTGCAGGATGAGGCCTAGTATGGGTCTCCAAAGAGAACTGGTCTGGCCTTCTGATAATCCAAGTAGCCATGGGGGCCCATCTGCAGGGGTCTGCCCTCATTAATGGAATAGGGTTGCTGAAATCAAGAATCTTAAAAACTGAAAAGGTATCTCTGTATGTATGTTTGTGCTTGCATATCTATCTATCTATCTATCTTTCTATTTATCTATCTATCTATTCCTCCCTCCATCTTTGGTACTTCTGTGTGGGGTAGGATGGGGTAGGGTGGGGTGGGTGGGGAGGAAAGGGTGTCATTGTCTTAAAAATAAAGAATAAGCCCTTTGGAAGCTCTGAGGACAAAGGACCCACTTGTACCACTTGAAGGGAGGCCGAGGGTGATGGTGAGGTTGCCACAGCTTCATAAGAGGGCACTGACTTTGCCCAACAACTCCACCCAGCATCCCCTATGTGGGATGCAGACAAATGATGCCTTTGTGGTCCTGGAAGGCATCCTGTAACTGCCCCAGCCAGGCCCAGTGCACACAGGAGGGGGTTATGCCCACCAATCAGATCTTGGAGACATCGGGGTCCCTACACAGGATGCCAGGACAGGCCACGGGCTGCAGTCTGGATTTGGGCCCACTGCACCCTCTGCTGGTTGTCAGGCAGGCAGCACACACAGGATCTGCTTTGGGAGGCCACTCGGACAGGGTCATCCTGGCTGGGCACTGCTCTGAGGCTCCCCAGTCTCAAGGCTCTGAGGAAGAGGCAGAGGGGAGCCTGGTATCACATCAACAAAGGGGAGCCTGGTATCACCATCTGGGGAACTTGGGGGACACATATGGGGACAGTGTCAGTTTTTTATTACCCAGTGGAAGGCTACTGGCATTTAGAGGGTGAAGACCAAGCACACCAGTCAATCTCGAACATGTAAAATCTTTCTCCCAGAGGAGTTATCCATATTTGACACACATCTTAAATGTCCTGCTAGATATTTAAGCCAGCAGCAAAAAAAATGACCTGAGCTTTGAACTTAACTCCATTTTATAAATCAAAGTATTTTTACACAGTTTTAATAAATACTTAATTTTCTAGTGAGTTAGCTATCACGCAAGTGGAGAGGGATGACTGTACTTGGCTCAGTTTAGGATTTTATCAGGAGTCATTCACAGTTTCAGAAAATTCCATCATCATTGTCAACACCACTCACAGGGCGGCCAGTCCAGCATATCAGCCTGCACCGGCAGCCATAGGGCCTGCAGACTTCCTGTATGAGGTCAACAGATTACATCACTCAGCATTCCAGCATCTTCCTGCCCAAACAGTTACACACTAGATGTATTCTTTTATTATGAATTACTTTTGTCTTTTATGATATGCTTTTGGGCATTATGCTGATTTGGTAAAATTGTATATAGGTAAATTGTTTTACCTCTAACTTTCATTTTTGGGGGTGTGGTGGGCAGTCTCTCAGATACAATCAAGCTCCCCTTGTATATGTGGCCTGATCTTAGGGATCTGCTCCTAACAGAATATGGCAAAAGTGATGGCTGTCACGCCCGAGATTCGGTTACAAACAGACTGTGGCTTCCATCTTGGCACCTCCTCGCCCTTGCTGGGAGGGGAAGCAGTCCCCAATGATGTGAGCTGTTCTATGGACAAGCCTGAGGCTTGCCCACTGCCTCCTGAGGGATCTTGAAAGCAGACTGTTGCCCAAGGGAGCCTTGACATAACTGTATTCTGGCCGGTGAGTACACCGATGAGAGATCCTCAGCCAGAGGGCTTGGCTAAGCCACTCCCAGATTTGATCCATAGAAAAAGGGGGCAATAAATGTTTGCTGTCTTAAGCTGCTGAGTGTTGAGGGAAATTTGTTACATGGCAACAGCGAACTAATACAAAGATCATGGTTATCAAATCCAGTTGGCTCTAGATGTCCTTAGGGGGAGAACTATTCTAGAACACATCTCATACTCTGAGATCTGGGCATGCCACACGCATCTGCCCTCTTGATATGACCTGCCCTCATGCAGTCACTTGAAAGCTCCTCTTGGATGGAAATTGCTCCCCTGTGGATGGCATGGTCCTCGGCAGTAACCTGTGTCGTGGGCTTCACTGCTGTATCACTGTCACATGCTATGTATGATGTCACCCCAGCCCTCAGGGGTCCCTGTTTCAGGCCCTCTGCCTTTTCTGCACACATCCTTGCTCCCAGCTGCCTACCCTGAGGGCTCCCAGCTGGTCTCTCTCTTCCCAGCTCTGCAGTGAGCTAGGAAACCAGAAACTCTGCTCCTTAGGAAACTGGCTCTAAGTGAGGGTCTCAAGGCCTCTGATGAGCACGTTCTTAAGCTTAACTGCATCAACCATATGACGCCTGCTTTAGCTTTTTCAAGGCCTTTCTGCCCTCAAGGTGGTACCTGGATGTGCTTGATAACCAAGGCATCAGGTATGAGGTTTTCGGGACAGGGAAGCACCGTGGAGGGAAATAGGTCAACACGACCACAGTGAGTGGCCAGCACACCCCGGGGTGGGGTGCCACGGGTTCTCTGGTCCTAGTGCCAGGGATAGGACAGTGGGGCGCGGGGAGGGCGCGTTAACTCACGGCAATGAGCACGATGACAGACAGGGTGTAGTACACGGAGTCTCGGCACACGGCCCACCATGTCAGACGGACCACCTGCCGAGCAAAGGGCCATTAGCGTCACCAGCTGGGGAGATGGGGTATGGGGGGACACAGCTCGGGGGGTGTCCCATTGCCCCCAGACCCCTGCAGCTGCAGACACATGCCCTCGGAGCTCATCTTAACTGTCCACCAGGACCACAGCGTGTCTGGCTGCTCCAGGCACCTCACTCTCTTGGCCATATTTGGGGACAGAGGACAGCGGGTTCGCATTCATAAGTAATTCAAAGCTGCCCCCTGCTCCTTTACGATGACCACATGGCACGTATCCCAGGAGAAGCCATGTGGCTGGGGGAGGCCAGAGACACTCACTCTTGTCTCAGCGCTAGAACTTTCTGGGGGTGACTGGCCGCCTCCCTCTACTTCCCTTGGCCAGAAAGAGCTTTCCATGAGCCCGACTCTAAGAGGTCAAGTCTAATGTCCCCCTGTGGCTCCAAGGATCAGGAAGACGTGCTAGGAAATCAACAAGCCAGCTTCATGCACCCACAGGGAGGCAGAAGACAGGCCCCAAGTAAGTCCAGGGTCTAGCTCATGGTCAGGGTCACAGGAAACGCTTCTTAAATATTTACTGCTGTCAAATAAACACCCCATAACCCACCCCCGAGACCAGCCAAGGGGGCAGCTGACGCGCTTTCTGCTCTCAGACCCATGGGTGGAAGGAACACAGGACACCCCTGTTACACACAAGGAAAGGGGCCTGGAGGGGACACCCCCGCTCAAAGCCACAGGGAGTTACAGGCATGGCTAAGACTGGGCCTTAGGTCTCTCCCACGCTATCCCTATGTCATTTCATGAGAAGAGAGACACCACTGACCTGCCCTGCGAATAATCCACAAACTCCGATTATGCACAGGATGTTGAACACAGCAGAGCCCACGATGGTCCCGACCCCGACATCTCCATGGGTGATGAACACGCCTGGGAAGAAAGAGGCACAAACCTCATGTGCAAGCCCAGGCCTGCCCCTTCCTCAGACCCTGGCTGGTTCTGTGTCCCCCACCCCATGAATGGACAGGACTTGTTCTTACTACCAGGGAATACCCAAGATGCTGGTAAGAATGACAAAACCAGAGGTGGAAGAGTACTTAGGGACCTGCTACACCAATCCTCCCATTTTGGGGAACAGCTTTATTGATAATTCACATGCTGTAAAATTCACCCATTTAAAATATCACTTTAGTGTTTTCTGGTATAGTCAGAATTATACAATCATCACTGCAATCTAATTTTAGAACGTTTTTATCACCTCAAAAAAAAAAAAAAAAAAAACCCCATACCTGTGAGTACCCTACTCCACTCCACACCCCAGGGAACCATTAATTCACTTTCTCTCCACATCTCCCCTTTTACAGATGAGAAAACTGACACTCAGAGCTGAAAAAACATGCCCACAAGAGTCTGGGCACCCAACCTGGGTTCTTCCTATATCCCGTGTCTCAAGCTGATAGGATTTCTTACCAATGACAGAGGCAAACAGCTCTGGTGTTGAGCTTCCCGCAGCCATGAAGGTGGCTCCAGCCACATCTTCGCTCAGATGGAGTTTCTGAAACAGAAGTGACCACAGACCCTCAGGCTGTACTGCAGGTGCAGTAAGCATGCCTGCTGGCCACTTACGGAGAGCGCGGGGCATAGCCCCGCAGCCAGAGTCAAGCTTCAGGGCTGGTGGCCTCTCTTCGCTCATCCTGAGCACATGTCCTCCTCCACTCTGCCTGATGCTCACCCCAGAGTCCCCTCTCCCCTTCCCCCAACCTGTAAATTTTTGTTCATTGTCTGAACGCTTAAACAGTCTCTCTTTGATGAAGACTTTTAAAAGGGCCACCACGAGTCAGCCACTCCCCCAGGGAAGAGAAGCTGAAACGTGACCCATGCAGTGGGGATCTGAGGTCCATGCGCATGCTTCCCCCACTGGATGACAAGATGGGTCTTTTTCATCTTTGGATGCCTGGAACAGGAGCTAGGGATCATTGGGGAGTCCGCTAGTCTAGCGCCTGTCACTTCTGGTGCTCACGCAGACCTTGGGTACCATGTGAACATCCATACATCAGGTTGTGGGATGTGGAAAACTCAGGTGCATAGCCTGGCCCCTGCATCCCAGAAGGCCTTCCCAATGGCAGGCCAGACACCTGCCCACTGGAATAGACCTCACCTCCTGTCCCCAGAGTTGAGTCGGTCCTGGGTAATAATTTCACTGGGGGAGCATTTTCTTCTGCCAAGCCCTGGGACAGGGCTAGAACTATCTAGGCCCACTCTGCTTGGTGAGACCATGTTCTGGACACAGAGGCCCATCCTCTGATCTGGAATTTGGGGCTGGGGGCTTTGGGTGCTTGGGAAAACCATGGAAATTCTGGGTCCCCCTGAATGCCAACTTGAAGGTGTCTGGCTATGGTCCTTAGAAGGCCTCTGGGAAGACTGGCTCAGAGTAGGACTTGATCTCCTCCAGCCCCCACCTCCCAAAGCATTCCTGGGGAGCCTGGGCTCTGAAGCCACTGAGGAATCCATTCCCTGGGCCAGTACAACCTCCTCAGTAAGCTTGCTACGGAAGGAATCCTCAGAAGGGTTGGAGCTGTGGGTTTGCTGGAAAATGGGATGGGGGCATAGCATTGACCCCCCAGGAATAAGCCCACCCACCCTAGCCCTGCCAAAGAGGAGGTTTCACAGAGGTTCAGCCATCAAAGCACCTATGATAGCTTTTAGCAGAATCCAAACCATGCTATATCCTGTCCTGCCTCCTTCCTGCCTCTGCTTGGGTCACTCCTTCCTTCTGGAATCACCTTCTCCTTCCACTCAGCTGATGGAACTTCTCACTTCCAAAGCCTGGACCAAATGCCACCTCCTCCATGAAGCTTTCCTTGGTTTCTCCCCAGAGATGCTCCCACCCTCCTTTTGAATCCTCAGTAATTTTGATGGCTCTCACTAGGTCCCTTCCATCAGTCTTCCCTATGAAGCCAGGACCATCACCCTTGCTCACCTCTGTGTTTTTAGGGAGATGGGTAACCTCATCTAGTGTCTCCACTGAATGTGGTCCTGTGTCCATGGGTTTCTGTCACCCCAAAGGGGGCAGGGGACCCAACCTTGTTGCTGTGACTCACAACATTTCCGGGGTGTGTATTCTGGAAAGACCAGTTGACTGTTTTTCCTGAGGGCCTCCTCTGAAGAAGTGATAGCCCACCACCCCAGGTCTGCCTCTAGGTTGAACATTCAACCCTGACATCCCAGCAGCCATTTCCTGACTCTGTTCCTCCTCTGGCTCATTCTCTCGCTGACAAGCATCTTGGAGAAGAGCATATGGTTTGATCTGTGTGGGGTGAGGGGTCAAGCGTGGAGCAAAGGGAAGGCAGGGCCTTTGCACACTTTTGCCAGGTCACTCACCACTTAGTGAACTAGGTCAAAAGCAGCCAGTCCTCCTGGAGCCCAACAGGGGATAAAGTAATTGGGACGTGCCCACCCTTAACAATCCATGTCCAACCGGCAAATGTCCCAACGACAGTATGGCTTCAAATAGCTGGGAGACTTCAAGTGGATAAAGTGCAGTGACACCCAGATCAGTCTGCACTTGTGCATGTTTGTACGTTGCTTCAGTCTTGCCCGACTCTGTGCGACCCTATGGACTGCAGCCCGCCAGGTTCCTCTGCCCATGGGATTTTCCAGGCAAGGATACTGCAGCGGGTTGCCATGCCCACTCTCCAGGGGATCTTCCCAGCCCAGGGACTGAACCCACATCTCTTAGGTCTCCTGCATTGCCAGGCAGGTTCTTTACCACCAGTGCCACCTGGGAAGCCCCCAGTCTGAACACAGCAGATGCTAAAAACAGAGACAGTTTTCCTTCCTTGGCTAGAAGCTGAGGGAGGAGGAGTCAGGACTGGGAAAATGCAACAAAAGCATTAAAAGGAGAAAATGTCAGGCTGCAAAGGTTAGGACCAAGGGCATTCCCTGCCATTGCAGCTCAGCATCTTCCCTGGGACACAGAGCCCCACCTGGTACCTGTCACTTGCAGCTGGTTTTGGCAAATGCTCCCTAACTAACCAGCTTTGGCTTAACTACCAGCATCTGCTATGAAGCCAGAGGTCCTGAGTAATAATTTCACCAGGGGAGCATTTTCTTCTGCCAAGCTCTGGGGGAGGACACCACCCCTTAACTGTAATCTGGAGCTTCAGAGTGAGGCTTTGCACTAGCAATGCCACGTACTTGTCCTGAGAACCTTCATTGCCAGAGTGCTCCCCACTTCTTGGCCTGGTACTGATACACCAAGTGTCAGTCACCCCCAGCCCCCGACCCGGGCTTTGCCAAAGATCCTAAGTCCTTCCCACGCACCTCGCAGATCTTCTCTAGAGACGGAACAAAGAAGTCATCACACACTATGGCCAAGGCGTAGAACATGTACAGAGCCTGCAAAGGAAACAGGGAGACAGCCATCAGCCAGGACTCCCGCCAGCAATGGGCGTGGCCAGGAATCCATCACACTCCAAACCAGCCCTGCTTGGGTTAGGAAAACTCCAGCACCACTGGGGTGTGCTTTTCCTCAATCCCCTCACTGGCAGATGGAGCCCAGACAGGAGAAATAACCTGCTTAGCATCAGAGGGGACTAAAAGTCAGTCCACAGGGTCCTGTGTGCCTTCCTCTCCTCTTAAACAAGCAACCCTTTCTATCCAACACACAAGTAGGCCCTCGACAGGCAAGATCCAAACCTCAAGGGCAGAAAAGGAAAGCATTTAAAACCATCATCTTAAGAGTTTAAAATAATCATCATCCTGATTTCCCCTCTTCGAGTTTTAGCAAAGGCATCATCTCCTGTCACCAACTGCCCACCTCCTGCCAAAACAGACAACTTGAGGCCCAGCATTTCCTGGGATGCTGCTTGATGTTGGTCCAGGTTAAAATACACGAGCCACTGAACACTGGGAGGCTCATGGAAAAGAATCCAGATTCTAGGGCTGATCCTGGGAATTTTTTGCCTTGTGATTTTGGATAAGTCATGTCTCCAAGTCTCATTTTCTTCTGTTTGATGACAGAGCAAGAACAGATCAGTAGTTTTTAGATGATGTTATCTGCAGAACTCCTCTCTGACCTGTCCACCCAACACGACTTTACTGAGCTCATCTTGTATGCCAGGTACTATTCTAGCCATTAGAGACAAGGTGACAAGGATGCCAGGAAAAACATCTGCCTCTTTGTGGGGCACAAATAGGCAAATAAAGTATCTATAATGGCTGGGAAACAGCACATGAAAAGGTCCTGAGGCAGGAGTGTGTTTGATGCATTTGAAAAACAGCAAGGACATTGGTGCAGGCAGAACAGATTGAAAGTAAAGTGGAAAATGACTAACGTGAGGTTGGAGGGAGAGGCAAGGACCAGAATCTGTGGAAAGGAGATGGGATTTTATGCCGAACACCAGGAAGCCATTTTTTTCTTCAGAGAAAAAGCGATATGAATGCCCTATTCACAAAAGAAGGAAAGGCTGGGCTGCTTCAGCTAAAATGGTGTGATATTCCAACAACTTTACAATTAATTGCATGCAGGCAGGCATGCTCAGTCGGTCAGCTGTGTCCGACTCCAGGCTCCTCTGTCCATGGAATTTTCCAAGCAAGAACACTAGAGTAGGTTTCCATTCCCTACTCCGGGGGATTTTCCTGACCCAAGGGTCGAACCCATGTCTCTTGTGCCTCCTGCATTGGCAGCTGAATTCTTTACCAACCGATCTATCAGGGAAGCCCACAGATAAAGTGGAAGATCTGTCAACTGTGACCACAGCATCCAAGGCCAATGAGTTCTGGAGTCCAGCTGTGGCTATCCCTGAATTTGACTCAGTACCTTTTGGGGGGAAGCAAAAAGAAACAAATACCAGGGGTGTGGGAAACGTGGAGAGAGAGAGACAGGAGACCCTGCTACAAATCTCAGGATCCCGGCCTAAGTTCATACGCTCAGAAATTCGCCTCTACAGCATTTCCCAGGCAAAGAGCTTCTGGTTCCCCAGACGTCTCAGAAACACTGCAGAGAAAAGGGGGCCAAGATGGCACCACTATCTCCTTCACTTGGGCGGGAAGTTCTGAGAAGCTTCTTAGTGCTACAGACAAAACCTGGCTCCAAAGCTTAAGTTTTTTCTTGCTCTAAAGAAGGGCTCAGCAAAGTTTTTCTTAAAGTGTCTGATGAGTCTTTACAAGCCATACAGCCTGTCATCACTCTGCTGCTATAGAAGAAGAGCAGCCATGGACATGAGGGTGCCGGGAACCAGCAAGGGGAATCCCGCCCATGGCAAAGGTCATGAGGAAAGGGGCCTGACAAACGCAAAGGCGGGATCAGGCCTCAGGGGTCCCCCTGGACTTTCTTGAGCATCTACCCCCAAAACCAGAGTCTGCCTGCTTTACTGTGTTATGCTTTCCACCAACTCCTCTGACATTAACAGGGGGCTGTCCCCCCACCACCTTTTTCTGGAAAAAGTTAATTTAGAGCTTTTAGATAATAAATCTTCTGAGCATAATGAGTGTTTCAATCCCCAGACCCCTCTGATGGCTTTCTAGCCTGCCTGACAGGTTTGTCCGGATGCTTGCAGCTGCGCATGTGATTGTTTACAGGAAGCTTAAAATATCCTAGGAATGTAGAGGCTTCCGAGGAGTCAAAATCATTAGAATAGGACTGATTAAGGGTTTCATTGTTGAGCCAATACTTGCTGCCAAGTTTTCATATCTTTTATTTGTTGATATAGTTGGTATGTAGAAAAAACAGTTAGTAGCCCTGGCATTAGCAACATTAGATCTTTGAGTTAAGTACTTTCTTTGTTATAACCCACTGCACCTTTGTTCTACAGGAATGTAACTTTATTTAGTACTTTGAGGGTGATGCAGATTAAAGAAAAAACACTTCAGGGGAAAATGAGTTTTCTGGTTGATAGACATTTATCTAGGAAGAGAGCCATAAAAATGTTAACAGGCCCCCTGGCCAGAAGATGATGTAAAACCACCTAAGACCTTTTGTATATGGGAAGGTATGCAAAAAGAAAGCCTGGCCTCAATAAGGGTCAGGACTGCTGCCCCTGCATAACTCTGCATATTCCATTATTTCTTTATGTACAACGTGGGGTATATAAGCTGCCTTTGAAAATAAAGTTGTGGGTCTTGCACCGATGCTTGGCTCCCCCATGTCGTTCTTTTCTCCCTTTTCAGGCTGAATTCCTGTCTGGAGCACAGAGGCTCTCCGTGTCTACTCATTTGCCCCGGCTTCTAAGACCCACGGGAGAGGGAGCTCAAGGCAGGGCACTCTCTACTATTCCAGCGGGCGCTGGTGGCCTATGTAGACAGTGCAAGCCCCTTGTCTCGGAGCTTTATTGGTCTCCTGTGTAAACCAAGGAATACAGCCTCTTTTCTCCTCTATTTTCTCTCCTCTCTCTCACTACACTATTCTTCCCTAATCTCTCTTTATATCTCTAAATAAATAAATATCTCCTCACCGACTCCATCCCTGCTTCGAATTCCCTGGATCCACCCGGGCTGGACCCCGGCATGAGGGTGGTTGCCTACCAATAAAATTTATTTATAAAAACAGGAAGTGGGCTGGATTTGTTCTCCAGATGTAGCTGGGTAGTGCTTGCTCTAAAAGGGTTCCTGCAAAATTCCCGAGGACCTCTCAAGTTCAGGAAAAAGGCTTTGACAAGACATTGGCGAGGCAGAGGGACAGATTGTGGGACTAACTGGTCAAATCCACATCCCCTCAGTGAACAGGGAGGGCAGGGGAAAGCCAGAGAAACTAGAAAGATAATAACTCCATTTGAGAAATAATACACAAGACTGTCGCTTGAAATTTGCCTACAATCTTCATTTTCATTAATGGTTTATCCCGTTAATTAAAACTTCACTCACCCCTTATTCTCAGGTGGCTACTATCTATGTGAGAACCCCAGCTTTCCCTTGCTTAATTATCTCTTGCAAAGAATACTTGGTTGGGTTTAAATATAGAAGCAGATGGTGCTGAGCAGCCAGGGAACCACATCAGGAGGAACATTTGCTGTGGTTGATCCAAAGTAGAAAATTAAACCCTGAGCGCTTTCATTTCCCTGCATCAGACAACGAGGCTTGCAAACTTTTTCTATAGAGAGACAGACAGAAAATCTTTTTTGGCTTTGTGGATCCCAGAGTCTTTGTCACAACTACTCAGGTCGGCCAGTGAAGCAGAAAAGCAGCCATAGATGATATACAAATGAATGAGAATGGCTCTGTTCCAATAAAACTTCATTTATAACTACAGGCAATGGCTGTGGGCTGTAGTTCGCATGCAGAGAAGAGCAACTATTACATATCATTTAGGTTTGAGCCCACTATGCCTTTTTGAACTGCTACTCAAACTCTGCCGCTGCTCACCAGGCTCATTTAATACCGAAGAAGTTTGAGAAGAAGGGCACCAAAGTCTCAAACCGCAGTTATGTCAGGACGGTAAAACGTGAGGGTACTGGAGAGCATTATCCCATTCCCTGCTATGTCTGAAGGATGTGACCCATGTTCACTTGTATTTCCACCTCTGGGGAAGAGAGATGCCATCACTCCCGTTTTATAAGAAGCAGAAAAGGAGGCACAAGAAGACGTGAATCTTTGTCCTGGCTCTGGGGCCATTCACTGTGTGACACTGAGCAAGTCACTTCACATCCTTAAGACTTCATTTCTTTGCAGTTAAAACATGTCCAGGACCTGTTCTCAGAGGGCTCTTATAAGAACATGGTGAGATCTCTTACACATTGTGCTCTGCAGACAGGCTTTGCCTGCCGGAAATTGAGGGATGTCCCACCCCAAGAGGGCCACTTACACCAAGAATATGCAGCAGGACGGCCCCGTGCTGTCGCTCATTGTTGGAGAACAGGTCTGTGGGGAACTCGTGAATCGCTGGAAGACAAGAGAACAGGGTAAGGTGTTAGTTATCAAGGAGTGTCCCTAGGGTTTGGCCATGGAACTGTGGAGGCCCCTGGTGTTGGACCTGGGGAGAGACTGGCTATTTCTCCTGTCTGTGGCAGATCTGAGCTCTTAGGAAAACATTGCTGGATATAGATTATCCAGATATTCTATACCTTAGAGTTGACCATGGCTTGTATATCCCTTGCAATTAAAAAAAGAGCATGAAACACATCACAACCACTAGGATGGTTATAAACAAAAAGACAGATAAAAACAAGTGTTAGCAAGGAGGCTGGAACTCTCATACATTACTAGTAGGAATGCAAAACAGTGCAGTCACTTTGGAAAACAGTCTAGCAGTTCCTCAAAAGATTAAACAGAGAGTTTGACCCAGAAATTTTACTCCCAACTATCTTCCCAGGAGAAATGGAAAATATACATTCACACAAAACCTGTACATGAATGTTCACAGTGGTATTCATAATAACCAAAATGCAGAAACAACCCAAACATCTACCAACTGATGAGAGGATAAAGCGTGATACATCCACACAAATGGAATATTATTTGGTGATAAAAAGAAGTACTGATACATGTTACAACATGGAGGATGCCTGAAAACATTTTGCTAAGTGAAAGAATTGTAGGCAGTCAGTCATAAGACTACTTATTGTATGATTCCATTAATTTGAAATGTCTAGAAGAGGCCAGTCCATAAAGATGGAGATATATTAATGGTTGCCCAAGGCTGAAAGGTATGGTGTTTGGGGGATGACAGCTAAGAGGTACTGCATTTCTTTCTGGGGTGATGTTTGCAGCGATGCTCACACAATTCTAAATATGAAGAGCCACTGAATTCTGTGTTTTAAACAGATGACCTCTATAGTACGTGAATTATATCTCAATAAAGTTGTGACCCCAGGTGGCATTAGTGGTAAAGAACCCACCTGCCAATTCAGAAGACAGGAAGAAACTCGGGTTCAATCCCTGGGTCTGGAAGATCCCCTGGAGGAAATGGCAACCTATTTCAATATTCTCGCCTGGAGAATCCCACAGATGGAAGAGCCTGGCAGGTTACAGTCCATGGGATCAGAAAGAGTTGGACACAACTGAAGAGACTTGGCACAAAGTTGTTCCCCAAAAAGCATAAAAAAATCGAAAGATGCCAAAGAGGAAAATCAGAGGATGGTTCCTCATTCTGTCAAAGGATTCTGATCACGTTCCTAGCAGAGAGCTTTCCAACTGGCTTCAATGCACACTCAGATCTGTTACAAACACAATCCCCACCAACAGTCTTGCTGAGGCTGGAGACAGTTGTCATGCTCTGAGCGGGCTCTGAGTTCCCATGGCCAAGTTCAGTTCTTAGATCTAATATTTACAGGCTGGGTCAACACGGACACGTCCCTTAACTTCCTTGTGCCTCAGTTTCTTCACTGGTAAAATGGTGAGATTAACTTTAATAACGTGCCTTAAAGTGTTTCAAGCTCATGGTGAGCTTCAAACCAGCACCCGCATCCCAGGATTCTGGAATCTTTTCCCTCACCACTGTCAAGTCAGAGCTGAGAAGCAGCTCCACGAGGAGAAGAGGCCAGAGTCGCTTCCGAGCTCAGGGACAGGTGGCCTCTTCGCAAAGACCTTCCGGTCTGGAGCCGTCAGCCTCTTCTCCCACCTTCTCCTCCCACCCACAATGCATCTGTCACTCCAGGTGGGGAAGTGGAGATTCCAGAGAGGTCAAGGGACATTGTCAGGGATGGGGATGGCACTGTGGGCACCAAGAAAATCTGTCCCTTGCTGAGCACGCATTCAGCAGAACCACACAGAGCAGGGGAAATGGTCCATGGGAGGCGAGGCTCCAGGTAAGCCCTGGAAGGGGAGCTGGGGCCAAGCTGGAACAAGGAGGCGGCGGGGCTAGGAGCACCCTTGTCTCCTGACCTCTCAGCACCCCAACGGCAGGTACGCTTCCACCGGTATAGGCAGCATCTCAGGTCACTGAGCACCATGTCATGCACCTTTCCTTGGCCCCAAGAATGCCCCTGTGGGGTGGGTACCAGCATATCCTCTGGTCTCACGGATTCTGGACTGTGGGGGGAGCCCCGTGAGACAGAGAGCCCTCTGCTTTGGGAATCAAACACTCAGGATGCAGGTTCCATTCCTGACATGCCCAAGTAGTCTGAACAACTCATCTGCTTCTTGGCCTCAAAATGTTCACCTGTAACGGAGGAATAACTGTTTCTCATCATCCAGTCAATCCTAAAGGAAATCAACCCTGAATATTCATTGGAAGCACTGATCATGAAGCTAAAGTTCCAATACATTGGCCACCTGATGCAAAGAGTTGACTCGTTGGAAAAGATCCTGATGCTGGGAAAGATTGAAGGCAGGAGGAGAAGGGGGCAGCAGGGAAAGAGATAGTTAGATGGCATCACCGACTCAATGGACATGAGTTTGAGCAAACTCTGGGAGATAGTGAAGGACAGGGAAGCCTGGCATGCTTCAGTCTGTGGGATCACAAAAAGCTGGATATGACTTAGTGACTGAAAAACAACCGCCCCCAATGGGTGACCAACAGGTAAGTATCCTATCAATGTCATTTCTGCAGGTTCTCCATCAGACACTGCCACATCCCCATATCCTCATCACTGGTCCTCATCGATTCAGCTGTACTGGAAGCTTCTGGAAGGCATTGATCCACACTGTCCTGGCACACAGTAGGTTCTCAATAGACCTTAACAGTCAATCGAAAAAACAATGCTAAAATATTTGGTTGGCCAAAAAGTTCATTCAGGTGTTTCCATACCATGTTTCTGGTATGTTTGAGTTTCTGGAAAAACCCAAATGAACTTTTTGGCCAACCCTATATTAACATAAAGGGCTTCCCTCAAAGCTCAGTTGGTAAAGAATTTACCTGTAATGCAGGAGACCCCGGTTCAATTCCTGGGTTGGGAAGATCCACTGGAGAAGGGATAGGCTACCCATTCCAGTATTCTGGCTTGGAGAATTCCATGGACTGTGTAATCCATGGGGTCACAAAGAGTCAGACACAACTGACCGACTTTCACATATTAACAAAAATGACAATGTACATCATCTCATCCTGTTAGAATGCTTTCATTACTCTTGCAAAACTCTTAAATACCTAGAATGATACCTCTTCTGGTTCAGAGTGGACACTCAATAAATGCTTATAAGTGCATGCTCAGTTGCTCACTCGTGTCCAACTCTTTGCGACCCCATGTACTGTAGCCCACCAGGTTCCTCTGTCCATGGAATTCTCCAGGCAAGAATATTAGAGTGGGTTGCCATTTCCTTCTCCAGGGGACCTTCCCAACCCAGGGATCGAACCCGTGTCTCCTGCATTGCAGGCAGATTCTTTACCCACTGAGCCACCTAGGAAGCCCCAAATGCTTACTATAAAAGTCCCTCCTCTGTGAATATAATTTGGCTCTAAAAGTGATGGGTTTTCCTTTAAAACAGAAAAAAAAAATTCTGCTTTTTAAGACAAGTCTCCCAATAAAACCTAGAAAACATTATTAGCTCCCCCAGATATTCAGAAAATGTTCCCACTTTAAAACAAGCAGCATTTAATGAAATAGAGATTCTTTCACTTTTTTCCCCTGTAATCAAACTTTTTAAATAGAATTGCTGCTGTCGGTTCAAGGGCAGGAAGTCTGCTTCAAGGGTCGGCTCAGAGATGGAGAATTATAGAGGGAATAACTTGGCATTCTTGCGTCCAGGATCATGTTTCCAGGAGAAATGGAACTGTCTGGGATATAAGGGCAGATCAAACAGACATTTCTGCTGTGAAAATTTGAGTCAGTTTTTGATTCTCCAAACCAATGATTTGTGAGCTGGTGATTTATCCAATCCTGGGTACTCTTTGAGAATTAGAAACAAGTAAGGCTGCCTTTCTGTTATAAGGACATATCGTCTGGGCTCCAGCGGGGAGGGGGATGTGGGTTATAAATGACCTTGTCCTCAGTGAGAAATGGCTTTTACTGGTTCAGCCACAGCACCCCGCTCTGTGACCCCGTGCATATGCTGGAGGGCTGTGGAGGGGAGCGAACGCCATCATGGTCTGAGTTCTGCTGGCAGAGACAGAGTAACTGGCGGAGCCACCAGCTGCTCATGACCCACCGCCCTCTGTACCTACCCAACTCTTCTGGACGCACCCCGAGACCACGAGGCAGGCGCCACAGCCACAAATGTCCCTGTTTTCCAAATAAGACTCAGCAGGGAAATGATCTGTTCAGGGACCACATAATAAACCAGGACTTAGCGTGGAGACCCTCTAACACGGATGGAAATCACGCAGTACAGGACATGGAGACTTCACTTGGGTCCTGATTCAACTACCCATCAGCTTGTGGAACCCTGGGCAAGTCATTTAACCTCTCTGTCCTTTCTGTTTCTTCTGTGGCAATCTGCTACCACACGAGGGGGTGAAATAGTCATTGTTACTGTGTGCGGCATGCCCTGGCATGGATATCAAAGGCTACAAGCAGAGAAATGGTTACCTTGCCCTCCCCAGTTGGCAGCTGGTAACTGGGACCCGTCCACTCCCCAATTCAAGAATCAAATCCTCTAGAAACTGGCATATGAGGGAGGGGGGAAGTGTAGAGGCCACAGAGCCAATGTATTAATAACAGGAACTCCATCCCTCCCCCCTTTGTCATCAACAGCAACAATTTCCAACTGCAGGCAGCCTATGCAGCTGCTCAGGGCTTTGTCTCCAGAAGCAGATAACTTGCAGGTTTCAGGGAGTGCCTCTGTCCTTTGTTACCTGTATGACCTTGGGGAGTTGTTGAACACCTCCTGGCTGTGACCTCATCTCTAAGTGGGGATGCTACAGACCCTGCCTGCCAGGCTGCAGTAAAGATTAAGTGATACAGATAACGTATGCACGGCACTTAGCCCAGCTAGGCTGCCATCACTCTGAGGATCACTGATGGACAGACTCCTCCCTCCACACCAGGTCGGTCCCCGCTGATCCAGAGGAAGAGCCTCAGCTTGTGAAAATCAAAGGGAAGACAAAGCCAGCTTAGTGGGGCAAAGGGTGAGCATGATTAGACTGGCCACATTAGGCTCTGAATGCAGGTGCAGTTTAATCCCAGCTTCCTGAGAAAACCTTCTTCTCCTCTCTCGGGCTTGCTGGGATCACGAGCCCCTGGCCACGTTCAAGGGCAGGACGCCTGCATGTCTGAGAGGGGGCTGCGCCTGCCCTACCTGATCAAATACCCACCAGGGAGAAGGGAGGAATCAACAGGGCGCACACAAGAGGCTTTTGAGGTCATGCCTAAGCCTTTAAGCCGCAGAAATCTGGGGGTGGTGGGTGTGGGGAGGGGGAAGAGATGTGTCTGCAGGTGGAGTGGAGCTCAGAACACCAAAGATGATTCCAGCACCGTCCACACTGTGGGGTGGGGGTGGAGGAGCTGCCAGCGACCCAGCAGCCACTCCCAACCCCTCTCTTAGAATTCTTTCCTGTGGACCTCAGTGCCCATAATTGGTTTCTCCATCACTCTTGGTTTTGGACACCCCCTCCACTGTGTGCAGGGGGTGGGGGGGATTAGGGCAAGAGGTCTTTCCTGTCAGTTGCCTTCCTAAACACTAGAGCTTTACCCAGGCTTCCCAGGTGGCACTAGTGGTAAAGAACCCACCTGCCAGTGCAGGAGACATAGGAGGCTTGGGTTCGATCCCTGGGTCAGGAAGATCCCCTGGAGGAGGGCCTGGCAACCCACTCCAGTATTCTTGTCTGGAGAATCCCATGGATAGAGGAGCCTGGCGGGCTACAGTTCACAGGGTCACAAAGAATTGGACATGACTGAAGCAACTTAGCATGCCTGCAAACATTGGAGGGAAAACCATAAGGCCCCAGGGGACATCTGCCAGCCCCTCCCCAACAAAAGCTACCAAGTTCTCCAACATAAATCAGACCTCTAGGGCACAGCTGACCTTTTTTGTTGACACACACAGTTAGATGGGTGATGCCATTATATTTCAGAAACCCTGAATTCATGTTGCCCTTTCAAAGCTCTATACTTTAGCTGACATTGCTGCTAGCTGCAAAATGTATGAATTTGTTTAACAAGTATTTACTGAGCCCCCACACAGCAGGTATTGGACTCTCTGGGAGCAGGCGGATGAGGTCCTGATGCATCTACGAGCATCCTCAGGCCTGGCAGCTCCTCTCCTTGGAGGGCGATGGACTTCTGGAGAAAGCCAAAGCTACTCAGAAAGTGACTGGTTAGCAGGATGGCAAACACCCTGATCCTGAACGAGTACAAGTCAATACATGCTTCTTGAAGTTGACAATGCGTTAGGCACCAGGCTAAGTGCTAAGCCTTGAGGATGGGCTCTTAAGGGGCTGGTGGGAATTGGACAAGTGAACATATGATTGAGAGACAGTAAAGCTTGCTGTGATAGTGAGGCACGAGGAAGCCAGGGGTTACCGACCTGGGGGAGGTGGGAAGGGTAGCAAGCCTGTGGAGAGAGTGATGCCCATGTCAAGTTTCTCTTTTTTTGACCAGAGGATAACTCCTTTAGAATGTTGTGTTAGTTTCTGCTGTGCAATGTAGTGAATAAGCTATTGCTAAGTCACATAAGTCGTGTCCGACTCTGTGCGACCCCATAGACAGCAGCTCACCAGGCTCCCCCGTCCCTGGGATTCTCCAGGCAAGAACACTGGAGTGGGTTGCCATTTCCTTCTCCAATGAGTGAAAGTGAAGTTGCTCAGTCATTTCCGACTCTTAGCGACCCCATGGACTGCAGCCTACCAGGCTCCTCCATCCATGGGATTTTCCAGGCAAGAGTACTGGAGTGGGGTGCCAATGTCTTCTCTGATATGTATACCGATATCCCTTCTCTCCTGAGCCTTCCCCCCCTCCCCATCCCATCCCTCTAGGTCACCACAGAGCACCGGGCTGAGCTCCCTGTGCTTCCCACTAGTGATCTATTTCACACATGGTAATGCATATGACATCGCCACCCTCTCAGTTCATCCCACCCTCTCCTTCCCCGACTGTGTCCACAAGTCTGTTTTTTACATCTGCATCTTTACTCCTGCCCTGCAAATAGGTTCATCAGTACCATTTTCCTAGATTCCATATATATGCATATATATATATATCCATATATATGATAGATTCTAGATTCATCCACATCACTACAGCTGACTCAGTTTCCTTCCTTTTTATGCCTGAGATAGCATATTGAAAAGCAGAGACATTACTTTGCCAACAAAGGTCCGTCTAGTCAAGGCTATGGTTTTTCCAGTGGTCATGTATGGATGTGAGAGTTGGACTGTGAAGAAAGCTGAGCACCAAAGAATTGATGCTTTTGAACTGTGGTGTTGGAGAAGACTCTCGAGAGTCCCTTGAACTGCAAGGAGATCCAATCAGTCCATTCTGAAGGAGATCAGCCCTGGGATTTCTTTGTAGGGAATGATGCTGAAGCTGAAACTCCAGTACTTTGGCCACCTCATGTGAAGAGTTGACTCATTGGAAAAGACTCTGATGCTGGGAGGGATTGGGGGCAGGAGGAGAAGGGGACGACAGAGCATGAGATGGCTAGATGGCATCACTGACTCGATGGACGCGAGTCTGAGTGAACTCCAGGAGTTGGTGATAGACAAGGAGGCCTGGCGTGCTGCAATTCATGGGGTCACAAAGAGTCGGACATGACTGAGCGACTGAACTAAACAGAACTGAATATTCCATCATATATATGTACCACAATTTCTTTATCCATTCATCTGTTGATGGACATTTAGGTTATTTCCATGTCCTGGCTACTGTAAAAAGTGCTGCAATGAGCACTGGGTACATGTGTCTTTTTGAATTATGATTTTCTCTGGAGTCAAATTTTGAAGGCTGTGTTACTGACCTCCAAAGTTCTTTAATCTGCCATGTCGAGTCCTGAGAAGATCATTATTTCTGTCTTGTTGATGAGGAAATTGAGGCTCTGAGAAGTTACAAGAGTCACCTGCAGTTGCAAAACCACTGTTTGACACAGGAGAGAGAAAAACCCAGGCTGGGAACCCAACCAATACCAGCTTATTTTCACCTAAACATTTTACCCACATCTCAGAACTGAGGTCTCCTTTAACCAAGGAGCAGACTCCATACTTCTGGAAGCTCCATGGGCCATGGGAAGAAGTCGTGCTCTCAGGGAACTCTGTTCAGGGTTAGGACAGCCTGAATGGGCAGGGAGTATGAGGGAGAAGGGATACATGTATATGTATGGTTGAGTCCCTTTACTGTGTACCTGAAACTATCACATTGTTAACTGACTACACTCCAATATAAAATAAAAAATTTAAAAAAAAAAGAAGTCATGCTCTTGAAAAGAGAAATGCATATTGCCTGTCTTAGGTCAATTCCACTTAGAGCCCAGGGCCTACCCATACCAAGGTCTAGCCCATTAGTCCATGGATCCAGGGGAAACCTATCACTCATCTTCCTTGACTTCCTTGAAACATTTAATAAAACTGACCACTTCCTATATGTGTGAATGAACACATATATAAAGGTATGAATGAATATATGTGTTATCTATCTACCCATCCATCCATCTTACGTCCAGTAAAATTCATTCATTGGGATGTGCACTTCTATGCATCCTCAGGTCTCTGAGACAGAAGAGTCCCATCACCCTCAAATTCCCTTGTATGGCATTTTTATAGTCAAGCCCTCTCCAAGTCCCAACTTCTGATGTGTTGCCTTTTCTAAAATGTCATATCAATGGAATCACGGAATATAGTCTTTTGGGTCTGGCTTCTTTCATTTAACAAAATGCACTCAGAGTCACCCACACAGTTGTAAGACCGCCTTTCTGCAACATTCTCGCTTAGTTTCTTTGACCTCACACTCTCTTCACGTGCACACAATCCTTTAGAGGGTCCCTTCCTCTGTGGGACCCCAAATGCTGGGGTTCTAGGGGCTTTGTCCTGAGCCCTCTTCTCACCAGGTGACCTGGCTTTGACTTTCGGATCTCTGCAGACTTCTTCCAGATCTCAGTCTTTCCTGAGCTTAAGACCTAACATACCCAGCTGGCAAGTGCACATCCCTCCCTGGTCACCTTATAAATACATTAAGCCTGTCTGCAGTTAATGGCCCACCCTTCACACTGGTCTGGTGCCATCTTTGATGACCTCCTCCTCCCTCATGCCCTGTGATGGGTGGACAGGCCAGTTGGCACTCAGCATGCATTTTGACTTCCTTCCATGAGCCTTCCCATCCAGGACACTAAGTATGGGGGTGCAAGCCACGTGCTGCCTAGTTACACATACTAGGCCTACTTCACATTCTGTGGAGCCTGGCCAGCCTTGCAGCTAGGTTTCTGATTAAGAAATATATTCTGCCAATCTGGCAGATTCAGAGGACAGAAAAGAAGCAGAGAGACTTCCTCCGGTAACCAAAGGTTTGGAGACCCAAGTGTTGAATGGCTCTCCTGACAATAATACCTATACTTCTCTATTTGAACATACAATGTTCATGAATTTGAATATTCTGTTTCCAATTCCTGCTTCTTTGGCCCTTCCTGCAATTTTGTAAGAACCTAATTTCCTGAATTAAATTCCTTTCTGTTGAAAATGTTGAGAATGGTTTCTATTTCCTGCCCTAAAAGCTAATTTTGCCTTCTTTGGGCCAATTCTCCACAATCATACTTCCAAAACAGCTTGAGTCCATCAGCTTCCTCATCTCCATCATCTGCATCCTCTCCGGCTGGACCACCGAACCCGCCTCCTGCCTGACCTCCCCACATCCATTCTCAACGTGCTCCTTTAGGTTTTCTACACAGCAGTCAGATAAGCTTTTTCACATGCATCTATGACTTAGAACTCCTCAGTGGTTTTCAACTCCTCTGCGAAGGAATGCCCGGAACCCTCTCAAGGTCTTCAAGGCCCTGAGTGGTCTAGCCCTGACAGTTTCATCAGTCTGCTCCACTCTGGCTGCACTGGGCACATCTGTGAATTGCCAGGTTCCTGGCACAAGGTATGTGTGTGTGCGTGTGTGCAAAGTCGCTTCAGTCACGTCCAGCTTTTTGTGACCCCATGGAAACCATAGCCCACCAGGCTCCTCTGTCCATGGGATTCTCCAGGCAAGAAGACTGGAGTGTGTTGCCATGCACAGGGTAGGTATTCAGGAAACGCCTGCTGAGTCACGAGTATTTGGCCTTCCACTTCTCTTCTGACACGAACCCAGGAGCTGCTAGGATGGGCTTTGTCTGGAGGGATGACCAGGAGATGGTGTGGCTAGCTGGTCTCCTTTCCCAGTTCCTGGCTTTCCAAACTGCTGCCTGGATGCTGAGCCGTGATCCTTCCCCGATGGAGCGTGTTGGACAAAGACGTGCTCCCATTAGATGTTGATCTTTCTTAAACCTCCTAATTAGTGTATTCCCTTTTGGGAATAGAAACTGTGAACTGAATTTTTCAAAAGGAAAAAAATTGCCTCAAAACATGCCATTCTCTCTTCACTTTCTATCCTGGTTAAAAATAACTCCATATCCTAAGCCCTGACGTTAATTCTGAAACTATGAAAGCTAGACGGGCGGTCCGGGGAGTAACTGAAAGAGCTTCAAATTTCTATCATTCCAACTTCTGTGTTTTAGATATCACCCATGTGCCAGAAACCAAAAGCAAAAAAAAAAAAAAAAAAAAAAGATAAGAAAAGTCGTGATTCCCTCCAATTCTATGGTTTAAAATAACGTTGCAAAGAATTGCATATTTTTCAAGGACAGCCGTTGAAATGTATAGGTTTTATAGCATCACTCCCATGTCCCAAACAGGGGTAAAAATAATTAGATTAAATCATTGGCTTAACCAGCATGAAAATGAGTCTAAAATCCGCTCTCTCATTTCAGTACATTCCGAAAGAGATTAAGCACCAGGAAAAATAAAAATATGATTGGAAGGTCCAGTGGAAGTATTGTTCTCTCCAGGAGAAACCACTGTGGAATTTTATGGTTAGAAGAAGTTCCAGATGCCACGTGATCCAGCTGTTCTCCACTCAGGAAGGGACCTGGCTTATCAAAATCCCCTGAGAAACATTTTTGAAGCCATTCTTGCCATCTCCACCTCTCTCCCTGCCCTGATGCTGAGAATCCTTGTCCTGCCCACTGACAATGGCTTAACCTCCCATTTTCAAGGGAAGAGAGAACATGGATTTCCAGACAGGTCAAGAGCTTTCCTCAGCATCACTGCTGGTTGGCAGCAGCAGGACAAGAGCTCAAACATACAAACAGATACTGGCCAGGCCATACGGGACAACAGAACTTTGACTCATGTCCTCTGCAACAGCCAGTCCAAGAAGCCCAACCATAAGCCACAGTGATTGGCCCACCAGCCAGAGTAATGGTCCAGATGGTCAAGACATGATCAGCAAGGGCCAGCCTCTCTACTGCTTGTCCTGATTCCCAACTCAATCCAACTGAATCCAACAAGAGCATTTTCCAGAAAGGTCAATAAAATATCAGTCATCAAGACTCCTGTCCATTACACAGCAACGCAACTC
Organism: Oryx dammah; assembly: GCF_014754425.2. NCBI lineage: Eukaryota > Metazoa > Chordata > Mammalia > Artiodactyla > Bovidae > Oryx > Oryx dammah. The sequence goes on from NW_024070200.1 coordinate 12,521,856, forward strand.
TGAACTGCTCACCAGTGGGCACCACGTAGCACTATCAAGTTATGAAAAGGACAGACAACTTTTGCATAGGCACAACTTTTCTTAGCATGACTTCTTTCATATATTAAACAAAAATAGCACGTTGTCTGATCAACATCCCGAAACAGTTCTTGTCTGGCTGTATATACAGAAACCAGAAGTTTGTGCCAAGTCCCAGGGACAGAGCTCTACATCGTGAGCCCTCATGGTATTGGGCTGTGTTGACTGGAGGTCTCTGATGTAACCCTGGCACTGCCACCAGATCCTGGCACATAGGAGGTATCCAGATTCGTTTCCTAAGTACCACACGTCAGGTGACCTAAAACGACAGCAATTTATTCTCCTGTGGTTCTGAAGGCTGGAAATGAGAAAAACCAAGGTGTGGACGGGTTGGTTCCTTCCAGAGACTCAGGGAAATGTGTTTCTGACTCCCTTCTGGCTGCCGGTGACAGCCAGCAACCCCTGGAGTTCCTTGACTTACAGACATATCACTCCAGTCTCTGTTTTGTCATCATACAGCTTTTCCTCTGGGTGTTTCTGTGTCTTCACATGGCCTTCTTGTGAGGGACCAGTCACTGGATTTAGGACCTGCCCCCTATTCCAGGATGACCTCATCTTGACTAATTACAGCTGCAAAGGCCCTATTTCCAAATAAGATCCCAGTCACAATGCTGGGCTTCCCTGGTGCCTCAGATGGTAAATAATCCACCTGCAGTGCAGGAGACCAGAGTCTGATCCCTGGGTCGGGAAGATCCCCTGGAGAAGGGAATGACAACCCACTCCAGTGTTCTAGCCTGGGAAACCCCATGGACAGAGGAGCCTGGCAGGCTACATACAGTTCACGGGGTCTCAAAGGGTAGGACGTGACTGAGAGACCAACACTTTCACAGATGCCAGGGGCTAGGACTTTGACACCTCTTTGGGGGGACACAGCTCAACACCATAATTGTGTTTATTATTTGTTGACTTGATTAACCTTTATCTACAGAACACAGAAGACCACTCTGCATTAATGAGTTCTTAAGAACAATATAATAATCGTTGTTATTCAGTCTTTTATATGCTCCCAAACCATCTTATTCACATCTGCTGCCCAAAATGATTAATATGTCCCCTTCACTCGCCCAAGTGTACCAGTTTGATGACAAATTTTATGGCTATTCTATTCGTTAGAAGTTAAGTGCCCTCTAGTAAAAACTCATTATCAACTAGTCAAGAGAGTTCAAGTTAACCCCTGCCTATGTGCCAGGAAAGACTGACACCATTTCCGACATAGACATTCAGTACATCCCCTTCCTAGGGACCTGAAGGCTGCTATCACCCCTGGCTTGATAAGCCACAGCTGTGGGTCAGTCACCCCACTTCAGCACTCCGAGGCCTTGCCCTGTCTCTCCAGCCCTCCCTCAAGAGGTTCCCTGTTTGGCCATCCTTCTCCTTGGCTTATAAAACTGCCTCTCTTCCCAGACTTAATCCATGCTGGTCCCCTGAGCAGCCTCAAGGCAAGAAGCCTCCGGTCAGGACTGAGTACAAACAGAAACTGAGGTCATCAGTTATATTCGGCAAGGCCCACTGAGACCCTCTTGAAAAGGACACAACAGCTTCTGCTTTTGTGCTAATCCCAGGCAGTCCCTCGGTGGCCTTGTCAACATTTACAGCTCTAATGAGACCATTGAGCTACTGGAGCTCAACTAATAGGGTGAAGCTAGGTGACAAGCAGAAAGGAGGAGGCTGGCAGATTGATGGGTTCCCAGGGTGTTGCACATCATAGATGCTTAACTAAACAGTCGCCGAATGACAGACAGTTGTAATTTAGACACACAACGTCTCTTTCCTAAGATCTCAGAAGATCAAAAAAGCCTGCCTAATTCTAAGTTCTATGCTTTCTCTCATCCTTAGATTCTGTCAAAAACATTTCCGATGAAGAGTCACTAGGGTCTGAATTTTATTCTTGGCCTTCCTTTGTGAGCCAGTGGAAAATTACTTGGCTCCTTAGTTTCCATGAAGCGCTGTGAGGTTTGAGGAGGTTATTAGCTTGTTATGAACAGGAGAGGCATCGAAGCACAGAACAAACTATAAAATGAACCACTTGAGTTCACGGAAACTCAGGTCCATGCTCCCCGCCTCACAAATATCAACAAAATTAAGATTTGTGAGACAGTCCAGAATCAGATAATGAGGGACTTCCCTGGTGGTCCAGTGGTAAAGAATCCACCTGCCAATGCAGGGGACACAGGTTCGATCCCTGGTCCGGGAAGGTCACGCATGCCACAGAGCAACTAAGCCTGTGAGTCACGACTACTGAGCCCACGTGTCTAAAGCCTGTGCTCAGCAACAAGAGAAGCCACGGCAATGAGGAGTCTGCACAGCACAACTGGAGCGTGGCCCCCTTGTCACAACCAGAGAACGCCAGTGCAGCCGTGAGGACCCAGCTCGGCCAGAAACGAATTCATTTTCAAAAAAGAATCGACAGTGGTCCAGAAAGCTCAGTTCTGGCCTCAGTTCTGCCACTAAATGTTCTGACAGAGCAGCTTTGGTTTCCACCTGAGGAAGAGGAGAGTAAGAGGTGCCTGATGAGATGCCTGACCCAACAGTTCCTCACTCAGTTGATTCGTATCTCGTCCCCTCCGTGTGGGACACACTGCATGTGGCAGGAGAGACGCTGATCACCAAGGCGGGGCAAGGAGTCTCACTTGCCAACCAGCCTGCATGCCTCCCTCTACACGTCCGCCCAGCAATGCAGACTCCTCCCCAAGGGCACTCCACAGACCATTCCCGACCTAACAATGTTTCCACGCAGGACTTTTTTACTTTGCCACGGTGTGAAAGTGATACCCATTCAGCGGCAACCATCCTTCACTTCTACTCGAGCAGAGAATGAAGGTTCTTAAACCTTCTCCCGGGTCTAGAGTGGTGCTAAAGTGTGGTCTGCAAACTCTTTTGTTACTGGTCCGCTGCAGGAGGAGAACAGAGCGCAAAGAAGCAAGGAAACCAGTGAAACACTTTGCAAGCGATTTGATGTTGTGACAAACAAATATGTGATCATTTATTGACTGATTCATTTTTCCAGTATTTTACGAACACATTTTTGTAGCATATTCAAGAGTATTGGCAAAAATAAAGAAACAAGTCTTTCACCACAGAAAGTGTGAGAAGCGGTCACTGGGAAAGTGTTTCTCAACCAGGAACAATTGTGTCCCTTTGCTCAGGCGAGCTCTGGAGATGCCTTTTGCTGGCATGCTGGGGGCAGGGATGCTATAGGCATCTAGAGTACAGAGGCCAGGGATGCTGCTAAATATCCCACAATGCACAGAACAGCCCCCATAACCAACACTGTGCAGCCCTGGAACTTCCCTAGTGGTCCAGTGGTTAAGACTTCACCTTCCAGTACAGGGGAGTGCAGGTTCGATCCTTGGTTGAGGAGCCAAGATTCCATATGACTCTCAGCCAAAAAAACCAAAACACAAAACCGAAGTAATATTTTAACAAGCTCAATAAAGACTTTAAAAATTGTCTGCGTCCAAAAAAAAAAAAAAAATCTTGGGAAAAAAAAAGAAAAGAATCATACAGACCCAAATGCTAATAGTGTCTGGGTTGAGAGATGCTTGTCTAGGGAATGAAACATTTTAAACACAAAGACAGTGACTGCTGTCTTTTCCACTGAACACTGATGCCTTCCTCTCTCTGTCTCCTATAACTAAGACGTGCCCACTCTCTGCCTCTCATGCATGGTGGGTTTACCAGTCCAGATGCTGTTAAGCGCAGTTCTTCCTCCCTCACAGGACCCTCTCTGCCCAAACTGGGTGCCTAGGAACATGCCAGAAACCTCTGCTTCTTCCCCTTCCCCCCTTAATATCACATTAAGTTAATCAATTCCTAGTCATTCTGTCTTATAACAGTTTCATATTTTTCTTCGGCAAGCTACACTTTCCAATGCGTGTGTTCCTATACAACCAGCAGGTCTGTCCTTCAAACAGAAGCTGCTTCCAGATCAGACTCTGACTTCCACTCCTTCTGACAAGTACCAAGCGGGTAGTATCTACTGGGAGGGTTTGTGCCAGCAGCTGCAAGGAAGGACAGATAAACCCAGCAGTGTTTGCAATCTAGTGGGGAGGAGAGACACGTGCAGTTTGGATGGTGACTGTAACAAGACAAACGCCGCAGGGGCAGAGCTTCAGTGGAATACAGAAGAGGGAACAATTACCTCCAACTCAGAAAAGATGACTCAGGGAAAAAGCAGCAGATGAGAGAGCTGGGCTCCAAAGATTTCCTGGTCTCAGCCAGGAAGGAGAGACGAGCTTTCTAGGCAAAGGAATGAACTGGATGCTGAGGCAGGAAGGAGAGAGCCTCTGAGTCATGGAATTCTGTGCAGTCAGGACCCAGGAAGTAAGGGAGATGACCATCAGGAGAAGCCCTGAGTGCCAGGGTGGCAATCAGCTACGTTCCCATGACACCAGCAAGCATTCGAAAGCTTCTGAGCACAGCGATGACAGGATTAGAGTATTTTACCCCAACAACTGGAAACTTAATTCTGTAAAGGGCCAGATAGTGAGTATTTCAGGTTTTGGGGGCCATATAGTCTCGCAAATAACTCATCTCAACTTTGGTAGCAATGAAAGCGGCCATATACACACATCAACAGATGGGTGTGGCTATGTGTCGATAAAACCTGATGCTCATTGCAATGTGAATCTCACATAATGTTTGAGTATCACAAACGATTACTCTTACACGTTTCTCTCAACCATTTCAAAATGTGGGAACCAGTTTTAGCGTGTAGGCCATCTACAAACAGGTGGGAACTAGATTTGGCTCCTGGACCATAGTTTGCTGATGTCTGTTTTAGAAACATCATTTGGAGTGGTGGGAGATGGGGGTGAGGAGCAGGGACCTCAGGCAGAAGCTGCTGGAGTAACTTGAGGATGGAGAGGAAGGGACAGGTGCACAAAAACTGGGGCCGCCTGAGCAGCAGGATGGAGGACCAAGGGAGGGCAGGAAGGACGCACCTGTGGTTTCTGGCTAGAATGATGAGAGGGCCGTGAGATGCCATGAATATAGGCGGGTGATGATATGGAGGTGGCATGGTTCAGGAAGGCTTGGGGGCTATGGCCCCTCACCCTGTGACCAAGAGGACAGATATGCCTGGCCCAAACGCAGGTCTGCTGGACTCAGAGAGAGCTAGATTATACCAGAGTTGGGGACTCAGAGTCCTGGAGTGGATGACAGTGTTGATGTCCTTGTTTTGGCCTGCTCAGCATCCCGCAACCCTTGTTCTCCTCCGGGGAGCATCCTTTTCCCTGTTCTTGGCCATTTGATGAGCATGGGGCTGGCCCCTCCCTAGGGCTACGAGGTTGGTTCAGAGATAGGTAAATGATCCAATGAGAGTCAGTCCCAGGAATTTGAGGGGAAGCTTTCTTCTGCTGAACCTAAAAGTATGAAAGATGCAGGCTGTGACTTTCCGGGATCCCTGTGCAGAGCAAGATTGGCTGGGAAGGAAACCAGCATGGAAGAGAGCTGGGCCCATCCTGTTGCTGCCCACTGACCCCTGGATCCAGCAATGCCTACAGCTGGCCCCAGACCTCCCAGATCAGGAGCCAATCACTTCCCATCACTTGCTCATGCATTCCAGGCTGGGTCTTGGTCACTTTCAACTGAAGTCCTAATCAGCCAGCTGCTATTAGACTGAAACCCAGGAAGGCAGAGGCCTTGATCTTGGAACTGCATGTGGTAAAGTGTCCATCTAAGAGGATTATTTTATAAACGGCCTCATCTGAAGCATTCACATCTGTCTTATTTATCTCTGGGCATTGTCCCTTATACACAGCAGGTGCTCAATAACACTGGGGCAAGAATGAAGGCACTAATCCCAGGCACCAACACACTGAGCTGGAGGAAGCTGGAGGAAGAGAAGCAACAGCAGGCAGTATGGATTTCTTGTCTTCCCCCGCCAACTAAGTGTTCAGAGGACGCATGAGCTTCAGGGACCTTGTTCTGTGTCATACAAACAACCCAGAGAGGCTCCGGCTGGGAGAGACTGGAGGGGTGCCGGTTCTCACTGCGTGTCGTGTAAGAGCCTAAATGAGAGAGGGGAATTACTTGGTCTCAGAGATGGTCAAAAAGGGGCAGGCCTCCCACTGGGCACAGAAGATGCTGGCTAGCAGCAGCAGCTCACTGGGCCAAGAGAGTAAGTGGGCAATGGAACCTACTAAGTGTTCAACCTTGATTCCAAGGCTGGAGGGGCGGATGTGGGCAGGCAGCTTGGGACCCCGGCCTGTGACCCAAGAGAGGCTCTACACTATTCAGCTCAACTGTGAGTATCTATGAAATGTGTTCACAGAGAAGCTGATGAGCTGGGGTGTTGCAGGGCAGAAAGGAAAGAGATCTATACAAGGAGTCCACACCCTCGCGTCTGAGTCCTATTTCTGATCCTCACTGAAATGTGTGACCTTCCGTGAGTCACTTCTCCTCTCTGTAATGAGAGGGTTGGACCCTCTTCCTCACCTATGAATGAGAGAGCTGGACCAGAGAAGTGCTTCTCCAACTGAGGGAAGGGCTCCGAGTTGGTCAAGAGGTGCTCACACCCACATGTGCTGAGTGAACGTGGGGTGAACACACCCCCACATGTGCAAGCATCAGAAATGTCTAGACCTCCATTTGGGGATGCATTTATAGTGTATTCATCAGAGTACTAAATGAACAATTACACTTGGCTCTTCTGTTTTTTGGTATGCAAAATAGTATCTCCAAGTGTCCCCCATCTCTGCCCAGAGGCCCCATGGGCAAGGCGGACCTCTCACCACCTTTAAATTCAGGTCTACCTCTTGCTAGTGGTGTGGCCTTGGGTGAGGTCCTTAACTTGCTGTGTCTATGTGTATGACCTGTGATAGAGGCACACTATTAGTTGCTATCTCTGAGGCTTGTTCAGAAAATGAAGCAAGACGGTCTATATAAACATGTGGAAGGGTGCCCAGTATATAGCAACGGCTCAGTACAGCCAGGGAGGCTGGGGCAAATAGAAGGGGGTGCAAAAAAAAAAAGAAGGGGGTGCAGGCAGTCTTCTGGGGCCAGTAATATTTTGTTGCTTGATATCATGCTGGTGACCCGGGTATGCATGGCTTGGGAAAATGTATTAAGTCCACTTTCATGTACGTTATCTGTCAATAAAAAGTTCTAAAACCCAGCCCACTCTCGAACAAAAAGACAGAAGGTCAGCAGCAGCTGCAAAGCTCCCAATAATGAAAGTATTTAATGCATTTACATTCCCTATCCCTTGTTCCTGAGCAGCTCCTCTACCTCCTCTGGACCTCATAGCCTCAAACGGCCTTCATCTTTGTCCAGCCCAGCAGAAAACAGGCTCCCTGGGAAATAGTGCCGGCAACCCCCTACCCCAGGTCCATTCCTCCATCCAGTTGCTGAACAGTGCCTCCTCTTACAACCTGGGATTGCTGATGTCAGCTTGCCATACCCCTTCGTGTCTCAGTGACCCTGGCTGAGATGGGAAAGGCCTGAGGAGGCTGAACTTTATCAGAACTGACTGGGGTGCTGTTTTCCATAGGCTGTCCTGACCCAGCCCTACCTCTGTCTGCAGAAAGTCCATCTAAATCCTCTCTCACACCCCCAGTCATCCCCAAAGACTCAGCCAGATGGTCCTCAGGCCAGATTTCCTGCAGCTTCTTTTCTCTCTCAGAAAACTCCAGCCCCCAGGATGTTCTATTTAGTCCTGACAATAATGCCTTGTAATCCACACATACTGGCATCAAAGTTCCCCACGTGAGGAAAAGGCATACAGTAATACACCCGCCTGAAGTTTTCCCACAGGGAAATTCCCTGTTGGCAGAACAGGTATAGATTAACCTGCTCTAAAACAAAGGAAGAGGTAAAACAAACAGTGGTCCACCCCCAATATAATTAGCCCACCTAGAAGCCTTCCAAGGTAACATAAACTCACATGCTTGCAGAGGGAGAAAAGCTTTAGCTGCACTTTCCAACACACAGGCACTGACTCTTGCTGTTCTGGGACAACCAAGTAAATAATGAAGTAAGCCACTTCCTTAAACAAATAAACCCAGAAGACTCTATTTAACCACAAGTACAAAAATAGATTCTAATCCCAGGTCAATTTAGTCACCCCACCCCCCCAATTTTTTCTTCCATCCTGACTCATCCCCCCTTGTGGATGCAAAATAAAAGAGATACACACTCTTGCAGCAAGGACAAGCACACAGATATCATATGAGCATCCCATTACAAGTTAGCACTTTGGTTCACTGGAAATCATTTTTGTCTGAAACCATACTAGAGACAAATGTAGCCCTCCCTCCCCAAAATACGTATACCTGGCGGGCCGTGGTCCATGGGGCTGCGGAAAGTTGGACACGACTGAAGTGACTGAACACACATATGTGTATATGTATATTATATGAGTATGTATGTAAATATGTATATGTGCGTGTATATATATATCTCCCTCTGCCTTCACTGATTCAGGTCACCCTGCAAACTGATTCTAATGCTGAAATCAATCCTTAATGCTGGAAACCACTGAAGTGGTTATGGCCTTGCTAAATATTTTAATTCCAGGCACCATCTTGACCACTCAGGGACTGATAGAAAATCTCGCACTTGAATGCTCATATTTACCACTTTCTTACAAACACAAACAACTACTATGCCCTGTTCTTAAATCATGTCATTTCTCTTGAGGTGATCCAGCTCCCAGCTGAAGGGCAAACTGATCTACCTGGTCTGTCTGTCTGGGAACACACAATCCTTGGGGTACAGCAGAAATTTCTACACTAACCAAGCATAGGGCACAGAGAGGTTAGGTAACCTGTCTACAGTCACACAGCAAGTGGCAAAACAGGGGTTTGTACCGAGGTGATCAGCCTGTCATCACTACACTGCATTCCTCTCTGCTCAGGGAGATGGCCATGCGTAGAATCCAGGCACCAAGGGCAGTATTCATTTTTTTCCCCATTTCTTTTACATTTGTGTTTAAATTTCACAGCTCACTTCTTTCTAACACAGTCACTGAACTGAGTGTCTGACAAACCCAGAGCAAAACTTTTTCAAACAAGTTCTTTTAAAAATGCAATTATTTCCCAGAGAAAAAGAGCTGTCAGTCAACTACATGTTAGTGTAAATGACTCCTATCAACTTCACCTCTTAATACTGGGCATCAGCGGTACTGAAGAGAAGGGAGGGGTATAATGCAGGAACAGGGATATAATCAGAATGGAGGGGGTGAGGATGCAGTGTCCAAATAGAGATTTTTAGCAGAGTCTGTAGAGGAAGGCATTAGAAGGATGTAAAGGAAAGAAGAAATCGAGGCAAGAAGATGCCTACTTCAAATTTTGACTAAAGGCTGGCCCTAATTGTATCCAGAAGAGATGAGGATAATCCTCCCTGATTTTTGAAGTCCTGTTTCCAGGACCTCAAACTCCAGCCAGTACTCTCTGAGCTTTAGATAATCTGCTGTTCAGGGGTGTCTGTGGGTGTGTGTCTGTGTGTCTCCGTATCTGTGTGTGTCAGTGTGTGTGTCTGTGTCTGCGTGTCTCTGTGTCTCTTTGCGTGTGTCTGTCTGTGTCTGTGTGTGCTGGGAGGGGATACAATTACTCATGACTGCACGGTGGTAAGGTGGTGAGGGGGAGGTTTCCTAAAGAGCCATGCTCCCTTCCACAGTACAGGGTTGCTGCTGGTATAAACTGCTGTCCACCCAGAGGACTTCATCAGCCAGACCACCAGCGTGTGCCATGTGTCACTTCTGTTCCCAAGGCCCTCCGAAGCCAATGCTGCTTCTTCTCAACCCTCTCTCACCTCCCACGGGGGTCCTGGGGGCCACCTGAGGACGGCAGTGGAGGCAGGAAGAGCCCGGATCCCTGTGTCATTCCCTGGAAGGCTCCCTGCCAAATGCTCACACTGAATTGCTGAACAAATGAAAAATTAAGTACTACTGGGTAAAGCTACTGAGATCTGGGGATTTCTCGGTTACTGTTGTGGTTGTTATCTTAACATTCAAAGGAATAATATTTTCTGATTTTCCTAACATATGCTCTCAGTCTTGAAGCAACCGCCTCTGTGATCTAGAGTTGCGGGTTTTGTTCATGGTCTGTGGTTCACACTTAGATGATGTGAAGGAGCTGGGATGCCCTTCATGGCTGTGCTCAAGGAGGTATACCCAGGAAGTTTCTACTATCAATATGTAACTTCAGGACCATCCCAATTTAGTGGGTAACCGTACCAAATACTTCCCCAGTGACTCAATGGGTAAAGAACCTGCCTACAATGAGGAGACACAAGAGACGTGGGTTTGATCCCTGGGTTGGGAAGATCCCCTGGAGAAGGAAATAGCACCCCACTCCAGTATTTCTTGCCTGAAAAATCCCATGGACAGAGGAACCGGGTGGGCTGCAGTCCAAAGGGTTGCAAGGAGTCGGACACGATAGAACTCTAAGTGCACACACTAAATTAAGTTGTGAGTACCCTTAGCATTCAATAATCCCGCCTGCCTCACAGAGATATTTTTAGAAGCCAGGGTAACCAGTTTTATGTCCTGCTTTTGACATAAGGTTTACTTATCCCAGCGAACATTAATCTTGTTCAGCTTTGCCCTTGTACCTTGAAACAAGAGTATGAGTTGATAAACATTATCTGAGGACTATAATCAGCAACTACCGAGTGCTTAAATGCTAGGGAACCAATGTAGCCCATCATCAAGGAAATTGGGCAATGGACCTTGAAGATTTCAATGTGTTTAACCCATATTTTGCTTACTTTTGTGAATATTGGTGCTTACAGGAAAAACAGAATGAGTTTTGTTGTTACTGGGTGAATTTGGCTTTTGTCGGGTCTGTACCCTAGGAAAGGGCAGGAGCGTTTTGTGGGGAGGGATGTGAGTGTATTAGTCCATAGGGGCAGGACTGAAATATCTCCCTGCCTGCACCCGGACTCTGCTCTATTCTTCATTTCTAAGCCTGGCTGGAGAGACACAAAGTTCTAAGGATTACTGCAGAATTAGTAGCAACTCAGGAAAAGCACAGAGAGCCTAGGTAACTTGTCCAACCTCATACAGTAAGGGGCACATCTGAGATTGTAACCCAGGAATCTGGGTGTTGAACCTAATGTCTTTCCTGCTATATGACACTGCCTCTCTTCTCAGGGAGATGGTATTCCAAAGGACTGCTTTTGCAAAGCCCTCCACTCCTCTCTCAGGTACATGGAGGGTTCTTCTACTAAGTCCGTCTTGTGCACACATCCCCTCTGGGCAGAAAGACAGATGAGACTTGAGATTTCTTTCTTTCTTTTAGCCAACAGCTCCTCAAACACACTTGTTTACACCAGGCATCAAGGATATCAACAAAAACACTTGTATTTACAAGTGGGAGTAGGCTCCTCCCCCGAAGCACCAAAGCCCACAGAAATAAACAAGACAAGGCAAAAATAAGAGGAGGCCCAGGTTCTCAGGGTGCTTCCAGGGCAGTCAGAGGAAAGGAATTCACTTCACATCACTGCAGCTCATGATGACATGGTCTCTCATCTTAGATGATTACGTGTTGAGCTGTGTATACTGTCCAATACTTCCCCAAGAAGTGGGGAGGAAGAGGCACTCCTAATGACCTGAGGTTCAAGGCTCCCCATTGTCCAAAGGAGACAACTGTGGCTGGAGCTTCCTAGCCAAGCCCTCTGGTCTTCTCTCCCCTGTTTACCTGCCTCCAGGTGGCTGGGTGTGTTTTCCCCCAAGTTCTGAACCCACAGCTTCTGATCTTTTCCAATTGATCAAATACAGATCATTAACAGAACACCACCAGTTCCAACATACTGGTGACTTGATTAGAAATCGTGCCTCACCTCCCCAACTCCTACCTTCAACCTTTAAAGCTCAAGACAAATTCTCCTTCTCTGCAAAGCTTTCTTTAGGCCACTTTCAAGTATCTAACTGTTGGGCTAGCTAAAAAGTTCAATTGGTTAAAATAAATACATTTATATTTAAAAAATTAAATTGGGTTTTTCTGTAAGCTGTAATTGAAACTCAAACGAACTTTTTGGCCAACCTAATACCTTTGCAATTAATAAATTTTGCTACAGTTGTCTTAATTAACCAGTGTGATGGAAATGCTCATTGGAAGAATGTGCTTGGAGGTACCAGAGGGCCAGGGGCTGGCTCACTTCCATTGTAGAGCAAAGCCTTGGCAGCCAGCTGAGCTCCAACTCCAATATCTCACCAAAGGAAAACAAAAGCAGGAAGAAGTAACTAAAGATGCTTCAAAATTCCATAACTGCTCCAATGAGGCAATAACATGGCTTTCAATCCAAATATGAGGCAACATTTAAAAGTCCACACCAGGAAATACTGATTTCTTTCTCAGGTAACACCTTGCATATGAAAAGTAACCGGAAAATCACATTATTTTCTAGCCACATTTCGTAAAAATCCAACTGCCTTTTCCTAATTTCCTTTAGATATATTTGTCCTGCCCCTTCTAGGAAAAAAGGAACCTCAGATCCAACTGCCACTAATCGGAACTGTTTGGATTCATCCGGCCAAATGGGAAACCTTTATCCCTATCTAGTAGGCGCCAAGGTTGAGGTGAGATTGAACTGTGTAAGCAAGTTTCTCATAATTTAGACCCCATGGAGTGACATGTTTAACTCGGTGAACATGAAATTAACAACATGCTATCTTTTGAGAACCTGAGTCTAGATAACTGTATCTTTCTGAGAATGCATTTTACCGTCAATTGAGGCCTGAACAAATTAGCAGGGCTCTCAGCAGGCAATTTAGGAGAGTACTGGCATTTAAATGTCATCTAACCAGGCTGAGCAGAATTAGGTCGTTACAGCTGTTAATTAAGATCCTAAATCTTGCTGGAATCCCCCTCCAGGAGTTCGGTGATCATCCTCAGGTGCTGGATGGTTGCCAAGTCTGCAACCAGGCTCCCTCGGTCTGGCTGGCCCTGGGCCGGGAGGATCCCAGGATAGGACAGCAGCAGGCGTTGGGTGGGGAAGGGCCACCCCACAGGAAGACAAGGCTCCCTCATGTGGTAACTCCATCCAGTGTAGCCCACCCTCTTGGTGGTAATTTATGCCCAAACAGCCATAGAAATTCCCCTCCCGCCTTTGTGAGGGTCAGAAAGGCTCTGTTTGGGCCCATTAGGTGGGACAAGTGTGAGGGAACCAAATGAGAAGCCCTTGGCTGGTCAGGGTCCTAGGAAGAAGCAAAGCACTTTTTCTTTCTTTTTAAAAAATATTTATTTACTCATTTAGCTGCTCTGGGTCTTCATTGTGGCATCTGAGATCTTTAGTTGCAGTATATATGGATCTGAGATTTGGACCATAACGAAAGCTGTGTGCCAAAGAATTGATGCTTTTGAACTGTGGTGTTGGAGAAGACTCTTGAGAGTCCCTTGGACTGCAAGGAGATCCAACCAGTCCATCCTAAAGGAAATCAGTCCTGACTATTCATTGGAAGGACTGATGCTGAAGCTCCAATACTTTGGCCACCTGATGAGAAGAACTGACTCATTGGAAAAGACCCTGATGCTGGGAAAGATTGAAGACAGGAGGAGAAGGGGACAACAGAGGATGAGATGGTTGGATGGCATCACTCGATGGACATGAGTTTGCGCAAGCTCTGGGAGGTGGTGATGGATAGGGAAGCCTGGCGTGCTGCAGTCCGTGGGGTCACAACTAGTGGGACATGACTGAGCGACTGAACTGAACTGAATGTGAAATCTTAGTTGCAGCACATGAGATCTAATTCCCTGACCAGGGATTGAACCCAAGGCCCCTGCATTGCGAGCAGGGTGTCTTGGCCACTGAACCACCAGGGAAGTCCCCAGGCTTTTTCCTAGGGCATGGAGAGCATCAAGGAAGAGGAGGAGATGTCAGTAAAACCAGGCTTTGGAGGCTCACCCCTTTCATGTCCTTTCCCATCCCTCCCTTCCTATCTTTAAACAAGCCCACCAGTTCTTCCTCCAAAATGGCTCTCACACGCCCAGCTCCCTGACCCTCTAAAGGACGCCCCCTGCCAGGCTCACCTCTTCTCAGCCCTGCCGTGGTTGTGCCAGGCTGTTTCTCAGAGGCCCTCGGTGGCCCCCGCTGCCCTAGGGACCAGGCCACCCCAGGGTGGCACTGACCTGCCTTTCTGTTGCCCAGTGGTTTCTGATGACAATCTACCCCTTCCCCCAAGTGGCCCACTTGCGTGTTTCTGCCAACTTACACACATAAACACCCAGGACGATTAGAAAATAGAAACCAGACCTATGCGGGGGGTGTGTGCACTGACGGGGTGACAGCAAGAGCCCATCCTTCCCAAGGCTCAGCCCTGAGCCAGGGCCCGGGGGCAGGCACAGTGACAGCTGTGCTCACACCCTGAGCTCAGGGTTCAGCCCTGCTGGGCCCTTATTTTGGGTGCTTGGCTTGTTCTCAAAAAGAAGTCAGGTTGGGTTCCCTGTGGCCTCCATTAAGATTTCTGTTCCAGACCACTCTGGAGCCAAATCCTACACAGTCTATTTTAAAAATTCTTTAAAATTAATTTTTAGTGGAGTATAGTTGCTTTATCATGCTGTGTTAGTTTCTACTGGACAACAAAGTGAGCCAGTTATATGTACATTCCCTCTTTTTTTGGATTCCCTTCCCATTTAAGTCACCACGGAGCACTGAGCAGTTTCCTGAGCTAGCTTCTCATTAGTTATCTGTTTATACACAGTATCAATAGTGTATATATCGAATCCTGCATATTCTATTGAAACTGAGCAGAACCTTGTAGTACCTTTCCCTGATGTCAAGTACAAAAACCCCTCTAAGTCCCCTGCCTCTTGTTTGTAGAAAAGCTGAAGCCTCCCAGGACTCCCACAGTCACAAAAGAGCAGGCTTGAGCAGCTAAGGATTAGGACAAAAGAGCCACATTCTCTTTCAGTCTCTGATACACATTCCTGGGTTACTGTACAGACACTGTAACTGTCACCAGAGGGAAAAAGCTAACTGCATGATGACCAGCCTGCAGCCACAATATAAGGTATTCCACCTTGAGCTGTACTGCATCTAAAGGGTTAGTTGCTCAGTCGTGTCCAACTCTTTGCAACCCCATGTCTATGGCTAGCTCAGTTCTAAGAACTGGAGTCAAGAGAATAGGATTAACATCATTGCTCATAATAATACTATATTTTTATGGGCATCAAAGATAATTGTAGCTTGCTCTGCCCATATATGCAAGCAGGCAACTAAAAGTGTCAGCAAAGAGATGCTACCCACGTTGACACCTTCCACTCTGAGAATATGGTGCCCTATGTCAGCAAGAAGGAGTTACAGAAGACAGACCTTTGCCTCTGATCCCACAGAAATGGAATGATGTCTGACAGGGGAAAATTGAAAGCAACTTTTTTGCCCCTTTCCTGTTGACCCATTTCTGTCCCCTTCTAACCTTAAAAACCTAAATATAGGAATGAGATCACTAAGCAATTGCAATGAACTCCTGACTTATGTTTTCCTGAATGTACACCACACCTTGTCTAACCTGCTGATTCTTTTCCTAGATAAAAAGAAGAATGAAGAATGAAGTAGGAAGAGAATGACTAGCTCTCTACCTCCATCAGCCCCATAAACAATCTTGCAGGCAGATCACGCGGGAAAGGTAACATCTGAAGACAGAGCCAGCCAGCCTGCACTCAGTGAAGAACGACCCAGAACCCAACCTCCTGCCTCAACAATTCCCTGAGATTTTTTCCCTCCATTTTCCCTTGAAAAACTGTCACAGCTGAGCAGAATCTTGGGAGCTGCTCTCAGGACATGAGTCCACCTTCTCCTCAGGTTGTTATTTTTTCTGATTAAAGCAACTTTCTCTTCTATTGACACCTGCCTCTTGAACTATTGGCTTTTCAGTTTAACTGGCCAAACCTAAGTCCAGTAACATTATGAATCCTAAATAGGCATAAGTCATTGGCTTTTATTTTTAGGGTGAGAAAAAACATAGGTCAGAAAAGCCTCACTACCAGGTAGGCTTGCTCTTTAGGTTTTACAAATCCCAATTTGCAACTTAGATAATCACAAACACAACTTTCAGAAACACCCCTCATTCCTTCCAAAATGTGTTGCCCTGGATAACAATTCCAGGGCTTCCCTGGTGGCTCAGCGGTAAAGAATCGGCCTGAAAAGGCAGGAGACGCGGGTTCGATCTCTGGGTCGGGAAGATCCCCTGCCCAGTGAAATGGCAATCCACTCCAGTATTCTTGCCTGGGAAATCCCACAGACAGAGGAGCATAACAGGCTGCATTCCATGGCTCACAAAAGAGTTAGACATGATTTAGTGACTAAACAACTACATAACAATTCCAATCTTGCCAGCCATTCCCTCAGGGCCGTGGGTGAGCCCAGTCCTGATCACTGTCCCACACACAGTGTCTGGCCAGGCTGACCTCTACATCTTTACTCATGCACACCCCTTCCTTTGTCCGTTTAAATCCCTCTTGAGCACAGACAACCCCCACAGGATGACAAAGCAACTATTCTCAGGCAAAAGGTCTTTCTTCCTTCAACAATGGGGGAAACAGCCCTGGACTGAGAGTTAAGGAAACAGAACAGTACTCTGCTCATCACAGACAGACACCCACATATCTCCAGGCTGTGACCCCTTGTCAGTCACAGATGGTCAATCCACATGGTGACTCAGGGACTCCTTCCAATATCACAGCCGGGAGAACCAGGCGGGAGCAGAAAGAGCTAGGCACAGAGGGAGGCTAATTTTCTGGGGGACTCTGAGCACAGACACCTCTGCCCTCTAAATGCAAATTTCAGATTATCCACTGTGATAGGTTTCACACCATCCTCCAACCTCAGGGCAACAACCAGGGAACCTCTGGTGTGTATTACTATAGCAAAAATGGCAGAGAACTTCTCCTTTCCCCTGATGCTTCTCTATACAAACCTTATAAGCAGTCAAAACTTAGAGCGATAAGAAGAAAATTATACTTTTACCTACCAGACAATGAGAAAATGCTATTAACATCTTGAAGGCAGGAACCAGTGGCTTGTCTCTGTTAGGTTCCCTGGGGCAGCACAGAGCCCAGCATGGAGATGGTGCCCTATAACCCTCCACGCTACAGAAAGACTCCAATTCTTACCTATATTTTGGTAGAAACAGGGTGTATGGGTGGCGGGGAGGTGGGCCATCATGAGCAGAGGCTGTGGCGGAGATTCGGGAAGCCCTTCAAATGCCCCCATTAGATCTGTTAACATCACAGCTCAGCAGACTGCGGTACACATAGGAGACATAATTCTGACCCTCAAAGAGAGATACAGTCAAGAACAGAGAAGACAGATGAAGAAAGAACACTGAGTCAAACACACTGCGCGTAAATCTTGTCCCACCGCAGAGAAAGAGCTACAGATGTGCTAGGTGTCAACTGACTCTCAAGACAGAGAAGCTGTGGGTGTGCTTTTAAATACGACGCTGAGCTGTATGGTGACGCAGGAAGTCACCCTCCCTAGGTTTGGTCTCCATTCCCTCCTTGGGATTCCTGCACCCTGGTCTTTCTTTGAGCATGGGTTCCCACATCTTTCACTTTTTAAAACTGATGGACAGTTAATTTACAATGCTGTATTAGTTTCAAGTGTTCAGCAAAGTGACTCAGTTGTACATATACAACCTTTTTCAGATTCTTTTCCCACATGGAATATTAGCCATAAAAAAGAAATAATGCCATTTGCAGCAACATGGCTGGACCTGGAGATGATCATATGAAGTGAAATCAGTCAGAAAGAGACAAATACCATACAATATCACTTATATGTGGAATCTAAAAAATAATACAGATGAACTTATTTACATTTCATATTGTACTTTCACTACTACAAGATACTGAGTATAGTTCCCTGTGCTATACAATAGAACCTTGTTATTTACCTATTTATATTAATACATGGTAGTATGTATATGCAGATATGTTAATCCCAAACTCCTGATTTATCTCTCTCCCCCATACCTGCTAGCCCCTTTGGTAACCATAAGTTTGTCTTCTATTTCTGTTTTGTAAATAAGGTCATGTGATTATATTTTAGATTCCCCGTATCAGTGATATTATATGGCATTTGTCTGACTGACTTCACTTAGTGCGATAATCTCTAGGTCCGTCCGTGAGGCTGCAGACGGCATTACTTCATCCTTCTTTACGGCTGATATTCCGTGCGTGCATATGCCACATCTTTATCCAGTTCCTCTGTCAGTGGCTGTTCAGGCTGCTTCCATGTCTTGGCTATTGTAGATAGTGCTGCTGTGGACATTAGCATGCATGTATCTCTTCAAATTATAGCTTTATCTGGATATATGCTCAGGTATGGGATTGCAGGATCTCCTGCTAACTCTAGTTTTATTTATTTTCTCCATGTTGGTCGCACCAGTTTACATCCCCACCAACAGTGTAAGAGGTTCACTCATCTTTCACTGTTTATCCTTTTACACTATGGCCCATGAAGGAGGAATAAGAGCATACGGGGTTCACCCAACCTCATCTGTCCCCACTTCTCAGGGGACAAAGAATTTCATGATGGATATGAAGCATCACTCCTTAGTCAGTTTAAGGGGGGGGAATGGGAGAAGTGGGGTGTGATTTAATCAAATGAAAATATATACAAATCTCAGTCTGGCAGATAACAAGCCAAAATACGAAGGTGTGGCAAACTTTGTGCTGTGATGCAAACAACCCACACCAAATTAAACTGGCAGTGAAGCCCAGCTAATAGGGATTTGCTTAGAAATGAAAAGCAAGAACAGCAGCAATGAAAAACTCCAGACAATAACAGAAGGGGCACTTGTCAAGCAAACTTCCTCCAAGTCAAGGAGATTCCAACTCCATGAATACATGTGTAGTTAGAACTGGGCAGTATCACCAGCTGTTGAGTGGGATCCAGACTTCTTACAGAATCTTGAAGTAGGGCCCTCAAGTGCTAGACACTCGTGAAATTTTAGTTCACAAATAAAAAGTGTTAGCAAAGCGGTCCTTAATAGCTAGGTCGGGTAATAGTTACCCTTCACAATTTCTGCAAATGAAGTTTTTGCAAATGAATTAGTCCTAGGTACATCATTTGTCCAGGCTTTCCAGGTAATGCTAGTGGTAAAGAACCCACCTACCAATGAAAGAGATGTAACAGACACGAATTCAGTCCCTGCGTTGGGAAGATCCCCTGGAGAAGGGCATGGCAACCCACTCCAGTGTTCTTGCCTGGAGAATCCCATAGACAGAGGAGCCTGGCAGGCTACAGTCCATGGGGTTGCAAAGAGTTAGACACAACTGAAGCAACTTAGCACATACACACACATGTCATTTGTTCATAAGAACCAGAGGAAAATTTCTTTTTAACATCAGCTCCGGCCTGTCAGGAGTCCCCCTAAGTCTTCTGGTTAAGCCGAGGACTCTGCTCTGAGAACCACTGGTCTCGAGAGCACTTGTGCATCACTGCCTTGTTAGAGGCAGTGGGGTTGGGAAACCTGGCTTCCACTCATGGCAACTCAGAGCAAGTTAAAAATAGTGCAGTCAAAGGACTTCCCTGGTGGTCCAGTGGCTAAGACTCTGCTCTCTCAGTGCAAGGGGCCATGGTTTGATGCTTAGTCAAAGAACTAAATCCCAGAAGCCACAACTAAGAGTTCTCATGCCTCAACTAAGACCCAGCACAAATAAATAAATAAATAAATATTTAAAAAGTAGTACAGCCAAGATTAACCCTTAACCAAGATATCTGAGCTCCTCAGTCAGGCAGAAATAATTGGCTGTAAAAGTCAGGCCAATACAATCCAGGAATCCCACTCCTGGACATATATTAGTATCTGGATAAAACCATAATTCAAAAGGATATCTGCAGCCCTATGTTCATTGCAGCAATATTCATGATAGTCAAGGAAAAAAATCTTAATGTCCATCAACAGAGGAATGGATAAAGAAGATGTGATAACATATATACAATGGAATACTACTCAGCCACTAAAAAGAATGAAATAATGCCATTTGCAGCAACATGAATGGACTGAGAGATTATCATATTAAATAAAGTAAGTCAGACAGAGAAGGACAAATATCATGATATCACGTACATGTGGAATCTAAAATATGACACAAAAGAACTTATCTTTGAAACAGAAATAGACTCAGACATACAGAACAGGAGGACGGGAGAGGGGAGGGATACAGGAATTTGAGGTTAGCAGGTGTAAACTAGTATATATAAAATAAACAACAAGGGAACTATAGATAGACATAGGGAATTATATTCAACATCCTGTGATAAACCAAAATGTATACATGCTGCTGCTGCTAAGTCGCTTCAGTCGTGTCCGACTCTGTGCGACCCCAGAGACGGCAGCCCACCAGGCTCCCCCATTGCTGGGATTCTCCAGGCAAGAACACTGGAGTGGGTTGCCATTTCCTTCTCCAGTGCATGAAAGTGAAAAGTCAAAGTGAAGTCACTCAGTTGTGTCTGACTCTTAGCGATCCCATGGACTGCAGCCCACCAGGCTCCTCCGTCCATGGGATTTTCCAGGCAAGAGTACTGGAGTGGGTTGCCATTGACTTCTCCGAAATGTATGCATACGTATAACTGGATCAACTTTGCTATGCAGCAGAAATTAACACATTGTAAAACAACTATTTTCAATTTAAAAAAAAAAACAGGCCAAAAGGTGGGTGCAAAATTTCTAAAGAAAAATAGAAGGATGGTTTATAAATCTATCTGGGGTCAAGTTCAGAACTGTTGGGTTGCATTATCTACCTGGGAGGTCACTCAGCCCCTCTCCTACTGAATCCCTTTGTTTTTTCTGCTCTCCCTTCTTATCAGTTGATGTCTGGCTTTTGAGTGGGAAAGTTACCCTTTAGCTCTAGTCTCAAAGCAGTACTTAATTGGCACCTTGCTTTCTTTGGGTGGAAGGAGCCAGGAAATTGACCCTGAAGCAGAAGAGCCTGGAATGACAGTGTTCAATTTAGTACCTCTTTTTCAACTCTACCTTACTGTTTAAAATTTAACAACATTCACAGATGTGTAAATGGTATTGCTGATATCCTACATGACTGCACATTAAGCAGCTATTTATGGTTCAGAGTAGTTTCCAAAGTTATAGGAAGAATAATCTGAATTTCTACAGAAAAAACATATGATACTAGTCTCTTTTATGATTGTTTTGAACAAAACTCTGTGTAGGATTATGTATGATGATAAAAGCAGTATTACAAGTGCAGTAATTTCTCATCTTGATGACCCTTGTTGACTGTTTGCAGAAGTCTGCTTTTCTTATGCATGTTAACAACGTTGCCTATAGATGTGACTTGCCCAAATCAAGTAAAACATTCTAATTTATAAAAAGAGCAAATGGCAAAATCCAAAGTGTGAGAATTAATGATAAGGGAAAATTAGGACTCATGGCTTTGTTCTTAAAATCTTGTCTTGGATAGAACTAGACAGAAACTGTGACCATCTCCCTTGGCACCTGTTCGGCCTCTATTTCGGATGGGACTGAAGCGACTTAGCAGCAGCATATCCGTGTGGGGCAAGTCCCTTGTGCCCACTGCCCTGCAGGAGACACTCAGTAACCACCTGAAGGACAACAGTAGGAACTCCTGGAGCCTCTAAGCAGAAATCATTCCATAGAAATTTCCAGAGGGGAGATGCTCACTAGCAGCTTGGATTCTTTGAATGATGGAAAAGTAAAGTCAATCCCAACTGACTGTTTCTCCCTCTTACTCTTTGCCACCAACTCAGAGGGCTCTACAATTACACCACTGTGGTGTCTGGGTGCCCATCTCCCATGCCAAGGCCTGCTTCACTGGGTGGTCCTAAAAGTGAACATGGGGTACCCAGAAGGGCATGAAAAGCAATCAACAAAGCCTGCACGTCCCTCTGCTGGAGAAGTCACTGGAAACAAGGCTGCTTCTGGCCACAAGCCAGAGAAAAGAAGCTGTTGCCCCAACACATAGATCAAACCATAGGTAAAATAGACAGCCAGTGGGAATTTCCTCTATGACACAGGGAACCCAAAGCTGGTGCTCTGTGACAACCTAGAGGGGTGAGATGGGGAGGGAGGGGACATATGTATACCTATGGCTAATTCATGCTGATGTATGACAGAAACCATCACAATACTGTGAAGTAATTATCCAATTAAAAAAGAAAAATTAAAAAGAAACAGTGTTGTATGTGAAGGATGGAAAATTGGCCCAGGATTCAAATGGAGTCATCAGGGCCCAGACATTCAGAAGAGAAGTGGCAGGCAGATGGGATCTCAGGATGAAATCAAGCAATGCTGATGCAACTTGAAAGAAAAGGAAAAAAAAATCTTTTGTGACTGTCTCTTCTTCCAGTGAGCAGGAATCCCTTAGAAGAAATGGAGTAGCCATCATAGTCAACAAGAGAGTCTGAAATGCAGTACTTGGATGCAATCTCAAAAATGACAGAATGATCTCTGTTTCCAAGGCAAACTGTTCAATATCACACCAACCCAAGTCTATGCCCTGACCAGTAAAGCTGAAGAAGCTGAAGTTGAACGGTTCTATGAAGACCTACAAGACCTTCTAGAACTAACCCCCCCAAAAGATATCCTTTTCATTATAGGGGATTGGGATGCAAAAGTAGGAAGTCAAGAAACACCTGGAGTAACAGGCAAATTTGGCCTTAGAGTACAGAATGAAGCAGGGCAAAGGCTAACAGAGTTGTGCCAAGAGAACGCACTGGTCATAGCAAACACCCTCTTCCAACAACACAAGAGAAGACTCTACACATGGACATCACCAGATGGTCAACATCGAAATCAGATTGATTATATTCTTTGCAGCCAAAGATGGAGAATTTCTATACAGTCAGCAAAAATAAGACCAGGAGTTGACTGTGGCTCAGATCATGAACTCCTTATTGCCAAGTTCAGACTTAAATTGAATAAAGTAGGGAAAAACACTAGACCATTCAGGTATGACCTAAATCAAATCCCTTATGATTATACAGTGGAAGTGAGAAATAGACTTAAGGGACTAGATCTGATAGACAGAGTGCCTGATGAACTATGGATGGAGGTTTGTGACACTGTACAGGAGACAGGGATCAAGACCATCCCCATGGAAAAGAAATGCAAAAAAGCAAAACAGCTGTCTGGGGAGGCCTTACAAATAGCTGTGAAAAGAAGAGAAGTGAAAAGCAAAGGAGAAAAGGAAAGATATTCCTATTTGAATGCAGAGTTCCAAAGAATAGCAAGGAGAGATAAGAAAGCCTTCCTCAGTGACCCATGCAAAGAAATAGAGGAAAACAACAGAATGGGAAAGACTAGACATCTCTTCAAGAAAATCAGAGATACCAAGGGAACATTTCATGCAAAGATGGGCTCGATAAAGGACAGAAATGGTCTGGACCTAACAGAAGCAGAAGATATTAAGAAGAGGTGGCAAGAATACACAGAAGAACTCTACAAAAAAGATCTTCACAACCCAGATAATCACGATGGTGTGATCACTCACCTAGAGCCAGACATCCTGGAATGTGAAGTCAAGTGGGCCTTAGAAAGCATCACTACGAACAAAGCTAGTGGAGGTGATGGAATTCCAGTTGAACTATTTCAAATCCTGGAAGATGATGCTGTGAAAGTGCTGCACTCAATATGCCAGCAAATTTGGAAAATTCAGCAGTGGCCACAGGACTGGAAAAGGTCAGTTTTTCATTCCAATCCCAAAGAAAGGCAATGCCAAAGAATGCTCAAACTACTGCACAATTGCACTCATTGCACACATTAGTAAAGTAATGCTCAAAATTCTCCAAGCCAGGCTTCAGCAATATGTGAACTGTGAACTCCCAGATGTTCAAGCTGGTTTTAGAAAAGGCAGAGGAACCAGAGATTAAATTGCCAATATCCGCTGGATCATGGAAAAAGCAAGAGAGTTCCAGAAAAACATCTATTTCTGCTTTATTGACTATGCCAAAGCCTTTGTGTGGATCACAATAAACTGGAAAATTCTAAAAGAGATGGGAATACCAGACCACCTGACCTGCCTCTTGAGAAACCTGTATGCAGGTCAGGAAGCAGCAGTTAGAAGTGGACATGGAACAACATACTGGTTCCAAATAGGAAAAGGAGTACGTCAAGGCTGTATATTGTCACCCTGCTTATTTAACTTATATGCAGAGTACATCATGAGAAACGCTGGGCTGGATGAAGCATAAGCTGGAATCAAGATTGCCGGGAGAAATATCAATAACCTCAGATATGCAGCTGACACCACCCTTATGGCAGAAAGTGAAGAGGAGCTAAAAAGCCTCTTGATGAAAGTGAAAGAGGAGAGTGAAAAAGTTGGCTTAAAGCTCAACATTCAGAAAACGAAGATCATGGCATCCGGTCCCATCACTTCATGGGAAATAGATGGGGAAACAGTGGCTGACTTTATTTTTCTGGGCTCCAAAATCACTGCAGATGGTGATTGCAGCCATGAAATTAAAAGACGCTTGCTCCTTGGAAGGAAAGTTATGACCAATCTAGATAGCATATTCAAAAGCAGAGACATTATTTTGCCAACAAAGGTCCATCTAGTCAAGGCTATGGTTTTTCCAATAGTCATGTATGGATGTGAGAGTTGGACTATGAACAAAGCTGAGCGCCAAAGAATTGATGCTTTTGAACTGGGGTGTTGGAGAAGACTCTTGAGAGTCCCTTGGACTGCAAGAAGATCCAACCAGTCCATTCTAAAGGAGATCAGTCCTCGGTGTTCATTGGAGGGCCTGATGTTAAAGCTGCAACTCCAATACTTTGGCCACCTGAATGCGAAGAGCTGACTCATTTGAAAAGACCCTGATGCTGGGAAAGATTGAGGGCAGGAGGAGAAGGGGACGACAGAGGATGAGATGGTTCGATGACATCACCGACACAACGGACATGGGTTTGGCTGGACTACAGGAGTTGGTGATGGACAGGGAGGCCTGGCATGCTGTGGTTCATGGGGTAGCAAAGAGTCGGATACGACTGAGCGACTGAACTGAACTTCTTTCAGTGACCCTAAAATTAAAAGTGAGAAGATAACAACCCAATATTTTTCAGATCAAGATATTAATTTTTTACACACTGAATGTAAATGCAGAAATCCTGCCTGATCTCTAGAAAATTATACTACAAAATGTTTCCGATACTGTTGCAAGAGAAGAATTAGTAAAATCCATAAGGGACTGGGGAGAAGGAAAGAAGAGTTTGACAAAGGTGCTTTCGAGGAGGGTGGCCATGCAGCCAGAGCTGGTGTTGGTGGTCTTGGCCTGGTTGGGGCTCGGCGGGAAGAGTGGGCAGGACAGGGGACATGGAACTTGGGTCAGAAGAGTCGTTCTCACTCAGGGCCTCTCAGGCAGCCAAGCCTGACGCTGACCGAAGTCGCTGTCATCCAAAGGCTTGAGTGGGCTTCGCATCCTAAAGGATGCATGTACCTGGCTGGCAGGTGATGCTGGCACTGTGTTAGGAACCCAGCTGGGGCTGCCAGCCCACCGGAACACCTCCAATGTCACTTGCGCTTAGGCGGGGAGTGGTGGAAGCGATACATCATTTCAGACCAAGGTCATCAAGGAGCAGGTGTGTTTATTTCACCATTTTCTTTCCCCAGAGCCCTAGAGAGAGAAAGCCAAAGATGGAAGGAACCCAGGTCCCTGAGTGACCATGTGGAAGCTGCTCCGCAAGCCAAGAACACACCCTGGTCGGTTACGTAGTGAGACGAAAACCTTTATTGTGCTAAGGCGCTGAAATATGAGGGTCTGTTACCCTAGCTCGCGTCTTGATCTAATACCACACCACCTCCTGCTCACAGTCAACTCAAGGTTCCTAAAATAGGAACTGCAGTTTTCCCTGGTAAACCTGGTACTTTTTTTTTTTTTTAAAGTGCTGCTAGGCTCATCTGGTGACAAGTAAATTCAGTGATACAGATGGGTCCCCAGGAAGGCTTATGGGGCTCACAGAGGAGCCCCCTCCCCCACCTAGTCTGGGGCAGGGTACACAGTACAGCCAAGGAGAACGCTTTATCATTTTTGTGGAGGTTCTCATTTCAAATGTGTTGTGAAGGAATCAAGTTCCAGAAGCCATTTTAAGAAAATATATTGTCACATCTTCAGGGGAAAATCCACTGGCAGGAGAACTATGTTTTAACTAGGGTTGGGGGAGAGTTAAAACTAAGGCAGAAGTGTTAAGAGGGTTTAAAAATATCTCAAATGGAATAAAGGCTGACAAGCTGATGAAACTGAGTAGGAGGCTGGGAATTCAGGTCCTGTTTGGCAGTTGCTGTGCCCTCCACTCAGGGGAAGGTGAGATGGCGTGGGCACGCCTTGGCGTGAGTGGGGAGAAACGCACTTCCCTCCGTGAGGGTGGGAGGAAGCCGTCGACCTGGGCCATGGGGGCAGCGGGGCAGCAGCGCAGAGTGGGGTCGGGGCGGGGGAGGGCACTGAGCTGGGAGACACAGGCCAGAGGGAAGCAGGAATGACCCAGGAGGAGGGAGGAGATGGGGCAGGGATACATGGATTTTGTAAAGGACGGATGAAGCCACCTGTGCAGAGGGGCCAGCTGGCATCTGCAGAGGAGGCAAGTTAAGAAACCAAAAAGACAGGGCGGAAAACAAGTACAAGAGGATGTTTGGGACTGAGACTCGGCAGGGAATGCAGGAGCCCCAGGGTGAGAGGAGATTTGAACAGCAAAGTTCAGGAGCCCCGGGGGGAACACAGGAAATGAGATTGTGCTAATGAGGCGCACGGTACCTGGGGGCTGGCCAGGAGCACCCACCCGATGCAAGAGTCACTTTGCCCCAGTGGAGTTGAGTGACCTGGGCCGAGTCATTACCTCTTTGTGTAATGATCTCTAGGTTCTGCAGGCAGGGCTTCCTGGGGAAGGCAAAGCCACAGCAACAGGGTCTGGGGGTCGTCCAGGACACTGGTTTCCAGGGGCTGCACAGACCCAAGGCTGACACTCTCCTTCCAGGAGCCCCAGCTCCATGGGGGTAGAGCAGCAGTAAGGGAACCAGACCTGGTTCAGATCCCAGCTAAGCCACTCAGCTGCTGAAATGTCAAGGTGCCTCCATTTACTCACTTGAGAAATGGGGATAACGGCACCCACTACTCATAGGTTGTGAGCATTTAATAGATTAGAGAAGCGTCCAAACGTAAGAAGTGCTTCGCGCAGGTTAGCTTCCTTCTAAGAATGGGGTGGAGGAAAAGGCTATATTTTTCTTAATTTTCAGTATGGAAAAGGTCAGACATAGGAACAGAGGGAATAGTGTAATGAGCACTCA
This sequence comes from Oryx dammah, assembly GCF_014754425.2. Classification (NCBI taxonomy): domain Eukaryota; kingdom Metazoa; phylum Chordata; class Mammalia; order Artiodactyla; family Bovidae; genus Oryx; species Oryx dammah. The sequence goes on from NW_024070200.1 coordinate 12,549,134, forward strand.
TGTGTCCGCCGCCCAGCTTCAACCACTATCAACTCACTATCAACTTGATCTGGTTTCATCTCATATCCCCGTCAGTTGTGCCGGCTCCTGCTGTCTCCCCATCCTCCATTTGTTTTGAAGAAAATCCCAGTTATTATGGTATTTCTACCATAAATGTCCAAGTGCACATATCTAAATGGAAGTGGGTCTTTCTGTTTTTTAAAGAAATGCAACACAAAATTAGGACAAGTACACCAAGAGTGTTCTCCACTCCCTCTGCAGGCTGACCAGAGATGGGCCTTGGTCTTTGGGTTTGCCCCAGAGCCTGAAGTCCTTGTCCCAATTACCTGAACACCAGTAGCCCTGACATCCCTCGGGGTCGACAACATGAGTTCCAGAACCATCAGCTGGAACTGGTATTGACCACCCCACATGAGCAAGGACACCTCTGATGTTCCCTCTCCTCCTTGGTGCCCAGAGGAGAAAGGGGAAGGGTGGCATCTCCACTCTGCAACTGCATAAGTGTAGACATTAAATGGCTTGGAAGCCACAAGGGGAGAGCTCAACCCAGGCCATTGGCTAAAGTCAAGCCCAGAGGATAAGCGTCCCCAGTCAATGCCTGTGGTCCTTTCTCAACCAACAAGGTTGGAAGTCCATCCATCGGAAGCTTCCAAGAACCAGAGAGCATGTGGCTGGGAAGCCAGGCTGGATGGTAGCAGCTGCAGGTCTCAATACTGAGTCCTGGGGAGCCCATCTGCCACGACAAGGACACAGCCTCAGGTCTTCCTCACACTTCAGACCTAACTCTCTCTCACAGGTGCTAAGGTCTCTCTCAAGGCTTTAGTAGGTAAAACAGAGGAAAACAGTATAGGAATGGGCACCGAAGGAGGGCTGGGTGTGTCAACCCCAGATGCAGGCAATAAAGGGGTGGACTGTGCATGAGAGTTTAAACAGTGTGGCACTTTCTCAAAAAATTAAACTTGAAATTGCCAGATGATCTAGAAATTTCTCTTCTAGGTATGTGCCTGAAAGGACTGAAAGCAAAGGGGCTTCCCTGGCCGTCTAGTGGTTAAGACCTCGAGCTTCCAGTGCAGGGAACTGGGGTTCAATCTCTGGTCAGGGACCTAAAATCCCACTTGCCCCGCAGCATGGCCAAAAAAAATTTTTTTAAGGAAAAAAAAAAAAACAATTGAAAGCAGGGATTGAAACAGATATTATAGTTCCATGTTCACTGCAGCATTATCCGCAATAGCCAAGAGGTGAAAGCAACCCACATCCCATCTATGACTCAGTGGAGAAGCACCACGTGGTAAACACGTACCATGGAATGTTATTCACCCTTAAAAAGGAATGAAGGACTGATACGCCTACAACACAGATGAACCTTGCACATATTATACCAAATGAAATAAGCTAGTCAAAAGAAAAAAAAGCTAAATACTACATAATCTCATTTAGAGGCATCTAGAGTAGTCAATGGCACCCCACTCCAGTACTCTTGCCTGGAAAATCCCATGGACGGAGGAGCCTGGTGGGCTGCAGTCCATGGGGTCGCTAAGAGTCGGACACGACTAGTGACTTCACTTTGACTTTTCACTTTTATGCACTGGAGAAGGAAATGGCAACCCACTCCAGTGCTCTTGCCTGGAGAATCCCAGGGTCGGGGGAGCCTGGTGGGCTGCCGTCTCTGGGGTCGCACAGAGTTGGACACGACTGAAGCTACTTAGCAGCAGCAGCAGCAGCAGAGTAGTCAAAGGGGCTTCCTTCGTGGCTCAGACAGACACAACTGAGTCACACACACAGAGCAGTCGGATGTGTATAGACAGAAGGCAGGCTGGTGGGTACCCAGGACTGAGGGGTGCAGGATGAGGAGTTAGTGTTGAATGGGCGTGGAGTTCTAGACTGGAAAGTTCTGGAGATGGATGGTGGTGATAGTTGCACAATGAAGTGAAAAGACGAAATGCTAGTGAAGTGCACACTTAAACGTGGTTGAAATGATACAATTTATGTTCTGTATATTTCCCATGATTAAAAAAATACTGATATAACTTTAAACGCCAGTGATACAAACACTCCTCTCCAGAGGCAGACGGCTCCCCCTCACCCCTGCCTGTTGCCCCCAGTCCCCCTCAGCTCCCGCTGTTTCATTTTTCTCCCTTAGATCGCACAGCACAATAGGAGGCTGGCGGAGGTGGGTCCGCAGGACTGAAGACAGACTCACGCCGTGAGGGTGGGAGTGAGAGCAGGAGCCTCCGCAGTGTCAGGGGCAAAGGGGATTCGCATTCATGGACAGCTGTGAGAACACATTTTTGCAGCAATGTGCAAGACTGCTCCCTCCTCCTCTCGCCCACATCTCTCCACCGAGGGCTACTTGGAATTTCAACAGAAATGATGAACCCAGCCTCATCGATGGTGTCACTCCACCACCAGCTGCCCAGGCCAAAGACGGGCAAATCATCCCTCACAGAAGTCCCAGTTCTGCTCAGATAATCTGCTTACACATTAAACACAGATTAAAGGAAACGCCAAACAAACCCCTTTCTGTCGCTTTGGCTCCTGCTGTGGACAACGTTCTTCTCTGACTTTCCCTGATTTAACTGCCTTTTGAGGGGAGGAGAGAGGGGACAAAGAAGCTGGCTTTAAATACCATCAATTCTGGTTAACAGCAGGTACCACATATCATTTAGAGGGTTTAGCATGTATCAGGCACTGTGCTAAAGGCTACCCCATCCTCCCCCAAAAAAGCAGACCCCACCGGGCAGAGTCTTGCTCACAGCTGGATTCCCGGCACCCTGCTGGTTTCAGGCTCTCCCAGGGAATTATAGCAGGAAAGATGACTAAGTGCTTTACGTGCATTGAGTCAATCTGCATAGCGACTTTGGGAAGTATGTCTGATTCCATTTTACAGCTGAGAAAATTGAGGCGCAGAGGGTTTTAGTGACTTTTTCCAAGGTCCTCATGAGTGAAACCCAGGCCCCTCTCTTCCCAATACCGTTTTCAGTCAGTTCAGTCGCTCAGTTGTGTCCAACTTTTTGCGACCCCATGGACTGCCACACGTAAGGCCTCCCTGTCCATCACCAACTCCCAGAGTTTACTCCATTTTAGTGCTTGTCCTATGACATTCTGTGCTGCTTGCTCCCCGGAAGGCCACTTTGCTCCCACTGAGCATCTAGCAAAGAGAAAGATGAAACCTTCAGGGAAACATGCCCCCAGGAATGGAGATTTGGAGTCTGAAAATTCCCCTTCTGAGGAATCTCACAGATCTTCTAGATACCCACTCCTACCTCCCCAAATCAGTGCAGGGCCTGGCAGCCTCACCAGAGTGGTAGCTGCCTTGAAGGGACACAAGTTCTGAGCATCCAGAGTCCTGCCACCTAGAAGCCCCCCTCTTCTGGGGAGGGGTTCACCTCTGTTGTCCTCTCACCTCTCCCCACAAATCCTGGGAGATGAGACATCAAGTTCAGGAAGCAGGAGGGCTGAAGGGAGGCGCACAGGATAGGCAGACACAGTCCTTGAGACATGCCAGCTCAGCCTAACCGGGAGACAGGGGTGCGCTGAGACTACACGGGTGCCGCTCACCTAGAATGTGTGACCAACACCCATGCCTGTTCCTGAGCAAGCAGTGGGAGCCGAGTCACTATTTGGAAGCCCTGTCATGCACGTGTGCGTACTCAGTTGTGTCCAGCTTTTTGCGACCCCATGGACTGCAGCCCACCAGGCTCCTCTGTCCCTGGGATTTCCAGGCAAGGATAGCAAAGTGGGCTGCCATTTCCTCCTCCAGGGTATCTTCCCAACCCAGGGATCAAAGTCACATTTCCTGCATTGCAGACAGATTCTTTACCACTGAGCCACCTAGGAAGCCCAGATTCTTCACTCTCTGAGCCACCAGGGAGGCCCTGGAATCCCCGTATGTGCATCTAAACGGACCTTTGTGACCTTGACCTCCAGCTGAGCTTGTTGCTGCTCTGGGCGGATGGGAACTATCTCCAGATCCCTCTCAGAACACCTGGGAACTGGGAGGCACTGTGTCTTAGCAGAGATGCTAAGAGTTAAGGCATGACCCAAACTGGGTAGTAAGACAGTAAGTCAAGCAGAGCAGCAGCAGCCCACACTTATTAAGCACTTGCCATTCATCAGGCATGGTTTCTAAGTCTCACTAATGGCTTCCTTTATTGCTCAGAACCACTTTACCTTTCAGGTGCTATCCTAATTACTTTGTCGATTGCAGATGGGGAAATGATGGTTCAGGGAAGTTAAATCACTTGTCTGAAATCACACAGTTAGCACAAGCAAGAGCCAGGATTCAAGCCTTGGCAGTGGGTGCTCCCCAAACCACCCACCCGCCAGATCAGTCTCTTAAATATTACTCTCCTCTTAGCACTGGTCAATCTGAGTCAAGTTTCCAAGAACAGATGGGAGTGGGGGTGGAGGCAGAGAGAAGCCAGATCGTTTCTCTGCGTCGTGCGGATGGGTCACTTAGTAACCAGCCGCTACAAGCTGCCCTCTGAGCTCAGGGAGTGGGAACATTCACCCACCATTCACCAGCTGGCAGGTTCGTGTCTACTGTCGTCCCCGTAGCCCCAACAGTGGAAAATGCCCCCAGTGACAAGAGCTCTTGCATGCCACGGGCAGCCACTGCCAGGGCTGTGACTCTCCAACACCCTCCACTACTTGACCCCAACTTCCCTTCTCAAGCCTGTCCCTTCCCTATTCCTGGGTCCCACTTAGGCCCATCTAGCAGCCTCCTGGTTTCTGAGCCAGCTGCTTTTCTGGGCCTTTATCTTGCTCCCTCCACCTGGGCTGCCTTTCCCCAGATGCAGTTACCACGTATTTATAGCCTCAGTGTCTTCCAAGGCCTGCCTAGATGGCCAGCTCCTCCATGAAGCCCCCCAGGATGGACCTGCTAGAGTTCCGAGCTTGCTGCCTTTTCCTGGCACCCGGAGACCGTTCTACTTGTCCTGCATTATTTACAGCTGTCTGCTGAGGACAGGTTTCTTACCCAGTTCACTTTTCTATCGCCCCATTTCCTCTGCAGCACAGTCAAGAGCAGGCTCCGGATGTGTATCCAGATAATGTTTTGAGAAATCAGAACTGACCTAAAAACCTCCATTAAACGTCCTTGAAAAAAAAAATCAGCTCTAAAATGTGACCACATTACACTGTACAGCCTGCCCTTCAGTCTCGATAAATGCAGTCCTGAAATTTAAAGCAAATTTTAATTACAGCAGAGGCTAAAACCTCTGCCTAAAGAGGCCTGTCATTTTCTTTTTTTATGCTACTTCCAGCATTACTTTACCCCAAAGGCCTTGCCTGCCAGGCTCTCTCCAAAGGAGCTACAGAGTACACTTTCAGGATTGAGCTGGGGGAGAGAAACACAGGGCAAGGAAGACACAAAGATTCACAATGCCCACGTGGTAATAAAAAATTCATTTCACTAGGTGTTTATTTGGAGAAGGCAATGGCACCCCACTCCAGTACTCTTGTCTGGAAAATCCCATGGGTGGAGGAGCCTGGAAGGCTGCAGTCCATGGGGTCGCTAAGAGTTGGACACAACTGAGCGACTTCACTCTGACTTTTCACTTTCATGCATTGGAGAAGGAAATGGCAACCCACTCCAGTGTTCTTGCCTGGAAAATCCCAGAGACGGGGGAGCCTGGTGGGCTGCCATCTATGGTGTCGCACAGAGTCAGACACAACTGAAGTGACTTAACTTAGCAGGTGTTTATTCTGTTCCTATTGCACGTGAGTCAAGCTGAAGTCCTGCAGTGGTGTGAAAGTTAAAGTGTGAAAGTGAAAGTCGCTCAGTCGAGTCCGACTCTTTGTGACCCCATGGACTACACAGTCCCTGGAATTCTCCAGGCCAGAATACTGAAGTGGGTAGCCTTTCCCTTCTCCAGGGGATCTTCCCAACCCAGGGACTGAACCCAGATCTCCCGCATTGCAGGCAGATTCTTTACCAGCTAAGCCACAAGGGAAGCCCAAGAATACTGGAGTAGGTAGCCTATCCTTTTTCCAGGGGATCTTCCTGACCCAGGAATAGAACCGGGGTCTCCTGCATTGCAGGCAGATTCTTTACCGACTGAGCAATAGTTTGGTCAAGACTAATTCTGGCTTATAGTTCAGAGTTACTGGGTTCTTGGCCAAAAGCACGATCTCTAGCATTTGGGAGAGGGGTCCAGCCAGGCACGCCTCTAGGCCAAGCTGAAGATATTCTCGAAGGAGTGGATAAAGAAGGTACCTCTGGGACTTTCCTGGCTGTCCAGGGTTAAGACTCTGAGCTTCCACAGCAAGGGATGTGGGTGCAATCCCTGGTCAGGGAACTAAGACCCTGCATTGCTGCACAGACAGCCAAAAAAAAAGAAAATGAAATTTATACAGAATTGTAAAGTAAAAATTAAAAATAAATAAATTAATTAAAAAAAATAAAATAAACACATTAACACACACACACACACACAAAAAAGGAGGAGTTTCTGCAGGAGGCGGCCCCCAGGGCACAAGGACTGGGTGTCTGGGAAGTGGCCTTCACCTTCAATCATTTATAAACACTGGAGCCCATTCCATGAGCGGCACCTTGTTGATAGGCGAAGTAACTCTGACAGCTGATTCAGCCTTTGCCCTGGGGAAGCACCCAGTGTAGCTGGGAACACCAAGTGGGAAACACGGTGTCACAGGCTCAACTGTGAGGCCGGGCAGGAGGGGTTGGGGGGCCACAGGGGGAACAGAAGAGAGCAGAAAGCAGTCCTTGCTGCCTGGAGTGTCAACAGGAAATGTTTCAGAAGAGGGGAGCCGGAAGGTCAAAGTCACTCAGTCGTGTCCGACTATACAGTCCAAGGAATTCTCCAGGCCAGAATACTGGACTGGGTAGCCTTTCCCTTCTCCAGGAGATCTTCCCAACCCAGGGATCGAACCCATATCTCCTGCATTACAGGCAGATTCTTTACCAGCTGAGAGGGAGCTGTGCCTAAAGACCATGGGGGTGGGGCCTGGAGACAGAGGGGGAAGGACACCCAGGAGGGAGCAGGCAGAGGTCAGGGCGTTTTGGCTCACACCTGTGCAGCCTGTGTCTGCCTGCCCCAGTCTGTCAATTCCACAACCCAGTTTCCCTTCCTTGGTGCCCTCTTTGGGCTACGCAGGAGTGTGCGGGAGAAGGGGGCACAAAATGAGGCTAGTGAACAGGGCCAGGCCAGACAGAGGGAGGGCCTTAACATATGAAAGTGACAAGACCGCATCTGCTGATTATGGAGACAACTAGGAGGCACTATGAATGAAGGCTTGGGGAGCGAGGCAGACAGGCAGACCCCTGCGATTGTCCAGAAGAGGCTGGGCCGGGGGGGAGGCAGGGCGAAGGCGGAGTGGATGAGAGAGGTAAGCCAACAACATCACTGTTAGACAGTGAAGACACACAGCTGGTGATACAGATGGTCTGACTCTTCATACGAGGCCAAGAGGATCTGTGGCCTAGATCAGATGCACTTCCCATGTCTGCCACTGGGGGGCAGCGTGCCCAAGGCAGGGCCCTCTGGACCCTCTGAGTTCCAGGGCCACTTGTTTTTTTTAAGTATGTATGTATCTACCTACTGGGCTGCACCAGGTCTTAGCTGCAGGATCTTTCAGTTGTGGCATGAGAACTCTTTAGTTGCAGCATGTGGGATCTAGTTCCCTGATTAGGGATCAAACCCGGGCCCCATGTGTTGGGAGCTCAGAGTTTTAGCAACTGGATCACCAGGGAAACCTCCTCCTCTACCCCACGCCCCACGCCCCACCTCCCCCAACTCCAACCCCACCGCTCACAGCAATCCTTACCCAGGGCAACGTCTAGGGGGACAAGATTCTCTAAGAATTGCTCTAGGACCAGTTTATAGAACTGACCCATTCTTCTGTGTCCAAGTAGGGTCAGGTGGTCAACACATGAGAAGATATATCGTGAGAAGATACCTCAAACCTGTGCCCCAGTTCGGGCTCTGACAACAACCAAAGGCAAGTTTTGCTTCATTTTCCTCAGTTTCTGCTTCTACAGCTACCTCACAGGTTTGTTTGGGGGATTAAATGATTATATGAGATGGTATACCTAAAATTACTTTATTAGCATGTGAGATCCAGCCAGTGGTCATGTATGGATGTGAGAGCTGGACCATAAAGAAAGCTGAGCACTGAAGAATTGATGCTTTTGCATTGTGATGTTGGAGAAGACTCTTGAGAGTCCCTTGGACTGCAAGGAAGTCCAACCAGTCCATCCTAAAGGAGATCAGCCCTGGGTGTTCATTGGAAGGACTGATGCTGAAGCTGAAAGTCCAATACTTTGGCCACCTCATGCAAAGAGTTGACTCATTGGAAAAGACTCTGATGCTGGGAGGGATTGGGGGCAGGAAGAGAAGGGGACGACAGAGGATGAGATGGCTGGATAGCATCACCGACTAAATGGACATGAGTTTGAGTAAACTCTGGGAGTTGGTGATGGACAGGGAGGCCTGGTGTGCTGCGATTCATGGGGTCATAAAGAGTTGGACATGACTAAGCGACTGAACTGATACTTAAAATATACTAATACCCCAGTAATAGCAAAAATACAGTCTAATGCATACTGAGCACTCCTATGTGCTAACCAAAGTTTATGTATATTAACATATTTAACCCTCACTACAACTCTGAGGCAGACTAATTACCCCATTTAACAGCTGGGAATACTGAGGCTTTAGTTCAGTCACTCAGTCATGGCCAACTCTGTGACCCCATGAACTGCAGCACGCCAAGCCTCCCTGTCTATCACCGACTCCTGGAGTTTACTCGAACTCATATACATGGAGTGATGTCATCCAACCATCTCATCCTCTGTCGTCCCCTTCTCCTCCCGCCTTCAGTCTTTCCTAGCATCAGGGTCTTTTCAGATGAGTCAGTCCTTCACATCAGGTGGCCAAAGTATTGGACTTTCAGCTTCAGCATCAGTCCTTCCAATGAACACCCAGGGCTGATCTCCTTTAGGATGGACTGGTTGGACTTCCTTGCTGTCCAAGGGACTCTCAAGAGTCTTCTCCAACACCACAAGGCAAAAGCATCAATTCTTCAGTGCTCAGCTTTCTTTATGGTCCAACTCTCACATCCATACATGACCACTGGAAAAGCTATAGCTTTGACTAGACGGACCTTTGTTGGCAAAGTAATGTCTCTGATTTTCAATATGCTATCGAGGTTGGTCATAACTTTCCTTCCAAGGAGTAGGCGTCTTTTAATTTCATGGCTGCAATCACCATCTGCAGTGATTTTGGAGCCCAAACAAATAAAGTCTGACACTGTTTCCACTGTTTCCCCATCTATTTCCCATGAAGTGATGGGACCGGATGCCATGATCTTCGTTTTCTGAATGTTGAGCTTTAAGCCAACTTTTTCACTCTCCTCTTTCACTTTCATCAAGAGGCTCTTTAGTTCTTCTTCGCTTTCTGTTATAAGTGTGGTGTCATCTGCATATCTGAGGTTATTGATATTTCTCCCGGCAATCTTGATTCCAGCTTGTGCTTCATCCAGTTCAGCATTTCTCATGATGTACTGATGTTTAGAAAGGTTAATTGGCCTAAGGTAGAGCTAGCAAGCTGTAGAGCCAGGTTCATCTGGCTTCAGAGCCAGAGGTATTACTTTTACTTATATATGTGTGTGTGTGTTTATATATATAGTATATATATTATTTATATACATATATATTTGCAAGTCAGTGTTTAAACCACTGTAAAATTTAATATATCTAGTTATAGGAAATGTATCCAGAGAAAAATTTAAAAATATGAAATAATCATAAAATGAAATTCCTGGCTGTCCTTCAACCCAGAGATTACCACTTGACTTTTGGCATCTTCATGGTTATAGCATAGTAGTATTTGGCCTGTATCATTACAGTATATCCATAGGAATATCCTTGGAAGAAAAGCTATGACCAACCAAGACAGCATATTAAAAAGCAGAGACATTACTTTGACAACAAAGGTCTGTCTAGTCATAGCTATGGTTTTTCCAGTAGTCATGTATGGATGTGAGAGTTGGACCATAAAGAAAGCCGAGCACCAAAGAATTGATGCTTTTGCATTGTGGTATTGGAGAAGACTCTTGAGAGTCCCTTGGACTCCAAGGAGATCCAACCAGTCAATACTAAAGAAAATAAACCCTAAATATTCATTGGAAAGACTGATGCTGAAGCTGAAAGTCCAACACTTTGGCCACCTGATGTGAAGAACTGACTCACTGGAAAAGACCCTGATGCTGGGAAAGATTGAAGGTGGGAGGAGAAGGTGAAGACAGAGGATGAGATGGTTGGATGGCAACACCGACTCGATGGACATGGGTTTGAGTAAACTCCAAGAGTTGGTGATGGACAGGGAAGCCTAGCGTGCTGCAGTCCATGGGGTCACAAAGAGTCGGACACGACTGAGAGACTGAACTGAACTGATAAGAATATCCACGTGACCTCAAGAGTGTACAGTTTTGTACCTTCTTTGTTTTCCCCTCTCCCTGTAATAGTCTAGAGCAAATCCTAAAGCAGACCCGTCTTTGTAGTTTAGCCGCCTCATCCTCTAACAAGCGGGTTAATGTGTTTTCATGTATCAGCACCACTTGTGCCTCTACTCCTGCAAAAGGCCTTACAGGGACAACCCTTGGGCCTGTGCTCAAGGGTCTCACAAATGCCCGAGATGCACAGTCAAGCCTGTTTACATTCAAGCAGGCCTCACTGGGCACTTCCCACGTGCCAGGCCTGGAGATCCAGCAGTGAACAGAGAGTGAGGCTCTCAGGGGTTCACACTCCAGAACAGAGCAGCCAGCAATAAGTAAGGAAATAAACAGGGTAATTATAGCAGTTCCGACCATGAAGGGTAATGTCATAGGGTGTGACTAGGGAGAGAGTGGCTTGAGCCTGGAAAGTCTGAGATGGCTTCTCTGAGGAGGTGACATTTAAGCTAGCCGGGAATAGATTTCAAGGATCCCACCTTATCAAGATCTGGGAAGAGTGTTTAGAAAGAGAAAACAGGGAGTGCAAAAGCCCTGAGGCAGGAAGGGGTTTAGAGGAAAAAAAAAATCAGTGGAGATTTTCAGTTAGGGAGCTGATCCACACACTTCAAATAACAGACAAGATGATAGATACAGATTGCACAATAAGGCAAAGTTTCTTTTAAGAACCTCCATGATTTTTAAAATTACCTGTCTTGGGGATCCTACAGATTTCTAAAAGGTAGTGAATCAAAGAATACACATGGGACTTCCCTGGCAGTTCAGGGGTTAACACTCCAAGCTTCCACTGCAGGGCGTGTGCATTCACCCCTGGTCAGGGAACTAAAATTCTGCATGCTGCACCGTGCAGCCAATAAATAAATAAATTCTATTTATTAAAAAAAAATAGACATAATGTCTTAAAACAGGGGTTTCTCAGCCTTGGAATCACTTGAGGAGCTTGGGAAAATCCTGGGGCCCAGGCCATGCTCCTGTGGTGACATCATAATGCCGGGGGAGGATGAGGAATCTCAAATTTTAATTTAAAAAATTAATTTTTAAAAACTTTTTAAAGTTCTCCAGGTGATTCCACTATTCAGGCATGATTGAAAATCCTGAGCCTAGTAGAATAAAAAGCAAGGCAAAACAGTATCACTTAATTGAAGAACTTCAAAGTACTGTTATACAAATGCAATTCAGATTTTTTAAGTGACCATCAGGCTGCATTTTGTGGTTCAGTGGGCATCTCTGCCATCCACCCCTTACTTGGTGCACATCCTCCTGGGGTTGCTGTTTTGACAGAATCCTTACAACAGGTCCCAGAAAAAGGAGCAATGCCCCTTTCACACAAGAGACAGCTCGGGCTCGGAGGGTTCACCTCCCTTGTCTATGGTTACTGGCTCACAAACAGCAGCATCTCATGTCCAGCCCAGGCTCCTTGTGCCTCCAGAGCCTCTGGCCCACCGGGCACCCAGCCTGGCACCTGTACAGGACAGGGGGAACAGCCTCGCCCGCAGGCTGAGAGTTCCGGGTGCTGAGGGACCCTGGGTAGGACCCACAATTTCCTTCTGGGGCTGATAAGCCTCACCTGTCTCAGAAGTGGAATTCTGCAAAGGCTGATATTCCACAGTTGTTGTAAAGGCAGCGCATCCTGCTCTGATGGTCAGAGGAGCCCCTAGTGAGGGGTGGAGTGCTGAAAACCCAACCCAAGACAGCAGGATCTCACACTGACCGAGTCTGCCCAGACACCAGAAAGCCACCCTCGCACCTACACTGGTCTACCCCGGCAAAGGGCCACTTGGCGCTGCTCTGAGCCCAGCATGGGGCTGTGGTTATCATAGCAACACGTGACTCCGAGAGGCAGGAAGCCGGCTTCTCAGGGCAGAGCCCTCCCTGAGGCTGGGAAACGTGGCCACCTGCTGGCCCCCTCCTTCAGACCGAAGGGGCCAAGGGTTACGAGAGAGATCATGGTTGGCTGCCTCTTAAAACTCAACCTGGCCTTTAGAGCTTCCAGCTCTGCTCCTAGTCCTCTTTAACTCAGAGGGCACAGATGGAAGGTGGGGTCCTCTCACCTCTGGTTGTGGAATTCGTTCAGCCACCCTGTTCCGCCTTCTATGGCAGAGGACCGACTCCTTGTCATCTGTGGGTCTGCGTCCCTCTGCCTTCAGGGTTTGTGACTTCCTACTACGCACCAAGCACACGTACAGGCCACGGGGTCTCAGCAAACAGCGGGAGGTCCGTGCTGGAGGGAGGGGGAACCTACCCAGTCGTGCCATGTGGCCCAGCTTCAGGGAGAGGCGAGCTCCAGAAGAGACCAGGGCAGAAGAGGGTGAGAGTGGGAAGGGCTACCGAAGAGGAGAGACAGGGAGCAGAGACCTGGACGATGGGAAAACAGGGCGGGGTGGTGCTGGTGGGTGGGTGAGGAGACGGAATCTTTAGCTTTAGCTCAGGGCACGGTTTAGGCAAAGGCAGGAAGTGGTGATGTGATCGAGGAACAGGAAGGTCAAGTGGCTGGAGCATAGTGATGGGGAGGGAAGCTGTGCTGAGTGGTAGGGATCTGGGTTTCCAGCAGGAGTGCTGGTCCTTGTGGGAACGAGCCTCAGCCCCTTCAAACCAGGCACCTGCCAGGCTGGCACAATCCCTGATGCCAGGGATCCAGACCAGCCAGCCTCCTGAAGCCTCCTTTCTCCAGGGCTTCCAGGTCTTGGATGGGAAGAGGGAGACCCTGGGGAGGCAGAGAGGGTAGGGGTACCCAGCTTTCCCACATGCCACCTCAGGCCTGAGCCTGATCCACTTCCTGCTAGTTATTCCAGCAGCCCCTGCTGTGGTTGTAGGGGACGAGGCTGCCCCTGCAGCCAGAGAGGAGGTGGTTTGGGGCCTCGCTTCTGCCTTTGGGTTCAGAGCAGAATCTCTGAGAACATACCATTCATCCGTGTGAACTCCCTGGATTCTCTGCACACCCCAGGAAGCCAGGCAGACGGCATCCCCTTTACAGCCAGAGACCTGGGGACCCACCTAAATAGTAACGATCCAAGACTCAAGATCTACTCTGAGGCCTCCTTTCTCCCCTCCAGAAACCAGACATTTTAAATCACACTAGCAGGAATTCCCGGGCAGTCCAGGGGTTAGGGCTCTGCACTTTCACCACTGAGGGTGCAGGTGCAACCCCTGGTCAGCGAATTAAGATCCCACAAACCACACTGAATGGCCAAAAAAAAAGCAGTCACACTAGTCAGAGTACTAGATTTCCTCTGTCTCTAAGCTAACGGTCCCCAAGCCCTGGGCCATGGACCAGTATGGGTCAGTGGCCTGTTAGGAACCGGGCCACACAGCAGGAGGTGAGCGGCCGGCCAGTGAGCAGAACTTCTTCTGTATTTACAGCTGCTCCCCACTGCTAGCATTACTGCCTGAGCTCCACCTCCTCTCAGGTCAGTGGTGGTATTATATTCTCATAGGAGCACAAACCCTATAGCACTTGAATCATCCTGAAATCGTCCCCACCCCCCAGTCCATGGAAAAATTGTCTTCCATGAAACCAGTCCCTGATGTCAAAAAGGTTGGGAACTGCTATTCTAAGCTCCCAGTTCACTCCAGTTTTAATAAAGATGTTTACTTCATTGCTGTCATTATTCACTTGAATGTATTAAGATTTAAAACCTTCATTCAAAAACAACAGTAAGAGTCCAAATGAAACACATGAGGGTAAGAAGATACTCTTAGGAGACCTAAGAAGATACTGGAGTGGGTGGTCATTTTATTCTCCAGGGGAATCTTCCCAAGCCAGGGATCGAAACCAGGTCTCCTGCATTGCAGGTGGATTCTTTACCAGCTGAGCCACAAGGGAGGAAGATACAACGCACATATCTGACAATCAAGAGACCTGGATACAAATTAATCAGAAAAAGACAATATAATAGAAACCTTGGGGGTTTCCCACATGGCACAAGTGGTAAGGAACCTGTCTGCCAATGCAGGAGATGAAAGAGATGTGGGTTCAATCTCTGGGTCAGGAAGATTCCCCTGGAGGAGGGCATGGCAATCCTTTCCAGTATTCCTGCCTGGAGAATCCCATGCACAGGGGAGCCTGGCAGCCTATAGTCCATAATGTCACATAGAGTCAGGCACAACTGAAGTGACCTAGCAGGTACAGAAAACTGGACAAAGACTCAGACACATCACAGAGGGGAGGAAAGATAACTGAACAGCCAACAGACACAGGTGAAGGTGCCCAGACCCTCATCTGCAGAGAAATGCATATTAAAATTACAACACGGCACCGAAAGAGAGATGTTGGTCAGGACATAAAGGAACCAGCCCCCCATATGCCCTGGTGGAAGTTAGGAGAGGTACACTTGGGAAAACTGTCTGGCCAAGTCTGTGAAAGATGTCCAAGCACCTCCCCATGACCCAGCAGTTCCACTCCTAAACAGTCAACAAAAATGAGAGACCATGGCTCCCAAGAAGCACATGTAAGTGAGAACGGCTGGGACCCGGCATCCTTTACCCGAGTTTGCACTTGTACCTGAACACACATTTCCTCAAGCAACAGAACACATAGAAACTATAACATAAAAAAAAAAAAACAATAATTGCATACATGCACGGTTGGGACAATTATAAACAAAAAGATATAGGACTTCCAGTGTGGTCCAGTGGTTCAGACTCTGCACTTTCAATGCAGAGGGCATGAGTTTGATCCCTGGTCGGGGAACTAAGAGCCCACATGCCATGAGGCATGGCCAGATAATTTTTAAAACAAACAAATAATAAATAAAACCTATTTTTAAAAGAAGATACCAAAAAAAAAGGCCACAAATCAACTGCTATTTCTGAGGCTCCGGGAGCAAAAGCAGCGAACTGGGCATGATCCCAGCACACAGCAGCAGCAAGAAGGTGGGCAGGTTACCTAAGCCTCCCTCCCTCCCCCACCTCACCCTCCTAGCAGACCCTGTCCCTCACCCCACTTTAGGAATCAGCTTGACCCTCACTTAGGGCAGCTGCTGCTTGTTTTCATGCCCCGGGCCTGTAGGAGCCCGGGAAAGCCTTGCCTGAATTCCTCCTCTGGCCTCTCACCCACTTGTGCTGATGAAAGAATCCAAGGACTGGAGTGGGTAACAGAAGGATGCTCACTGCAGCATCATTCCTAATGGCTCCAAACAAATTAAATGTTCACCGAGAGCTGGGTGGACCAACCAATCCCTTGTGTAGTCATGTCACAGAATTAGAGCGGTGAAAAAGAGTGAGCTGTTGTTCCCGCAACTTGGAGGAGTCTCACGGATAATGTGAGTGAGAGCAGTCAGACCGCACACACACCCACCGCCCCAAGGTCAGACTCAACCACGTGTTGGACAAACCCCCTTGCTGGTTCCACCGTGACTCACTCAGACCTTCCACCCCCAAATCTCCTGCATCCTCCCTTTTAGGTAGGATCCTCACACTCCCCTTCACCAAGCTAGAAACCCAGAACTCTCCTTCGAGAGCAAACCAATCAGGGAGTTCTGCTTGGTTCACCTCCTGCCTCTAATCTGTCCCCTCCTCCCCACCCCTCCATCCCCACTGATTCAGCCCAACTTCACAGCATAAAGCAACCTGAAACCCTGACCCATCACCTTCCCAGGTCGCTCTTCCACACAGCAGCCAGGATGCCTGACCTAGAATGTACCTGACCTGTCACTCCCCTCTTTCACTCTCAGGATGAAGTCTCAGCCCTTCTGCACAGCATCCAGATCCCCTTACTCTAAAGCCACTCTTCTCACCTGGACCTCTGGAGCCAGTTTGGAGTTCGGCTCCTGCCACAGCTTCACACTGGGTCATAACCCCATCCCTTTGGATATGCTGTTCCACCTACTTGAAACACCTTTCCCTGCTTTTCTTCTACAGGCCGATTACTCAGCTCGGGCAGCACCTCCTCAGTTTGGGTGCACCCTTCTCCCTGAAGCTCTTCATTCTCAGCATGGTAGCTTTAATTTGTTTTAAGGTCTGCCTCCCACCCCACTACATTTCTAGGTGCCTTGTGAGCAAGGACCATACCCCAGGGCTCCCAGGCAAGAAGCAGTGAGTAATGTTGGTTTTTCTAAATAAAACATACCTGACCCATTTGGTCTCCATAAAGTGGCCTAGACATGTGTTATTCTCCCTGTTTTACTGATGGACAGTTGAAGAAACAGGTCCTGGAGGGAGACAGACCTCAGTTCAAATCCCAGCCTGGCCACGGGGCAGGTGTGTTCCCTGTTGCTGCTGTGGTTCAGTTGCTCAGTCACGTCCAACTCTTTGCAACCCCATGGACTGCAGCACACCAGGCTTCCCTGCCCTTCACCATCTCCCGGAGCTTGCTCAAACTCATGTCCAGTGAGTCAGTGATGCCGCCCAACCATCTCATCCTCTGTCGTCCCCTTCTCCTCCTGCCTTCAATTTTCCCCAGCATCAAGGTCTTTTCTGATGGTCCCTGAACAAGTCACTGATCTCTCCTAGGTCTCACTTGTCTTCCTCCATGAAGTAGGGAGGTGCCTATGTGGTTGTTGAGATAACAAATGGGACACAAGTGGCACGCAGGAACGGTCCCCTCTGAGGTGTTTCCCTAGCATTATAAACCCGCCCTCCTGGCATTTCCCTGGTGGTCCATTGGTTAAGAATCTACCTGCCAATGCAGGGGATACAGATTCAATCCTTAGTTCTTGTAAGAACTAAGAACCCACACGCCATAGGGAAACTAAGCCCAACTACTGAAGCCCACGCTCTGCAACAAGAGAGACAACACAAAGAGAAGCCAGTGCACCTCAACGAAGAAAAGCCGCCGCTTGTCGCAACTGGAGAAAGCCCGAGTGTAGCGACGGAGAGCCCATGCACTGCAGCCAGACCAAGCAGAGCCACGACCAAACAAAGCTGCCCTCCTGACAGATGTGCTTACAGAGGGATCTGAGCCCCAGCACTACTGACTTTCTGCACCAGAAAGTCACCTGTTCTCACAGCTGTCCTGAGCATCGCACGGCGTTTGGCACCATCTCTGGCCTCTGCTCACCGGATGCCCTTAAAAATCCCTCCCCTGGGGGCTGTGACAGCCAAGAATGTCTCCAGACCTCAACACATGTCCCTTGGGAGGCAGTTGAGAACCACTGACTTTGGTTTTGGTCCCAGGAACTCCCAAACTCTGCTGGCACCAGAACTAAAGCTGGGTTAAGCAGCTGATCCTGGTGCTGGGCTAATCCATGCCTGGAAAAACCTGCAGGTCCCAGCTGGGGACAAGGGCACACACATCACCCCTCAGCAGGAGCTGGACAGGTACAGGCCTGCTCGGCACCTGGCAAAGGGGCTTCCAGGGCTTTCCAACTCCAGCCCAGAGTCTCGCATGCAGCGTGAAGCAGATGGACCACAGAGGGGGAGAAAACAGAGACCTTCTGTGTTTAACCTATTTAGGGACCTCCAAACTATTTCCCTTGGCAGCTGTACCATTTTACATCCTCATAAGCAGTGTAGGAGAGTTTCAATTTCTCCACATTCTTACCAGCCCTTCTTTTTTTTTTTAATTACAGCCATTCCCAGTGGGAGTCAAACAGCATCTCCCAACTCACTCTCGATCACATGCTTCATGAACCTTATTCTACAGGCACTCAGATCACTGGTGGGCATAAAGGACTGAATGATACTTCATCCCACTAAGCCCAACCTCTAGAAATGAATCCGGCACAAAGTTGTAACTGTTTTGAAGGGAACCTAATCACTGGTTTAATTTCTCACATTTCCTTGGTCATCTTATCAGAGGTTCTGGGGTGAGTGTTGGGGGGGTCATGACCTCATTTCTAATCAGATTTAGATTACTGTTGTAATTCTGCAGGCGAGCAGGCATGGAAAAAAATGTACTCTATAATCTGTTGACATTTTGTTACCCAGAGGACTCAAAAACACATGTGCATTTCAAAATTTAATAAAAGCAAAAGATAGGAGCAAATGTTTAAGGAGAATTAAAGGTCTATTAACAAAAATAGGGCAAGCAAGCAAATTGCAAAACACTGGACCCAATGCTTAAAGGTCCCCTAACTTTGTGTAATACAGTGTTAAAATATCCCGTTTTTTAAGGCACAGTATATTGAGAGCATGAATTTAAAATTCAGGCTGAGCTCTCAAACACTGAGCATAATGAGAAAATGTGGCGAGAGCCGGTGATGTTGAGAGTTAAGGAAGAGAAGGTGGATGCAGGGGATTGTTGCAAGGGACTCTTCTTTCCAGAATGCCTGAGCCTTCTGCGAAAGGTACAACAGGCTCAGTGTCCACCTGCCAGGCATCTACCTATGGGAGTACCCCTGGCTGTAGGAGAACACCTGTCCTCTGTTTATGGAGTTCAGCTCTGTGACTTGATGCCACCTTCCAAGAGACTAATGGCTTATAGAACCATGACCAGAGATTCACATCCTTCAAGATGATCCAATTTAATCTCACAAGAGGGACCCAACTCATGTGTCCGACTCGGCGACCCCATGGACTGCAGTCCGTCAGGCTCTTCTGTCCATGGGATTCTCCAGGCACAAAAATACTGGAGTAGGTTGCCATTTCCCACTTCAGGGCATCTTCCTGTCCTAGGGATTGAACCTGCGTCTCCTGTATTGAGTGCTAAGTCACTTCAGTCACATCTGACTTTTTGCGATCCTATCAACTACAGCCTGCCAGGCTTCTCTGTAAATGGTATTCTCCAGGCAAGAATACTGGAATGGGTTGCCATGCCCTCCTCCAGGGAATCTTCCCCTTCCGGGGATCCAACGAGTCTCGTAGGTCTCCCGCATGGGCAGGTAGGTTCTTTACCACTAGCGCCACCTGGCGGATTCTTCACCGCTTGAGCCACGAGGGCTCAGGAGAGGTGGGGTAAAAATCACCCCGGATCTAAATCATTCGTGACAGCCCCTGAACCCACTCTTCTGTCTCCAGGAGCCAGGTCCAGGGAAGAACGAAAGCAAAGAACTTCTGAGTTTCCCTCTGCCTTTGGGCTGGGGACTTCTTTTCCCAAGGAGGCAGTGGAGACCCAGGTCTACTTTGAATAAAGTATAAAAACAGTTCATTTCTCAGATGCAAGAATGGCATGCAATAGTGGTGATGTCATTAAAAAGCCTTTTAGAGATACATGCTGAATAGCTGATGAATGATATCCTGTGTATGTGGAGTTTGCCTCTAATAATGGGAAGGGGCAAGTAGGGGGATAGCGATAAAATGGGATGGGCCACGAATCTGGATGATGGATATGTGTGTGTGTGGGGGGGCTCATTATACTATTATCTCTAATCTCTAATTTTATACTTGTTTGAAATTTCTTAAAAAAAAATAAGATTTGCTATGGTTAAACACATACCCGCACATAGCTAAGTGAAGGGTGTTTTTTCTCATTAGAAAGTGTGGCTGTCCAAATCCATGGAGTTCACAGTCCTCATCTTAAAAGTCCAGCTGAGGGGACTTTCTGGTGGCCCAGTGGTTAAGAATCCACCTGCCAATGCAGGGAATTAGATCTAACCAGGGGTTAGATCCCCGGTCCAGGAAGATTCCATGTGCTGCAGAGCAGCTAAGCCCATGCACCACAACTATTGAGACCGTGCTCTAGAGCCCACAAGCCACAACCGCTGAGCACACGTGCCGTGACTCCTGAAGCCCACACACCCAGGGCTGCGCTCCGAAACACTGAGAAGCCATCACAGTGAGAATCTAAAGAAGAGCGGCCCCATTTACCTCAACCGGAGAAAGCCCACGTGCAGCAACAGAGACCCAACGTGGCCCCCAAAAACATTAGGGCTGGAGACAGATCTCTTCCCCAACCTTACTCTCCATGGTGAGTTTCTCTGATATCTAAAAGACCTGAAGAGGGAATAATTATTGCAAAACCTAACACGGTCACTCAGGATGTCTGGTAAGTGACTGTAGGATAAAACAATCAATGAAGGAAAGTGAGGCTGTAGCCCCCATGTAGGGGACATGCACCCTTGGATGCTGGGCACCCTGGGTACCCATCTCAGTTCACCCTGGCTCCCTACAGACCCTGGGCAAGGCATTCTCCTCCCAGAGCCTCCATTTCCAAATAAACAATTTTCTTATGAACTCCAGTAATGCCCTCTCACCCTTACTCTTAGGCTCAATGGAATTACAAACACAAAGCAATGGGCAATCTCACCCACATCTGTGAAACTCAGGGGCTGACATCATCCCCACTCTGTGGACAGGAGAAGTGAGATCAGAAAGGCTCAGAGTCTGATGATGGTCCAAGGAAATGAATCTCCTTCCAGATTCTGGGGCACACTTTGCTAAAAATCACTGCCTAAAAGTCCCTGATGATACAATGCTGAGACATCCCAGCTCACAATCCATGCGGTCAAACAGAGCTCGTGGCCATGACATGCAACATATGCAATAGAACTTAGGAGAGAAGTCTCCACCCATACCCTGCCTACCTCTGAGACACCCCCAGGGGCAGAGCACAGTGGAGCCCCTACACTCCTCTCTCCTGGCTCAGACTCAGGCTCCCAGTGGCAAATACCTTTGGGCAGTGGCTACTCAAGGTCAGAGCCAGCCTGGCCGTGGCTTCACCATACACCCTGCTGCTTTCACTCAGCTGGGGAGAGGTGGCATGGAAGGTGGGTCCATCCTCTGAGACTCATATGCTCTGACTGGTTCCTAAGGGCTGCAAGAAATCTCAAACTCACGGGGGACCCCTCTGCCTGTAAGCCCTCTCCCCAATACTGATTCATGTCTGCACATATTCACACAGGACCTCCCCCCCTTTGCTGGCCTAAGTCCTGTGCACCCACCCCCCCCAACCCAATTTCAAAATGCAGCTCAGAGCCCTGAGAGCCCTCCCTGATGTCCACAGGTTGCAGTCTTCCTTTCACGATGTGCTTTACTTATATAAACACATCATTGCCTGTTCCCTTCCAAGCCACGCTTACATGCCAGATCCTTGGATTCTTGAACAAGTCTCTCTGTTCTTGATTCACATACTCACGACTGTGACAGTCTGAGAGAGAAGCAGGGTCACGACATCTGAAATCTACACTTCCTGAGACACGGGCCAAGTTCAAAGCCAGCGTCAGACTTGAGGAAATACCCAGTGCCACTGGGTGTCTTCTCCCCGGTGGACCAGGAGCCCAGCCCAGTGTGGTGGTCAGCGTCTGGCCAACAGCACAGACATGAAGGCCCATGGAGAGAGGGTAGAGTCCCCTACCCTGATGGCCGAGGAAGGGCCAGCACCAGTTGGGGACACTGAGCCAGGCCCCAAAGGCCACCTGAGGAGCAGACCCCAGAGTGTGTGTGACATGAGTGTGTGTTTGCAAAGTGGCTGATACCGAGATACATTTGAGACCCTGTATGTCTGAAAATGCCTTTATTCTGCACTCAACCTCGATCAGAGGCTCATCAGGACAGAGAATCTAGGCTGGAGTGGTTTTCTTCCAGAATTTCCAAGGTGTCACTCCCTGGTCTTTCAAGACATCCGATGTGACCTCTTTCTCCTTGTTTGGAAACTTCCAGACACTTTACTAAACACTGAGGACAATTCCACAGTGAGAAGCCCTAGCAAGGCCCATTTTTATCCACATTGCCAAAGACTTAGTGGGCTTTTCATTGGGAAATTTGGTTCCAAAAAGTGTTCTTGAATTATTTTTAATAACTCGCCCCTCCATTTCTCTTATCCTCTCTTCCTAGAATATTATTCTAATGTTGGACCTTCTGATCTCTAATTTTCTTACTTTTTCCCCTCCTGTTTAAGACAAGCATGTTTATTTATTGAACTATTGTCAATGAATATTTCACAAATGAATGAACGAGTGAATGAATACAAATCAGAAATGTACATATACCCCATTCACACAAAGTCTAAGGGTCAGAGAAACGTGTTCCATATTAAAGACAGCAACCGGCTTCTCCATTCATGAGGGAGGCAGGACAGAAATGATGAGCTTCATTCTCCCAACAAAGAAATTGAGATCTAGAGAGGTCACACAGTTGCCCAAAGTTGGATGGTTAATATGTGGCAGGTTCAGGCAGCTCCTGTATTTAATTTCTGCTCCATACCTAGGAGACTCACTTTTACCTTTTAGCCATTTTTTTGAGTTCTATGACTTCTCCTTTGCAAATTTGTTGCATTATCTTACTGTGGGAATTTTCAAACCTAAAGGAAAATTTAAAGAAAAAATTATGTAACAAACTCCCATGTACCCTTCACCTAGACTAACCAGTTAATATTTGTCACACTTTTTCTGTACCATACATTTGTTTTGTTAAACCATTCGAAGATAAACTGCTGAAGTGAAATTCAGCCCCAAGTACCGGGCTGGCCCAAAAGTTCGTTTGGTTTTCCATAAGGTGTTACGGAAAAAAAGAACGAACTTTTTGGCCAACTCGATACTTTAATACCTTTCTCCTTAGAAAAAGAACAGTCTCTCCTTCATGCCAAGGGGTCTCAACCAAGGGCAATTTTACCCTCTCCTCGCCTCCTTTCCCAGGAGAAATTTCAGTGTCTGGAGACAGATTCTGTTGTCAAGAGTCAAGAGAGTATTACTAGCATCTGGGGGGTAGAGACCAGGAATTCTACTAAACATCCTACAATGTACAGGGCAGCACCCCTGTCCCCAACAAAGAATGATCTGACCGAAAACATCAACAGTACCAAAATTTAGAAACCTTGTTTCTACCCACACCACTACTGTGACTGTCAAGCAATTTAATCTTAATATACTACTCACATAGAGCTCACGTTTAGATTTCTCCAACCAGCCCTGAAATATGTTTTGCAAATATATACTTTTTCCAGTTCAGGATCCAACCATGGCACTTGGTAGACACACCATCTTCATCTCCTTTGTTCTAGAGTTAGGTCAACTTTCCTTCTCATTGCCATCTTTGAGGTCTCCACATCAGTTTCCTGCAGACTGATCCACACAAGAATTTGCCTGTGCCCCCAGTATCAGATCCACACTAAAGATTTTGGCAAGAATACTACATGTGTGCATGTTCAGTGGCTCAGTCATTTCTGACTCTTTGCATCCCTAAGGACTGTATCTCACCAGGTTCCTCTGTCCACGGGATTTCCCAGGCAAGCATACTGGAGTGAGTTGCCATTTTCTTCTCTAGGGGAATTTCCCAACCCAGGGATCCAACCCGTGTCTTCAGGAGTTCCTGCATCGTAGGCAGATTCATTACTGCTGAGCCATAGTACTGCAAAACCTACCTTCATCCTAGGAATATATGCTGGGCCCCAACTTTCATCTGCCCCCACCCATGCATAGTTGGGTTGACTCTAAATTGCTTCTCTTCTGTTTGTCTTACAAAGTCAACGCTCTTCTTGGATGCCAGGTGAGTCAGTCATCTGGTATGAAGGGATATGAAGAGCTGCCTGGACACGCAGGGCACATGCGTGAAGCTGGTGGCTGAACATCTCATCGTAGCACAATCAGGGTGTTTCGGTGGGGACCTCTGGAGGTTAGGTCTTTAGATCTTTCTTCTCAGGCTGATCAGTCCCCAGAGAACTTCCCAGTCTCCTCTGAGTGGGTACAGAATTGGCTGCCAGCTTGTTGAGTGGTGAAGACATCTCTGAGTCTCCAGCCAGCTCCCTAAACCTTCCCCTAATCCCTTTTCTTGGCTCTACTCTCTCTAAAAAGTAATCCCTCTTTTTTTTTTTGCCATAGTAGAAAGTGGGAGGGTAGTCTGGTTGTCCTAAGTGGAAGAGGAGTGAGAGAGGCCATTAAACCGCTTCCCTGACCTCCCATCGACCCCTGTGTCTTCAGCCCATCACACCCCCCAACACTTATAAAGGTGCTGTGCTCTCCCCCAACTTGAGCTGCCCCCTCCACTTGCAAGATGACTTACCATTCACGTTTCTACTCCCCAGCTTCCAAAATTCTTGATATTTTCTTTTTCTTATCTTTCTGGATTCTAGTTCTTAAGAAAAACCATTTTCCTGGTCTTCCAGCGGGATTTTGGGAAGGAGTGAAGGTGATGTGTATTTTCAATCCATTACCTTTGACAGTGAGCCTGTGTCCTTTAATATTTAAACAGCAGCGAGAGTCCCAAACCCATCCATGACAAGAAATTCGGAGGAACCTCTCCCCAGATGTCACTAAAGACTTAAGGAAAAATTATCCAACTCTGAAATAAGGCAGATGGATATCTGCTGTCCCTTCAACGTCACCCTGGAGCAGCATCTAACCTGTCCAGCAAAAGGTCATCTGGTCTTCCTGGGAATGTCATTTTAATAATTTCCTCCTGATGCTTTTGAATTGTGGTGCTGGAGAAGACTCTTGAGAGTCCTTTGGACAGCAAGTAGATCAAAATAGCCAACTCTAAAGGAAATCAACCCTGAATATTCATTGGAAGGACTGATGCTGAAGCTCCAATACTTTGGTCACCTGATGAGAAGAGTTGACTCATTGGAAAAGACCCCAAAGCTGGGAAAGATTGAGGGCAAGAGGAGAAAGGGGCGACAGAGGATGAGACTGTTGGATGGCATCACCAACTCAATGGACATCAGTTTGAGCAAGCTCCAGAAGACAGTGAAGGACAAGGAGGCCTGGCGTGCTGCAGTCTGTGGGGTCACAAAGAGTCAGACACGACTCAGCGATTGAACAACAACAACACTGTGGCTCAGACTTAGTAAACTTGGAGGATAACTCACTGAGAACTGGTCAACAGCCGTTCGTTTCTGTCTAGAGGGATAAAAGATGATCCCAAAGGTGGTAGCTTCATTCTCTAAAGGATGTCCGTTGATTTGGTAGAATCAAATTCCAGCATCCTTTTAGTCATGGGGATGTTTTCCTTCTGTATCTTTCCTAGAATACCTTGTCATCCTGCTGACTCTGTCATTAATGAGATAAGTAAGTCTTTGACAAGTGTTTGCTCTCTCCATTTGTATGAGAATTATGTTTACCTTTTTCAAAACTATACTCTGACAACTCTCCAAATACTCCTGTTTCTGAGTTTCTGCTTCTCTTAAATGCCCATTCTCCACCCTGAGACTCAGAGGCAGCAAACACTGGCCTTTCCCCACCCTTCCCCACGCTCTGATGTTATATCCTGCTTTTTCATTCCCCAAAGCACCTCAGACCAGAAAGTGCATTGCAGCGATCTAAGGTCTGGTGTAACAGTGCAAACACCACCTGAAACGGAGCCTAATAGAGCCACTCCGAACCCCCACCATAATCCAGGATGGGGAGTCTCTCCCCCTGAGCAGCCTGTGACCCTCTTTTTCTCGCTGTTTCTCTTATAAAGAGCTACATTCTACCTGCTGACATCCCTTTACTCTTGTTCATTTCTTAGGCAGAGCATTTCAGTTTACTACCTCAAATCTCATCATCTTCCAAACCAGGCCAGGGCCAACCTTGGGAAAAACTAAATTCCATTCCAGTGCTCTGCAAATGGTGTGGGATTAAGAGCACATCTGGGGGTTGAGGTTGGAACCCCAGCTCTGCTGCTGAGTAACTGGGCAGAATAAACTTCCCTCTGCCTCTCCCTCTGACTTCCCTCTGCCTTGTGGTGAGGATTCAGTGACTCAGTACAACACTGTTAGAGTAGAAGCCCCTGGAGGGAGGTTCAAGAGAGAGGGGATATATGTGTACTGACGGCTGAAGGATAGTTGCTTTACAGAATTTTGTTATGACAGAAAACAACAAAATTCTGTAAAGCAACTATCCTTCAATTAAAAAATTAATTAATTAAAGAAAATAGCAGCCCCTGACTTCACGTAACAGGTGCTTGATAGCTCTTGGAAGTGTGTCTCCACCTCTTGCCAAAATAGCACAGAGCTTGGGCAGCAGCAGTGATTACACTCCTGCTTTCATGTGATTAGTGTCAAAGGACTGATCTCCCAACCTCCAAATGAGCTAGACCCCGGGTGAGCCTTTTCCTTTATTCCTGCTGCACTAGAAGGCGTTAAAGTGACAATAAGGACCCAAATTCCTGGATGATACGTGGGACAGCCACCTGCCCCCTCACTCCACTCCTGAGACTCAAAGTCAGATGGAAAGCTCAGATTCCTCAGCCAGAGCTAGGAAGGGGGCTTTACAGAGCGGCCAAGAAGACACTGAGCTAAGAACAAGAGACCGGGGTCTAGTCCCAGCATGCTGCGTGGAACATTACACAGCAGCAGAAAGGAGTATAGTAGCTCGACATCAAAGATCTTGAGAAATTTACACTAAAGGAAAGAAGCCAAAGAGGACGGCTACACTCTGTATGATCTAATTTGTATGAAACTATAGAAAAGGCAAAACTGTAGTGACAAAAAAATCAAATCAACGATTGCCTGGGACTAGGGGTCAAGGACAAAGTGGGCATGAAGAAGTTTTGGGGGTGAAGGAAATTTCTGCATCTTGACTGTAGTATGGTTACAGAGTCTCACACAATGAACACGATTCTCAAACTGTACACTTTAAAATGGGTGAAATTTGCGACTTCCTTGGCAGTCCTGTGGTTAAAATTTTGCCTTTCGATGATCCCACATACATCATAACCCCAAAAAAGCCATCCAAAATGCATAAAGCAGAAGTAATATTATAACAAATTCAATAAAGACTTTGAAAAAAGTGAATTTTAGAATTGCACATCAATTATACTACAATAAAGAAAAAATTAAAAACTGATAAAAAGAATAGTTATATTCTATGCATGAAATTCTAAGAACAGTGGCAGACACATAGGAAGTCTTCAATGAATATGAGCTGCTATTATAATCATCTTCCACCTGCTTGGGCACCTCCCTGTCACAGCACACACCACCCCAGGGATGTTAGGACCCGAGGCTGGCTTGTTCCCTAACTGTGCTCCCTCTCTGAGCTTCAGGCCCTGGGGACAGAGGGTTGAGTAGCTACAGTCCTGCCTTCACGGTGAGAAGAAGGAAGCCGACAACAGGTCACAGCTAAGACGTGCTAGAGCGGGGAGCACGAGGGGAGGGCCTTGGAGGAAGGGAGAAATACAAACCAGCACCTAGAAGCTCCAGTCTGGTTCCCCATCATGAATGCTAGGGCTCAGAGGTCAGCCCAGCCAGACAGGGAGGCTTTCTTGTCCTTTGGACATGTGAGCAATGAGCCCATTCAGACCTGCTCCAAAACAAGGATTGTTAAGACAACAGCAACCTTGATGATTCTAATACAAGACTGTTGGGACTTCCCTTGTGGTCCAGTGGTTAAGAATCAGCACTTCCATTGCAGGGGGTGTAGGTTCCCTGGTCAGGGAATGAAGACACCACATGCAGCCCAACGCAGCCAAAAAAAGTGAAGTAGCACCAAAAACATAATAAAAAACTGCTGTCTATATTCACTACCCTGTGCATTAGATTTCTAGCACTCATTCACTCAATGTTGCGTATATTCTTTTTTTTTAATTGACGGATAATTGCTTTACAGAATTTTGCTGTTTTCTCTGTCAAACCTCAACATGAACCAGCCATAGGTATATATATATCCACTCCCTTTTGAAACTCCCTCCCATCTCCCTCCCCATTCCACCCCTCTAGGTTGCTACAGAGCCCCTGTTTGAGTTTCCTGAGCCATACAGCAAATTCCTGTTGGCTGTCTATTTTACATATAGTAATATAAGTTTCCATGTTACTCTCTCCATACATCTCACCCTCTGCTCCCCTCTCCCCATGTCCATAAGTCTATTCTCTATGTCTGTTTCTCCACTGCTGCCCTGTAAATAAATTCTTCAGAACCATTTTTCTAGATTCCATATATACACATTAGAATACAGTATTTATCTTTCTCTTTCTGACTCACTTCACTCTGTATAACAGGTTCTAGGTTCATCTGCCTCATTAGAACTGACTCTGAAACATATTTAGGGGAAAAAAAGACAATAGCAAGCCTTGAGATCACTGTAGGTGTCTGGTTGATCCGCAGACCCCATCTCATCAAGACAGCCTCATCAAGGCTCCAACAGCCCTGGGAGGTGAATGAAGATTAACTCAGATTTTTCCCAGTGGGCACAGATGTGCCAGACAACACACTGTGTCCTGGCAGCCAAAGGATGAGCAAGTGGCTCTTCCCCTAGGGGAGTCCCCAGGACGCGGTGGCGATAGACAAGTGGTAGTCAGACTGTGAGTCTGTTCACATCAAGCGGCCTAGATATACAGAAGGAGAAGGGCCCAGTTGACACTGTGGGGTATATCCAGGGGGCTTCACGAGGGAGGCACCGCACAAAGGAAGCTGGAGAGGCTGAGACGGAGGAGAGTCAGGCAAAGAGGGAAAGACAGGAGCAAGGCAGGGAGACGTGGCCCACAGGGTGGGCTTGGGAAGTCAGCAGGCTGCTGGGCCTCAGTGGAGGGAGCAGGGTAGGAGCTTTATTCAACAAACACTTACTAAGCCCCGGTGTGTGCTGGATGCTGGGGGGGCTTCTGCTGGACACACTCAAGCAGGAGCCAAGGCTGTCCTGGTCACTAGTGCAGTCTGTCATTGGAGGAGTAGGGAGGGGGCCCCGATTTCCCGCGGACCATCAGGGAACACCCGATGGAGGTGGAAGAGACCCCTGGATGGGGGGAGCCTCTCTGTGCAAAGGGAACAGCAAATGTGCATTTAGTCCTTCCTTCCTGGCTTCCGGCCTCCTGTGACGGGGGCAGGGCCTCTGGAATTGAGCAAAAGGCTATTTTCTGACGGGCCTTGTGCTCCAATGACGCCTCCTGATGCCTAGAGCGACCATCGCTCCGCCCACCCCTCCACCTGCACAGGTGCTGCCGTCTGTGTACACATTTGTTTCACCCTGTGTTTACGGATAAACATGTGTGCTCCCTGTCTCTCCCTTTTATCCCCCAAGGCAGCCGTCCCATCCCCGTCACTTCAGGGGTCTCCCCCGTCACTTCTTCTCATCCTTCCCACCCTTCTCCAGCCCCCAGGAGTCTAGCAGGGGGTCACCAAGGAGGGGACCACAACCATGACCGATTCGGGCCAATCTGCTAAAGGCTTGGGACCATCATGTGCCAACCACGGGCTGGGTGGTGAGCTGAGCTGCTCACAGCACATCTGGTCGTAGCAGCAGTGCTAGTCACTCAGTCGCGTCGGCCTCTTTGAGACCCCGTGGACACAGCCCACCAGGCTCCTCTGTCCACAGGATTCTCCAGGCAAGGATACTGGAGTGGGTTGCCATGCGCTGCTCCAGAGGATCTTCCCAACCCAGGGATTGAACCCAGGTCTCCTGCATCGCAGGCAGATTCTTTACCGTTTGAGCTACAGGGAAGCCCTTACAAGCACATCTGAAAAGACAGCAATGGGACACACTAATTATTATAATCTAATGATGTTATAAAAGCAGTAATGGGGAAAAAAAAAAAAAAAAACCCTACAGGTAACCCAGTCTGAGGGCGTCAGCTGTTTATTTAGGTGTTGAAATAAGAAGCTGAAGTCACCAGATCACAGGATGTGGGGCAGAGGAAGGGGACAGGGGAGCGAGTGCCGAGGAAGCTTCCGAGGGTGAGAGATGCGGCCGAGAAGTGCACAGGCCCAGCCAGGCCCTCAGTGCTCGGCTGAGAAGTTTCTTCTTCATCCTGAGGGCAGTGGTGCATTCTGGAGACTTTAACAAAGCAGGGCAGTGACTGCCTTCAGAAAGGTGGTCTCATGGCCACGTGGACGACAGAGCCAAGAGCAAACCCTCAGCATCAGTAACCTGAACCCTGCACACGGCGAAGCGTCCTCATGGGCCTGTGTCCTAAGTGCTGCTGGCCGAACAGCAGCCAGTGGCCGGGAGTTGGTGGCCCCCTGACCCCGGGACACAGGGTGGCCTTCAGATGGAGTGTGGAAACAGAATCTCTCCTGGACTGTAGACGCCCTCACCCGCTGCAGACAGCGGCAACTCCCCCGCATCCCGACGCGGCGCTCAGCACCCAGCGGGTCTGCTCCGGCTTCACGTCCTGTAACTGTTACCCGAGACCCTGGTGGGGACAGGCTTGTCCTCCAGGCACCAGCTGAGCCATCTGCCTGACTTATGCACCTCACATCCCGCTGCAGCACCGCCACCCAGGAGAGAGACAAGGGGCTGGGAAATGGGAGGAATTCTCCCCTCCTTGGAGATCCTTCTTTTTCTTTGTTCCAACAAACTCCAAATTTCCTTCATTAGCCTTCCCAGATGCCTCAGTGGGTAAAGAATCTGCCTCTAATGCAGGAGGCTTGGGTTGCATCCCTGGATTAAGAAGATCCCCCAGAGAAAGGAATGGCAATCCACTCCAGTATTCTTGCTGGAGAATCCCATGGATAGAGGAGCCTGGTGGGCTACAGTCCATGGGGTCACCAAGAGTCGGACAGGACTGAAGCGACTGAGGAGGCATACAAGGCTTGGCTAAGAGAAAGCCAGAGAAACAGCCTCATTGTGCGTGCTCCTTGCCAGCAGCCACCCTCTGGCATACAGTAGGCATTCAGTGTTTGCTGACTGAATACCAACAGCATTGCAGCTTCTGCCCCAAGCTGTCTCCTCTCTTTGCACCTTCATTCTGCAAAATTTGTTGAGCAAAACATGTTCACTCCAGCACAGATGCCAGTGCTACATGGGGTGGGGGTGGGGTAAAGGGAACTATTTTCTAAAAGTCCTCATTTTTAAGTCCAATTCCCATTTCCCTGGAAGCTCTTAAGCCAGAAGCCATCTCTACCATGCCCCTCAAAATCCCTCTTAGGGATGCCCATTTGCGTCAGTGGCCGTGTGAATATATTGGCTTAATGACTTGATAGTAAATTTCAGTGGAGTCAATCCAATCTACAGCTGCCCACCTGGTACCCAACCCCCAGGCCTCTCTGAGCAACAGGAGAGCTGAGAATGGAGGGACTGGAAGGAGGGGAAGGACTGAAGTGCCAGAAGGAGAAACAAAGGGACCAAGAGCACAGGGAGGGGCTGGAAGTCAGGCAGCACCCCAGCCTGGAGGGATGTGGTACTAAGATGCTGCCATCCAGGCATCTTGGAAAAGGAAGTTCTCTCTCCAGAGGCCAGAGGGAAGCAACACAGAGAAGGTTGGGCCTGAGCTGCCAAGAGTCTAGCGACGTGAAAGGCCCCTGAGGTCAGCCCCCAGGGCCACCTGAATCAGGCTGGGATCCCACAGGGAGGCCAAGGCCTGGGGTTTCTGCTTCACTCCAGCCAAGCAAAGATAGGAAAGTCCTGGGCCGAATGCCCAAGTTACCTGGTCCAGGGACCACGCCTGCTCTAACTTCCCTGTGTTCTAGGCCGTTATCAGGATTTGTTACTATGACGGAGCCTCCCTGAGCACTGTGAGCCAGGAAAAGCATGGGTTCTCCTCCCGGCCCCAGAATGGGATGCTTGGCAAGGCTGTCCTTGCCCCTCCCAACCCTGGCAGATACCATATCCAGTCGGCATCTCTCCAGGCTCCAACTCCAACCACCAAGCTGGGCACCAGCTCCTACCTGGAGGACCCATGGAGACCACAAATTCAACAACACTAAAACTAAGCTCATCGTCTTACCCCACCCCCATCCCACACACCCCCAACTCAAGCAGAGTCTTTTCATCTCTGTAATTGTCACCTGGGTTTTTCTACCAAACACAGTGTTTACTATTTCTCTTTGCCCACACACTAGACCGCAGCATCTTGAGGACAAGAACTTTTTGTTAATTGCTGTCCCAGCACTCAGCAAGCATCAGATTTACTGAATGTGTTGACTGAACAACTCCAGGCATGCTCTCCTTGCCTCTGAAACGTCCTCCATTCACTCACTTCCTTTCCATCTCAACCTTCGTTTGCTTTATCTTTGCAAAGCGACTTAGCAACCAGAAACTCTCGCAGCTGAGAGCTTAGCTTTAGGGAAATCAGTTGAGCCCCACCCCATACCTTCACAAGGACCCCTTTCTCCCTAACTACTCTTCTTCTCCATCCCTGTTGGCATTTTCCAAGAAGAAAGCCTGAAGCCTAAGACTTTTTTTCCCCAAAACATTTTTTAGCTAGTGTAGGGAACATTTTTGCAGTTTCAAATGCTATCTTCAGCAAAAAATGTTCTATTACATAATCCGTCAACATCCTCGAGATGAGAAACGTGTGGGGAGTGATGCCAACTGTGGGCCAACCTGAAACGTTCACCAGCCACAGGCAGATTTTGGCCATGAACACTTGTGGCTTTTTCCATCCTGACGCCTCCTACCTGAAAGCTTGCTGGGAGCATGGCAACGCCATGTCTTTTTATAAGATTAAAATGTTCCATTTCACTTCAATTGTGTACTTAAGAGGCTGGACAGTTTTATTCTAATTACTTACACACACAGAATGGCCTGTCCTTTGAAATAACAAGATGATACTGTGTAGCCAAGTTGGGCATTGGAGATTTTTGGGCTGTAGAAACTCAGAGAGATCTTGTGGTAACCTGGAAGCCTGGTGAGTATGAAGGAGGAAGACCGTGGAGAGTACGAAGAAGGAAGACCGTGGGTCCTAGGATCAAGGTTATCCACCCCCCTGATAAATGACTCATGGAGGACAGGCAAATGTGCAGGTACCATCTACACAGATAAAAGGACACTCATCCTCAAAACATCTTCAGATCTAGTGGTGGTGATGGATGGTCCAGTAAGTGAGCACTGACTCCTCCAGGAGCCACTCCTGTACCTGTCCAGGGGGGCATCACTTTATCTAAAAACAGACAGTGAGCATCTTCCCTCTCTCATAGCGCCTCTGTGAGGCTCAAATGAGAGGAGAAAATGTGCAGGGGTGTTGGAAATTAAGCAGGAATATAAGCTGTATTATTATTGATACTGGGCAGGCATCTCGGATCAAAACATCTTCTCCACTAACCACTTAAAGCACCTGAAATCCCTTCACTTATGGACTTTGGAGGTTTGCACAGAGGGGTGTTTTCAAGACGCTGTTAAAATGTAAATGACCCGGAAGAAGTAAATTCATATTCCCTGTCAGCTCCACTGTGAGCCGGAAAAGGAACTGCATACAGACTCTTTGAGTTTCTCAAATGCTAGACTGGGCTTGACCTAGGAGTGATTACCCCACACCAAGGGCACAGCTCTTACGTGACCCCAAGCCCTGTGCAACCAAGCTGAATCTTAGTATCTTCCTAGGCCTTCCCCTAGTCTGTTTAAATCCACATTTGTTGTAAAGCCACAAAATCCCCAGACAGATAAGGAACAGACTTTTTAGCTATTTACAGAAAAGATAAAAACTGTGAAATGTGGGAGAATGATTCTTGAACAACAGTCTTACTTCAACACATGGGAAACAAGTTTAATTGTAAGAATACAAAAATTCATGGCACCCATTATCCACCTCGTAGTAGAATTTTCTAATTAAAAACAGGTCACTGACATCTATTTTAAAAACCAAGAATTTTATACCCTGCAGATAGCAAACTGGCATGATTCTTTTTTAAAAAGCAGTTTAATAGATCAAAGCCTTAAAAATGTGTATACTCTGCCTAAGTAATTCTATTTTCAGGAAAGTATCTTAAGGTAATAATTTTAAGTGTATTTTTAAAAGCTTTATCACAGAAGGCATTTATCCTAACACTATTCATTTATGATGGCAGAAGTTAGAAACCACCTAGAAATCTAACGACTGAAGTAAAGTCTTTTTTTATTTAATGGTGTAGCCACTTCTCAGGATGTAATTATAACAAGTAATCTTTGGCATAGAAACAAACACATAGATAAATGGAATAAATTAGAGAGCCCAGAAATTAACCTACATACATATGGTTCATTAAGTTACAGCACAGGAGCCAAGAATACACAGTGGGGGAATAACAGTCTCCGCAATAAAAGGTGTTGGAGGGGACTTGCCTGGTGGTCCAATGGTTAAGAGTCTACAGTGCACAGAACATGGATTCAGTCCTTGGTCAGGGAACTAAGATCCCAGATGCTTGGAGTAACTAAACCACATGCCACAAGGAGAGCACCCACAAGCCGTAACTGGCGAGTCTGCACTGCAACGAAAGCGCACGCGTGTGATACAGTGAGGACACATGTGCTGCAGCTGAAGGCCCTGTGCAGCCAGATCCATTAAGAAGCAAAAGCGGTGTTGGGGGAAACAGACAGCCATACGCAAAAGAATGAAACTAGACGACTATCTTACACCATATACGAAAATTCAAAATGGATGAAAGACTTCAATGTTAAGACCTGAAACCATAAAACTCCTAGAAGAAAACACAAGAGTTCCTTGTAATCAAGTCTGGGTGGTGATTTTCCGGATCTGACTCCAAAAGCAGAGGCAACAAAAGCAATAATAAGCAAGTGGAACTATAGCGAAATAAAAATCTTCTGTACAACAAAGGAAACCATGGACAAAATGAAAAGGCAACCTGCTGGATGGGAGAGAATATTTGCAAATCATGTATCTGGTAAGAGATTAATATCACGAATATATTTTAAAAACTTACACATACTCAAGAGCAGAAACCCCCAAACAACCTGAGGATAGGATTTGAACAAACCTTCTTTCCAAAGACCTACTGAGGGCCAACAGGCACATGAAAAGAGGTTCAAACATCGCTAGTCATCAGGGAAATGCTAATCAAAACTACAATGAGATATCATCTCACACCTGTCAGAATGGGCGTTATCTGAGACAACAAAATAGCAAATGTTAGCAAGGATGTGGAGCAAAAGGAACCCTGGCTTACTGCTGGCGGGAATGTACATTGGTACCACCACTATGGAAAACAGTATGGAGACTCCTCTAAACAGTAAAAGTAGGACTGCCATAAGATCCAGCAGTTTCACTTTTGGATATTCATCTGAAGAAAATGAAAACAGTAATTCACAAAGATATATTCACCTCTATGTTCACTACAGCATTTATTCACAATAGCCAAACTCTAGATACAACCTAAGTGTCCATCCATAGATAAATGGATAAAGAAAGATGTGGTATATATACAATGGAATATTATTCAGCCGTAAAAAGAATGAAAGTCCATCCACAATATGAATGGACTTTGAGTAAATTTATGCTAAGTGAAATAAGTCAGAGAAAGACAAATACCATATGATCTCACCTATATATAGAATTAAAAAAATCAAATCAATGCAAAACAAAACAAGCTCATATATACAAAGAACAGATCAATGGTTAGGTGAAGGGGGCATAAAATCATAAAGGGGAGGATCAAATTTTTAATTTTAAATAACTTTTAAAAAAAATCATATTTATTAATCAAATGTTAAATGGAAGAAAAATTTAATAGAAAGTTTTCTTTTATCTTTTATTGAAATCTTTATAAAGATTTCAATATAGTCAGGTATGTTTAAAACTCATAACAAAGTTACAGGAAGGAAATAGACAGATTTCAATAAGAGTTGTGCTTACATGCCTTCTTCCCTTGCTTTTAAATTATACATGGACTTAAACATAGAGAAGCATGGCTGAGATAAAAGAGAAGGAAGACCCTGAGCTCATCTCTTCCATGAGGATATCAAAAATTATAACCATTTGCAGAGTCACTATCTATGTGATATATGAGAGTCACTATCTCTGAAGGATATGAGAGTCACTATCTGTGAGAACAACCTATAGACTAGCAGAAAAGATTTTCCATAACTAAAGCTATAAAGAAGGAATCACAATAAGACAGGAGGGATGGAGAGGAGATATGTGTGCATATGCTCAGTCGCTTCAGTCGTGTCTGACTCTTGGCGACCCTATGGACTGTAGCCTGCCAGGCTCCGCTGTCCATGGGATTCTCCAGGCAAGAATACCGCAGTGGGTTGCTATGCCCTTCTCCAGGGGATCTTCCCGACCCAGGGAGCATACCCACGTTTCCTACATCTCCTGCATTGCAGGCAGATTCTTTACCCGCTGAGCCATCAGGGAAACCTAAAGATATAAAGAAGAAACCACAAGTCAGGAGGGATGGAGAGGAAGGATAGTCAAGACCAACGTCATCAAACAGGCAGCTCACCAATGAGAGGACAATTACAATTGCAAAGGTCCTTCCCCAGGAATGAGGGGTCCAAGCCCCACACTGGCTTCCCAGCCTAGGAGTCCTACAACAGGAAGGGGGGCCCCTGAAACATTTGGCTTTGAACGCCAGTGGGGCCCGTGTATGGAGAGCCAGAGGCTGCAGGAAACAGACTTTGCTCTTAAAAAGTACACACGAAAGCTCTTAGACGCTAAGTCCCAGCACAGAGGTGGTAACTTTAAAGGAGCCTGGGTGGAGAAGACCTATTGGCCGTGCTAGAGAGCCTCACTGACGGGTACGCAACTGGGACTCCCCCTGGGGACAGAGATGCTGGTGGCAGCCACTTTGGGGAGCTCAGTCTACCACGAGGACACTGGCACTGACTAGTGCCATTTTGGGGTCCTCCCGTGGTCCAGCAGCAGCCCCGGGACTCCTGCTTCCCACCCTGGGATCCAGCCCGTCCAATAGTGGGGCCAGAGTCACCACACAAGGCGGGGCCTGGCAGCCAACTGGGCTCAGAGCCAGCTGCACCTACCAGCTCACCCACTGTAGTCAGCCTCACCTCCATAGAGCCCACACAGGGGGCACCCCTAGAGCATATAGGAGGGCAGGAGGAGAAGGGGGCAACAGAGGATGAGATGGTTGGATGACATCACCAGATCAATGGATATGAGTTTGACCAAACTCCAGGAGACAGTGAGGGACAAGGAAGCCTGGTGCGCTGCAGTCCGTGGGTCACAAAGAGTTGGACATGACTTAGGGGCTGAACAGCAACTAGAGCATCTAGCTCTGGGGACCAGAGGGGAGTCTGCTGCAGGCTCCATAGGATGTCTACTACATGAGGTCACTTCTCCAAGATCAGGCAATGGAACCAACCTACCTCATACACAAAAATAAACACACAGAATTAGGCAAAATGAGGAGACAGAGGGATTGTTCCAAACAAAGGAACAACATGAAACCCCAGAAGAATTAAGTGAAGTGGAGATAGGCAAACTATCCAGTGGAGATCAACATAATGATCATAAAAATATTCCACCTTGGGAGAAGAGTGGGTGAACACAATGAAAAGATCAACAAAGAGGTAGAAAATATAAAGAAGAACCAAACAGAGCTGAAGAATACAATAAATGAGGTAAAACAGATTAAATGATACAGAGGAACAGATCAGCAAACTGGAAGACGGTAGTGGAAACCACCCAATCGAAACAGAAAAAAAGAAAAATTTAAAAATGAGTTTACAAGACCTCTGGGACAACATCAAGCACATTAACATTCACATTACAGGGTCCCAGAATGAGGAGAGAGAAGAAAAGGGGCAGAGAACTTATTTGAAGAAATAATAGCTGAAAAACTTCCCTAACCTGGGAAAGGAATAGACATCCAGATGCAAGAAACACAGAGTCCAAACCCCATGAACCTAAAGAGGTCCCAATCAAGAAACATTATAATTAAAATGGAAAAAATTAACATAAAGAGAATATGAAAGCGGCAAGTGAAAAGCAAAAGTATCAACTGACTTTTCAGCAAAAACTTTGCAGGCCAGAAGAGCATGGCACAATATATGCAAAGTGATAAGTGGAAAAAACCTATTAACTAGGAATACTCTGCTCAGCAGGGATATCATTTAGATTTGAAGAAGAGATAGTTTTACAGACCAGCAAAAGCTAAGAGATTTCAGCACAATTAAACCAGATTTACAAGGAATGTTAAAGGGATTTTTTAAAGTGGAAAATAAAAGACTGTGGCTAGAAATCTGAAAGTTATCAAAGGAAATATCCCATTGGTAAAAGCAAACATACAGTAAATCAATCACAAAGATCATGCCAAATTAAAAGACAAAAGGAATAAAATCACCTATACCCACAATTAGTAGTATAGGAATGTTGTTGGTACTTAATCGCCAACTCATATCGAACCCACGTCTCCTGCATTGCAGGCAGATTCTTTACCACTGAGCCACCAGGAATACTCAAAACAAACAAACAAACAAATAAGACAAAATATGCTTCTGAGGTGGCAACAGTGGTAAAGAATCCGCCTGTCAGTGCAAAAGACACAAGAGAGGTG
This sequence comes from Oryx dammah, assembly GCF_014754425.2. Classification (NCBI taxonomy): domain Eukaryota; kingdom Metazoa; phylum Chordata; class Mammalia; order Artiodactyla; family Bovidae; genus Oryx; species Oryx dammah. Next base: position 12,587,494 of record NW_024070200.1, read on the forward strand.
GTTCGATTCCTGGGTCTGGAAGATCCCCTGGAGAAGGAAGTGGCAGCCCACTGCAGTATTCTTGCCTGGGAAATCCCATGGACAGAGGAGCCTGGTGGGCCACAGTCCATGGGTCACAAACAGTTGGACACAGCAGAGAGTACATGCAAGAAGAATATATGGTGCCAAAACCAGTAAATGTGTGGGGAATGGAAAATACAGGCTGTTAGAACTGTTTGAACCTAAGGGTTCATCATCTTAAAATAATATGTGTGTATATACACATTATGGATACACATATATATGTATACATTTCATACACACACACACACACAAGAGAGAGAAAGAGAAAGATGGAGACATTGTCATCTATGAACCTTATGATAACCACAGATCAAAAACCTACAACAGATACACACACACAAGAGAAAGGAATTCCAACACAACACTGAGACAGTCATCCAATCACAAGGGGAAAAGAGCAGGAAAAAACTACAAAAATAACCAGAAAACAATCACATGGCAAATGAGTACATACCTATGAATAATTATTTTAGCAAAAAAAACCCAGAGTAAAGATATAGAAGCAAGATATATATATACACACACACACATACATACATATAAATGCTGATTTACCTGGAGGAGGGCATGGCAACCCACTCCAGTGTTCTTGCCTGGAGAATCCCCATGGACAGAGAAGCCTCGTGGGCTACAGTCCACGAGGTCACAAAGAGTTGGACACGACTGAGCGACTAAGCATAGCACAGATGCTGTTTTATTTATTATAGCATACTGTTATTTTTGTGTTCAAAATGTGTTCATAGAACATTAACTAATGGAGTATTGATAGTTATACTGAAAGGAGGCTGTGCTCATACAAACTGGGAAATGCTGGGCTCAACAGGAGAGAGTTCCTGCTGCATGGTAAAGGATTTCCCTTTATTACGTTGAACTTGGGCTGTGACTCTCCAAAGGACATAAAATACACATTTCCCAGCACCTTTTATCAATGGATCATCTTCAGGGTTTAGAACTCTATGCAACACAGTGGGAGATGCTTCGCTAAGCTCTGCTGCTCCTCAGGGACACCTGCAAATTTCCAGAGAGACACTGATACTCTCACACTTTTTCCCTTTCTCATTCATTGAATTTTACAGTGCACATGAATCCTGCCTAGGTTTGAATCCCAGCTCTTTGACATTCCCATTTGGTGACCTTAAGTATTTATTGTGTCTCTTCCTCATTTTCCTCATCTGAGGAAGCAATTTAAAACAGTACCAAGTACATGTAAGCACTACATAAGAGTTCAATAAGGAAAATCACCACAACATACATCAACCACCTTTTAAATGTTTTCAAGAGTCCTTTGTGGCACCTGGTGGCTATTTTTCACAGAGTTTATTTCACAGAACTATGGTTGATTTATTCCACAGTGAATGAGCTTCCACTATTAACAAGGCTATGTTTTGGGACCAGAAACACAGCAGAAGACAAGCCAAATAATCTCTGCTTTCAAAGTGATATTTGACCAGGGAGAGAGAAATTAAAGAAAAATAGTTTAAGACATGACCGGTGATTTTAATACAGGAGAAAGAACAATGAGGGGAGAGATCTATTGGGTAAACCGAGAAGGTTCTCTGAGAGGGTGGTACTGATATTAAAGATACAAGAGACATCCAGGCAAAACTCCAAGACGAGAGTATTCCAGGGAAAGAGACCAGCAAGTGCAAAGGCCCTGAGGCATAAATGAGCTTGGTCTGTTTGAGAAACAAAAGTGAAATTTGCTTAGTCATGTCTGACTCTTTACCATCCCATGGACTGTAGCCTGTCCATGGAATTCTCCAGGCAAGAATACTGGATTGGGTAGCCATTCCCTTCTCCAGGGGATCTTTCCAACCCAGGGATCAAACCCAGGTCTCCAGCACTGCAGGCAGATTTTTTACTGTCTGAGCCACCAGGGAAGCCCAAAGTGCTTCTTGGCAGCGGTGGGATTCAAACCCACAACTCCAAAGAGACTGGAGCCTTACTCCAGCACCTTAGACTGCTCGGCTATACTACCCAGTTGAGAAACAGAACTAGAGCCAAAATGATTAAACAGGAAGGTAAGAAAGAGGTAAGGGGTTTAGAAGCTATTTGAGGTTAAATACAGCTGATTCAAAGGAGCAGGTTACACTCCATGATTTGCATTTTTAAAAGGTCACCCTCCATTAATAGGACACTGGGTTTATCTACCAGAAAAAGTGTCACTGGACCTCTTTCTTACACATTCTCGGGCAAATTACAGAACTGAAGGTGAAAATTAAAAACAGAATTCTTAGAAGACAAGGCAAGAGAATATCCTTGTGACATTGAGGTAGGGAAATCAATCTTTATCAAAACACAGGGCATACTAACTAGGAAGACTGATGCGCTTGACTCTATTAAAGTTAGACCTCTTTTTAACAAAAGACACCCTAAGAGGAAAAAAAAAGCAAGTCACAGACTGGGAGGTAACTGTAGCAAAAACCAGTGAACCCATATCCAAAACACAAACAAGTTTTACAAGTCAGTAAGACAACTTATAGAAAAATGAGTAAAAGATGAAAACAGGCAGTTCACACAGAAGATGTCTCATGGCCATTAGACTGGTGAAAATATGTTCCATCTCTTAAGACCCTGGGCAAGTGCAATTCCAATAAGATATCACTTACACAGCCCCATGCAGAGTGTGATAGTTACAAAGGCCACCATACTATGTGTTGATGAGAGTATGGTGCCCTAGAATTCACAAATGCAACTAGAGGGAACGTAAATTGATACAAAAACGTGGAAGCTGTTTGGAAGCAATTCCATTTCTAGGGCTTGCCCTAGAAGTAGGGTTAGTCCATGGACCAGGTGACATGGACACGAATAGATATAGGAGCACGGCTGGTATTAGCACTGAACATCTAACAACTGCAAGTGGATAAACTGTATTCAATAAAATGCACAGTAGTGTATAAAACAATGTACAGTACTGTCTGAAATAAACACAACGACAATGAACTACAGCTACAAGGAACCCATGGACAAAAACAGAGTAAAAGAAAAAGACATAAATGTGTGTGTGTTTTCATATAACTCCAATAATATAAAGGCTTTTAAAGCAAAATAAAACTAGTGTTACCTAGTTTAGGAAACGCAAGGCAGTGAGTTGGTGATAGACAGGGAGGGCTGGCGTGCTGCGATTCATGGGGTCTCAAAGAGTCGGACACGACTGAGCAACTGAACTGAAGGTAGTTACTGGAGTAAAGGGGTGTGGTTGGCAGAGGACACGCCTAGGGAGCCCCTGGGGCTTGTGACAGTGCTCCATTTCTTGACCTGAGTGACCTTCCTATAAGTGTTCACTTTATAGTGCTGTGTTCCCTGATGGCTTAGATGGTAAAGAATCCACCTGCCAATGCAGGAGACCTGGGTTCTATCCCTGGGTCAGGAAGATCCTCTGGAGAAGGGCACGGCAACCCACTCCAGTATTCTTGCCTGGAGAACCCCATGGACAGAGGAGCCTGGCAGGCTGAACAGTCCATGGGGCCATAAAGAGCTGGACACAACTGAGTGACTAACTCTTTCGCTTTTTTCACTTTCATACTTATATTTGTGTTTTATGCATATATTTGCACCTGTGGTATAGTATTTGATAATTTTAGAAAGGATTCAACAATTGTCATGGCTGTTTGAAAAGTGGATTGTGGGGAAGGGGAACAGCCAGGGGCTCAGTAAGATGCTCCCTGACTCGTCTCAAGGAGCCCAAGAGGCTTGGCGAGATAAGGGCAGACATCTCCCTAGGCTAGACTAGATAGAACAGGCCCCATGGGTTAGATTGTCACCCCAGGCTACATTAGAGAGGATGAGAACCAGGACTGGGGAGGTGATAACACAGATGGAAGAAAATGACAGATCCACGGTATGCTTTGGAGCCTGATCAGGCCGTTGGCGGGGTGTGCGAAGGAAGGACATCTGATAACTTCTAGCTTGTGCACCTGGACAGCTGGTGATGTCACTGAGATGGTGAGGAGCTGAGGCTGGCATGGGAGGGATAAAGGAGGACATCAAGAATCTGCATTGATTGTGTGAACTTGGAGGTGTCTGGTGGATATCCCAGAGGAGGTGTCCAGGAGGCCACTGGATATGGGAGCTCTCCGTGCTAGAATGAGTGAAGATTGCTGAGTGGTGGTCACTGGGCAGCCCAGTCAAGCCACCCACCACTCCTGTACACCAGCTTCCTGGCTTGTACAGAACACCGGTGGATCAACAAATAATATCTTCTCCTATGTCATAGGATTTCACCCTGTGCTTGCAAACAGCAGAACCCACAAGCATTTTTATCGTTGCTAAGTGAAGTGAAAGTCAGTCAGTTGTGTCTGACTCTTTGCAACCCCATGGACTGTAGCCCGCCAGGCTCCTCTGTCCATAGGATTCTCCGGGCAAGAATACTGGAGTGGGTAGCCATTCTCTTCTCCAGGGGAATCTTCCTGACCCAGGGATTGAACCCAGGTCTGCTGCATTGCAAACAGATTCTTTACTGTCTGAGTCACCAGGGAGGCCCATCATTTCTAAGGGTCAACTTAATTAAAAATAAACTTGTTTCAAAATGGGTCACCACTGTTTGCTCTTTAGATGGAGAAAAAGAAAGACCTATACCAGTTGAATGCATTTAAACAGCCTCTCTGAGCATACTCTCTTTTTCCTTTCCAGTTCCCTACCCAATATTTCTACCTTATGTCCCCTCTAGGCAGAACTGAAACAAGCAATTTTTGGAAGAGGAGAATTCAAGAGAAAAGAACCAACTTTAATTTCTCTCTCCACTCCACACTCTCTGCCAAAGCAACCTCAAATAGCAGGCCTTCCAGGAACATGCTCAGAAGGTAACTTAACCAAAAACAAACATTTGTTCACATTTAGTTTTGTGTTTTAGGGAGATCTGAGAGATTTTCACTGATTACATTCCACTAAAAACAGCCCAAGATAGGTTGAGACGATCTTCCTTTACTTGTCACATTTCTGAAACACAACATATATTCTTTAAAAATTTTAAACTGTGGTAAAAAACACAACATATATTCTTTAAAAATTTTAAACTGTGGTAAAAGTTTAAACACTTAAACTCCACCATCTTAATCATTTTTAAAAGTACACAGTTCAGTGGCATTAAGTACATTCACATTGTTATACAACCATTACCACCTTCCATCTCTAGAATTCTTTTCATGTTGTAAAAATCTAAATTTGGACCCATTAAGCGATAACTTTCCTTCCTCCTGCCAGCCCCTGGTAACTACCATCTTACTTTCTATATCATTTCACTGCTCTATGCGAAGACCTGACTCATTTGAAAAGACTCTGATGTTGGGAAAGATTGAAGGCAGGAGGAGAAGGGGACGACAGAGGATGAGAGGTTTGGATGGCATCACTGACTCAATGGACATGAGTTTGGGTAAACTTCGGGAGTTGGTGATGTACAGGGAGGCCTGGCATGCTGCTGTTCATGGGGTCACAAAGAGTCGGACACGACTGAGCGAATGAACTGAACTTGACTGCTCTAGGTAACTGATATAATTGGAATCACACAGGATTATATTTTTGTGAGAGGTTATTTCATTTAACACAATATCTTCAAGTTTCATCCAGGTTGTAGCACATATCAGAATCTCCTTCCTTTTTAAAGTGAAATTCACTCGGTCGTGTCTGACTCTTTGTGACCCCACGGACTATACAGTCTATGGAATTCTCCAGGCCAGAATACTGGAGTGGGTAGCCATTCCCTTTCTCCAAGGGATCTTCCCAACCCAGGGGTCGAACCCAGTCTCCCACATTGCAGGCAGATTCTTTACCAGCTGAGCCACCAGGGAGGCCCAAGGATACTGGAGTGGGTAGCCTATCCCTTCTCTAGCAGATCTTGCTAACTCAGGAATCCAACAGGGGTCTCCTGCATTGCAGGTGGATTCTTTACCAGCCGAGCTACTCGGGTGGTCCTTTTTAAAGCTGGATAACATTCTACTGTACGTATACACAACATTTTCTCTATTCATTGATTGATGGATACTTGGGCTGCTTCCACCTTTTGACACCTATGAATGATGCTATGAATGTGAGCATGCAAATGTCTTTTCAAGTTCCAAAATGCAACATGTATTCTACATAGTTAAGCTTCCAAAATGAAATTTAATCAAGCTGACCAATTTCTGGTTTGACACCAGGATATCTAATTCCTTTTTGCAACCAAGCTTCCTGTCTGGATCTTTACTGACTTTAGAAGAACCTCTCCCTAGGTCTTAATTGTGCCAAGTCCTTCTGGCAGAGATGATCCTAATCTTACCCTTCCAAGGAAGGCTGTAGCATTGACTTGACATTTTTTGATGAAATAGCCTGAGTGTAAGTCTCAAGAAACTGACAAATGTGGTTCTAATACTGAAAGGAGATGTAATTATCCAATGACTATTCATCAAAGCTAGAAATACAACTGAGTAAAATACAAAGAGAACAACTCCACTGAGGCCCAACAGAAGCAAATGTCCCATGTCCAGTTACCTGGGAAACCTGTATATCAGCATCCAACATCTCCGTAAGATTCCTTTGGCATTTAAAGTGCTTTCTCTGTACTCGAGAGCTGTAAAGTGTGTCAGCTTAGCGTTAGATGCTTGGGGACATGAAGCTGTAATGTATTGTGACAATGGGTTATCTGCATACCTGGGTTATCAGGTAAGCGAGGGGCATGAGAAGAGAGTAGCCAGAGAAGGGGGCAGGGGTTTAGATCCCAGAGAGGGCTGAACAGCATCCAAGGGCAGAGACTGCGCTTCATCCTGTATCCATGGAATCCACTGACGCCTCATCAAGGAGGAGGGCATGGTGCAATTCACTAAGCTTGTTCTATGTGCCAGGCCCCATGCCACACAATGCAATCCATTAATTCCTCTAACCCTTACGGCCACCAAGGCATTGCCACCGTTGTCCCCACTTTACAGTCAGAGGAACTAAGGCACTGAAAGGCCAGATGTTTCACACAGCTAGTGAGTGGAGGATCTGGGGTTCAAATTCAGGAGTTCTGGTTTCAGAGACTCAGCTTTCCTACCTGCAACAGTCCACAGGGCGGCATGCTCATGCAGGCGTGCAAGAGAGAAAAACATGGCAAATGTCACATCAGCGTCATCAGAGCTCTGTGCTTCCTATTTAGACTGGGTATACGTGAGGCAAGTGTATCCCCTCATACCTTCTGTGACATGCACACACCCACAAGGAAATAAACATGATGTCAGCCAGTCAGGGTTGTAGGCAGGTAAGGTTGGGGTCCCCAGGGAAGAGAACCAGGCGTGGCTTTCTCGACTTAAGAGCAGCCACTGTAGGCTGAGGCCATTCTGTGGTCTAAGCCTGGCCTTCATGCTTGCCTGTGCAGAAGAACAGGTCCTAGTAGTTAATGATTTTAAGGGAACAAAAGAAGGCGGGAACAAGCAGCTTATTGCCTGGCTGGGTGAAATAACCATAATGGAGACAATAAATCAGTCACAAAGACTCCCAGTTCTGTTTCAAAGGTGAAGAATAGCCTGACGCACATTCTTGAGTTGTTTTACAGGGTCCAGACCCCCTCGGACAATTAGCCTCCAGACTAAATGGTGCCAGGGAACTGACGGAGCTGACCACACAGCTGCCTCTCATGACTTCCAGCAGCTAAGACCTGGGCTCCTCCAACTGAGCATGACTCTTGTCCCAAGTCTACACTCAGCTCCTCTCTGTACGAGAGCCCTCCTGAAGATGCATGCTCCCTTAGCTTAAAATGCACGCCCCCCCACAATTGTGCTGCTCAGGGACACACTCCTTTGGGAACGATCCCTGGTGTTCTCCTTATTTGCTGCAAGTAATAAATCCCTCCTTCTCTGGCTCTGTGGCATGGCTGGGTCTTTTGGCTCGATACCCACCAAGAGGCAAACCCAGTTTTCAGGGAACAAGGGGACCATGAGAAAGGGTGGGTGCCCGCATATGGAAAAACTTTCCTGCTGAGACCACACTCAGGACCACTTACCCACCAGCTCATGGGGCCAGCATCAGTAAGGGCCACTGCATGTGACCTCGGCTTGAGAGTGCAGAGGGATCTCCCAAAGCCTGGGGCCCCAGCCCCGGTGGACACCCCCAGCCTGGGCAGATGGCACTCCCAGACCCAGCTGCCCTGAGCTTCCCCTCTGCCCTTCCCCAGCAACTCCTGCTTCCAGTATTTGGGCAAAACAGCATTTCGAAACACTAGACCAATTTCTGCATGAACTGACAAAGTTCCCACACTTTGCAGGTTTGCATCTCCAAGTAGAAAAATCTGCAGGCTGAGGACCTGTGCTCAGGGGCTGTCTTCAGACAAACCATCAACTCTCTCTGATCTTGGCTTCGACCTGAACGTGAGACCCACTGGGCCATTGTCATGATCCAAATGAAGGCAGCATTCATGTTTCCACGGCCTATGAGACCTTCTGCCCCATGTCCACAATCTACTCTCCTGATGACCCCCACCAGACTCTAGCCCGGCTTCCCTGGTGGCTCAGTGGTAAAGAATCCACCCGCCGAGCAGGAGACATAGGTTTGATCCCTGGGTTGGGAAGATCCCCTGGAGAAGGAAATGGCAACCCCCTCCAGTGTTCTTGCCTGTGAAATCTCATAGACAGGGGAGCCTGATGGGCTACAGTCCACAGGGTCACAAAAGAGCTAGGCACGACTTGGTGACTAAACAAGACTCCAGCCACATGCACCTCCTTGGTGACCCCCTGAGGACCCGGGCTTCCCCTACTGCCGTAGGGCCCAACCACTGGCTGTCCCCTCAGTGTCTGCAAGCCTGTGCCCCACCTCCTTCCTATTCCTGTTCACACATCATTTTCTCAGCAAGGCCTAGGGTAGGGAGCCCATGGGATATTCCCGCTGCCCCACCCCCAAGAACACCCAGGGCCCCTTTTCCCTGCTCTATATTTTCCCCTATTCTTTTGGGGGTTTTGTCCCTTTAATTTAGAAAAAAATTTTTTGGCTGCATCGGGTTTTTTAGCTGTAGCACATGGTGCCTTCATTGCGGCACTCGAGCCTCTCTCTAGATGTGCACCCAGGCTCTCTAGCTGTGGTGCGCAGGCTCAGCAGTTGGGACTTAACTGCCCCACCACTATCTGTGACCTAAGTTCCCCGACCAGGGATCAAACCCATGTCACCTGCGCTGGAAGGTGGATTGGACCACCAGGGAAGTCTTTCTCCCGTTGCTTTTAACACCTTCTTGGGTCTTGTTTCCGAGAGTGTGGTCTGGAGACCAATACCAGCAGCATCTCCTGGGAGATTGTTAGAAATGCAAAATCTCAGGCTTTGCCTGAATTAAAATCTGCATTCTCACAAGCTGCCCCAGGATATCTGTGTACAAGAGAGGGTCTATTACAGTGGGTTATATACTTTGCTTGTGTATCCTGTTTCCTCCCCAACCTGGGCTGTAAGTTCTGGGCATTCATCCATTCTCATCTCTACTGTGGCCCCCAAACTACAAAGTTCCTGGTGACATTGTAGGCAGGCCAATAGATAATGAACAAATGAATGAACTGAAAAGCAATCAAGGTCAGGACCGTGAGGGCCACGATCCCCTGGCAACCGGGGAGCAGGGGAGGGTCTAAGACGTGGCCTTGGGTTCCAACAGGAGAACCCTATCGCCTAGCTCACTAGGAAGGCCCGGAAAACCGGGAGGTGATTCAGTTCAAGTTCTCATAGTTTGTGACTATGGGTGACAGGAGTGCTGTCCCTCTGTCCAGGCCAGCTGTGCAGGATGCTGGAGAGAAGTCCACAGTAGAGGCAGGCAGCAAAACTGGGTGGAGCCCCGACCCCCGGAGGGTTACAGCTGCCTCGGGAGCTGAGCACTCCCTGCCCCTCCCCTAGCCTGCTGGGTCAGGCCCTCCACATCGGGGCTCTCTAAACTCATCTTCAGGATCCCTGAAGGGGGGCAATTCCTCTTTCTGACAAGACAGCCATCATGTGCAATTGATTAAGTGTCTGCATAGAAAAGAATGTAAATGATAGTAAACAGAGAGGGACACAAAACGGTTCAAACAGGAAAAGATGTTCAACCTCGTTCTCCAGTGAGAAACAAAAACTCCACCCACCCCTCAACCAGGCGCCAGACTGGCAGCCTCGACAAGTCTGATGACACCATAGGGTCTTCATCCTCTGGCTCCGTGGGACAGAGGTTGGTAATTGATCCAAACTCGATGGGGGGTCATTTGGTACCAGCTGTCAAAATCCCGAATTCACATACTCTCTGGCCAGCAATCCCCCTTCTAAGTTACTCATAACAACACTGTTCTTGCTCTCTTTTTCTAAGTTGTTTTGATGTGGATCCTTTAAGTCTTTATTGGATTTGTTATAACATTGATTGTTTTATGTTTTAGTGTTTTGGCCATGAGACATATGGGATCTTAGCTCCCCAACCAGGGATTGGACCTGCACCCCCTGCACTGGAAGGCAAAGTCCCAACCCCTGGATCACCAGGGAATGCTTGGTTCCTTGCTCTCTTTTGCTTCACCTGTCTACACATGTGGGTCAGGAGGGAGCCAGTTCAGTAGATCACAGCCCTATCCTACAACAGAATACGATGCAGGGTAAAGAGGAAGAAACCCACATTTAATCTACTAATGATCTGCAATAGCTTTCAACAGCAAAGAAAGGTTCAGAACAATGTGTCCGCTATGCTAACTGTGTGAAATATAGGAACCATCACACAGCCCCATGCTCTGTGTATAGCTGCATGTCAAAACTGGGGGAGGGTTGCCTTGTGACATGGATATGGGGAGCTGCCGGACAGCAGGACTTCCCTGGTGGTTCAAGTGGTAAAGAATCTGCCTGCAATTCATGAGACTTAGATTTGAACCCTGGTCAGGAAGATCCCCTGGAGGAGGGATAGCAACCCACTCCAGAATTCTTGCCTGGAGAATTCCATGGACAGAGGAGCTTTGTGGGCTATAGACCATGGGGTTGCAAAGAGTCAGACACAACTGAGGAGGTTTGGGGGGGATGGCTGCAGAGAATTTCTAGGTATACCTTTGGTCCTCTTGAAATTTTGAATCACACGAATACATTACTTAAAGACTAAATTAAAAAAAAATTCCCTATACTGAATGACAGAACTATGGATGGAGGTTCATAAAATTGTAAGGAGACAGGGATCAAGACCATCCCCAAGAAAAAGAAATACAAAAAAGCAAAATGGCTGTTGGAGGAGGCCTTACAAATAGCTGTGAAGAGAAGAGAAGTGAAAAGCAAAGGAGAAAAGGAAAGATATACCCATTTGAATGCAGAGTTCCAAAGACTAGCAAGGAGAGATAAGAAAGCCTTCCTCAGTGATCAATGCAAAGAAATAGAGGAAAACAACAGAATGGGCAAGACTAGAGATCTCTTCAAGAAAATTAGAGATACCAAGGGAACATTTCATACAAAGATGGGCTCAATAAAGGACAGAAATGGTATGGACCTAACATAAGCAGAAGATATTAAGAAGAGGTGGCAAGAATACACAGAAGAACTGTACAAAAAAGATCTTCATGACCCAGATAAGCACGATGGTGTGATCAGTCACCTAGAGCCAGACATCCTGGAATGTGAAGTCAAGTGGGCCTTACAAAGCATGACTATGAACAAAGCTAGTGGAGGTGATGGAATTCCAGTTGAGCTATTTCAAATCCTGGAAGATGATGCTGTGAAAGTGTTATGCTCAATATGCTAGCAAATTTGGAAAACTCAGCAGTGGCCACAGGACTGGAAAAGGCCAGTTTTCATTCCAATTCCAAAGAAAGGCATTGCCAAAGAATGCTCAAACTACCACACAATTGTACTCATCTCACACCCTAGTCAGAGAAGGCAATGGCACTCCACTCCAGTATTCTTGCCTGGAAAATCCCATGGACAGAGGAGCCTGGTGGGCTGCAGTCCATGGGATCGCTAGGAGTCAGACACGACTGACTTCACTTTCACTTTTCACTTTCATGCATTGGAGAAGGAAATGGCAACCCACTCCAGTGTTCTTGCCTGAAGAATCCCAGGGATAGGGGAGCCTGGTGGGCTGCCGTCTATGGGGTTGCACAGAGTCGGACATGACTGAAATGACTTAACAGCAGCAGCACACTCTAGTAATGTTCAAAATTCTCCAAGCCAGGCTTCAGCAATATGTGAACCATGAACTTCCAGATGTTCAAGCTGGTTTTAGGAAAGGCAGACAAACCAGAGATCAAATTGCCAACATTCACTGGATCATTGAAAAAGTGAGAGAGTTCCAGAAAAACATCTATTTCTGCTTTATTGACTATGCCAAAGCCTTTGACTGTGTGGATCACAATCAACTGTGGAAAATTCTGAAAGAAATGGGAATACCAACAGGTCACTTTACCTGCCTCCTGAGAAATCTGTATGTAGGTCAAGAAGCAACAGTTAGAACCGGACATAGAACAACGGACTGATTTAAAACTGGGAAAAGAGTGCAGCAAGGCTGTATATTGTCACCCTGCTTACTTAACTTATATGTAGAGTACATCATGCAAAATGCCAGGCTGGATGAAACCAAGCTGGAATCAAGATTGCCGGGAGAAATATCAATAACCTCAGATATGCAGATGACACCACCCTTACAGCAGAAAGCGAAGAACTAAAGAGCCTCTTGATGAAAGTGAAAGAGGAGAGTGAAAAAGTTGGCTTAAAGCTCAACATTCAGAAAACGAAGATCACGGCATCTGGTCCCATCACTTCATGGGAAATAGATGGGGAAACAGTGGAAACAGTGTCAGACTTTATTTGTTTGGGCTCCAAAATCACTGCAGATGGTGACTGCAGCCATGAAATTAAAAGACACTTACTCCTTGGAAGGAAAGTTATGACCAACCTCGATAGCATATTGAAAAGCAGAGACATTACTTTGCCGACAAAGGTCCGTCTAGTCAAAGCTATGGTTTTTCCAGTAGTCATGTATGACTGTGAGAGTTGGACCATAAAGAAGGCTGAGCACCAAAGAACTGATGCTCTTGAAGCATGGTGTTGAAGAATACTCTTGAGAGCCCCTTGGACTGCAAGGAGACCAGTCCATCCTAAAGGAAATCAGTCCTGAATAGTCATTGGAAGAACTGATGCTGAAGCTCCAATACTTTGGCCACCTGATGCAAAGTAGAATCGACTTATGGGAAAAGACCCTTATGCAGGGAAAGATTGAAGTCAGAAGAAGAAAGGGACGACAGAAGATTAAATGGTTGGATGGCATCGGAGACTCAATGGCCATGAATTTGAGCAAACTTTGGGAGATGGTAAAGGACAGGGAAGCCTGGCGTGCTGCAGTCCATGGGAGCACAGACAGTGAGACATGACTGAGTGACCTTTAGAACCACAGCATCCTTACACCTTCACCTCCTGCGTTCTTCCTCTATCACTCTACACACTCCAGATTTGCCTGTATTGCTATAATATACCATACCCTTCCCTGCCCCAGGGCCTTTGCACCTGTCTTTTCATCTTCCATCTTTCTCCACTGCGGTAACTCCTACCTTGTGTATTATGATATCTCAAGTCAAATATCCCTGGTTTGGTGGAGCTTTCTCTTAAGAGATCAAGCCCCTTGATTGCTCTGCCTCTTGCACCTGTTCACAGCTCATCTCATTCTTGAATTCTTGTTCAAGGCCTCTCCTCCCTAGGAGAGCCCCCGCTTCTCCCTGGGGGTCAGGACTCTTGTTCACTGTCACCCACAACAGTGCTGATCAAAGAGCAGCTGCTGAAATGCCACTTCCTTTCCTCTACTCCCCCAGCCCCAGCCATTCTTGTTCCCATCTCTCCAGCTATAATGAAGCCTATAGCTTTTCCATCAGAGAAGGAGCACTAAAGAATGGTTCTAAAGGGCACGTGTCTTGTTCATATCCGTGGAGACAGAAGGCAAGCTCAGAAGCATTTCTTTTCACTTAACAACAGCAGCTAACATTTCTTAAGCTCTACCAGCAAGCCTTAAGGTAGATCTTATCCTCACTTCATGGATGGGGAAACAGGGCAGTTAAAAAAATCTGAGTCCCACAGTCTATAAGTGTTGAAGGTGGCTTTCTGTATTTCAGTCTGTCCTGCAACCACTTTTTAAAAGATATCTGTCATTTACTCAGAGCTTTCGGTATAGATTGTGTGTGTGTGTGTGTGTGTGTGTTATGGAAGATGATTTTTCCACAGACCAGGAAAGAGGGGCAGGGATGGTTTTAGGATGATTCAAGTGCACTACATTTATTGTGTACATTTTTGCCTGTTATTATTACATTAGCTCCACCTCAGATCATCAGGCATTAGATCCCAGAAGTTGGGGACCCCTGCCCTAGAGGATGCCAGTACCCTAATCTAGAATTCCCACCCCTGGGGTAGTGAGTTAGCATGATGAATGGCCAAATCCCAGGTCGTTCAGCTGCCTCTATTCTCTATCAACTCAGGGACTCTGCTAATCTGCATAATGACTTGGATATACTGGTAAACAGAATCCTAATTTGATGATCAACATACTGGGTGTTAGAAATGGACTCTCATTGATTAAATCAGTGACCTTGGAGATGGATAGATAGGTTGAGATATTTTGGAGGTCATCCCCACCCAGGGCAACCAGGAAGTGAAGCCTGCATCCTTAAGGATGCAGCCTGATCACCAAATGATCTCAACCTGACTGTTGGCTCAGGGTGGGTTCTGATTGTCTGATCCTGACTATAAGGTTAACTGAATCCTGACACATGAATATGTTATCAATTCTACCTTGAACTTCCCTACAAGTTGTTTGTGCTCAGCATACCTAAAAGGATAGTGTGTTAGAGCCTCATTTATCTCACTAGTGATTGAACATTCACACGTGGCAGAATCTGACTGGTAGCTTCCTCTCTTTATAATCTGGCAGCAAGGTTATGCCGAGGAGCAACTGGTTCCTCGGGCTCCTCCACCCTCCAGTGTTAGCAGTTCTCCAAAAGTACTTAGTTGCCCATGATCAAATGGCAGAGTCAGTTCACCAGTTAATACTCTCCACTGTCTTTCTAGATACAGAGACTTTAATAGAGTCTGGTGGCTCAGTGGTAAAGAATCTGCCTGTAATGCAGGAGACACTGGAGACGTGGGTTCAATCCCTGGGTCAGAAAGATCCCCTGGAGAAGGAAATGGCGACCCATTCCAGTATTCTTGCCTGGAGAATCCCATGGACAGAGAAGCCTGGTGGGCTACAGTCCATGGAGTTGCAAATAGTTGGACACAACTGAGCAATTAAACAGCAAGAGCAATACATTTGCAAGCCTGCAGCCATCGTTTATAAATGCATTATTCTGAGCTCAGGCAAGTTTCCCCTCTACAATCATCCCTAAAATGATTCCTTTTGACCAAGTGTCCACCAGGTCGAGGGGCGAGTGTCTGTCCTGTGGGACTGGTGCTGTGGAGCATCCTCAAACCCACAAGTACAGCCTCTTAGGAAGACAATCAATTCCAAAGCTCCTTTATCCATAATTCAGAAAGAAGACATCCTGCTGTTGGAAACAAGACTCTCGGTCACAGATAGTATTTGAAAAAGAAAGTCATTAAAATGATTGAACTGTTCTGCTGGCATGCTACTCTATTTGAATGCCCCCAAATTCAATAAAAGCTTATATTTTAAAATGTGCTACGACAACAGGAGGGATCCTTGGGATGATGGAAACATTCTGTATCTCGACTGCATCCATGGCAGTATCCTGACAGTGATACTGTACAATAGTTTTTCAAAATATCTCCATTAGGGAAAACAAGAGTATACAGAATCTCTCTGCACTATTTCTTGCAACTATGTGTGAATCTACAGCTCTCAAAATTAAAAGTTTAATTAAAAAAAAAAAAACCTTAAAAAGGGACTTCCCTTATAGTCCAGGGATTAAGAATCCACCCACCAATACAGAGGACAGAGATGCAATCCCTGGTCTGGGAAGATTCCATATGCCATGGGGCAACTAAGCCCAAGAGCTACAACGACCGAAGCCCACGCTCTCCAGAGCCCGTGCTCTGCAACAAAAGGGGCCATCACAATGAGAAGCCTGCTCACTGCAACTAGAGAAAGCCTGCACATAGCAACCAAGAGCCAACACAGCCATAAACAAATAAGCAAATAATTGAAAAGGTGGAGTGAAAGTTCTCTCATGTCCAACTCTTTGAGACCCCATGGACTACACAGTCCATGGAATTCTCCAGGCCAGAATACTGGAGTGGGTAGCCTTTTCCCTTCTCCAGGGGATCTTCCCAACCCAGGGATCAAACCCAGGTCTCCTGCATTGCAGATGGATTCTTTACCAGTTGAGTCACCAGGGAAGCCCAGGAATACTGGAGTGGGTAGCCTATCCCTTCTCCAGTGGATCTTCCAGACCCAGGAATCGAACCAGGGTCCTCTGCATTGCAGGCAGATTCTTTACCAGCTGAGCTACTAGGGAAGCACTAAAAGGTGGGGGCTGATGTTAAAAAAAAAAAAAAAAAGAGTATGCCTTGTACGCTCCAGAAATATCATCCAGTCACTTATTATTTAGGACACTGAAAATCGGGAGGTGGGCAGGAGGGGCTGTGATTCACAGTAATCCATACATCACCCTTCCTACCTGGAATGGGGCGTGTCCCCATTTTTGCCTGCTGTTCCATGATGGTTCATTATGAGCCTTCCTGAGGTTACCACATGGATTGCTGCCTCCCTAAGAGCTGGTAACTTCAGATCCTCAGCCAAGGTCAGTGGCTGAACCTTAGAGCCTGCTTTCCTTCCTGAGTTTAGACTCTCACTCCCATGTAACGTTCTCAGTGATGGTGATCCCACACTCACAAGAACCTGGCCCCATCCCTTGGCAGCCCTGGGTTCCAACAAGCCTTCCCCAAAGAGAGCACTCAGAACCACAAGCTTCAAAAACATTTCCCCCTGCCCATCAGAAGATGAATCCCAGGACTTCCTTTGTGGTAGAGTGGTTAAGAATCCACCTGCCAGTTGCAGGGGACATGGGTTCGATCCCTGGTCTGGGAAGATTCCACTTGCCATGGGGCAGTTAAGCTTGGGTACCGCAACTACTGAGCCCAAGCACCCTAGGGCCTTTGCTCCACCACGAGAGAAGCCATTGCAATGGAAAGCCTGAGCACTGCAACTAGACAGTAACCTCCACTCACTGCAACTAGAGAACTAGAGAAAAAAAAAGTCTGTGTGCAGCAACAAAGACCTAGTGTAGCCAAAAATAAATTTAAAAAAGAAGACGATGATGAAGCCCAGAGGAAATGCATGGGTATGCTGATCCTGTTTCCAATTTCTCAAGATGAAACTCTGTCTTCATATGAACCTTAGGAAAAAGACATTAACCCAGAAAACTAATAGCTTGGACAACATGAGACTAATTACTGTGCAGTCTCCATTTATGATGGTGTGCAGTGGGGAGTCCAGAGGAGGGGGCCCTAGAGACTGGGAATCAGGAAACTGCCAACTGGTTGTGTGACCCAGGGCGGGTCATCAACTACAGCTCAGAGTTAATAAAGTTTTACTGCAACATGTCCACACACACAAATTTGTCGTACAATGGCAGAGTTGAACGATTGCCATAGACATCATACAGCTTGAAAAACCTAAAATATTTACTATCTGGCTCTTTACAGAAAGATTTTTGCTGACCCCAGACTTGGCAATAATCATGATAAAAATGCTACCGTGTCTGTTTTCAAGTGCCAGGCACCCTGCCAAGTGCTTTATACGCCTTAACTCATCCAATCCCCACAACAAACCTGCAAAGCTAGGATGGTCTCCATCTCATAAATAAGGAATTTATAAGGAGGTTAAAACCTGCCTGAGTTCCCATGTCTAGTAAATGAAGAAGCCAGGATTCAGACTCCTGTGCATCTGATACTGAGTGCCTAGCTTGCTCCATTGCACCATCTTATCTCCTGAGCAAGTCTTTCTGCTCCTTGGGCCTGGGTGTCAGGGTCACAGAAGAAGCTCTAATATCCCAACAACTTCTTTGAACATGATAAGAGCAGCTCTTTTGCAGTCAACTACTGAGGCACAGGGTGATATCCAAAATACCTAGCATTTATTTTCTTTATAAGTGTTTTTATAGCCCAAATACTTGAAATCAGAAAACAGCTGAAAGTCGAGTAGTTATGTGGAGAAGTAACAGTAAAGAAGGACTTGAGAATTAGTGGTGTCTTTTTTTTTTTTTTTGAGTCTAAGGCAAATGAGCATAAAAGCTCCCTGGCCACCCAAGCAAGAAGGGAAACAATAGAAATAACTAGAAGCTCACTACCTAATGAGACGCCTCTTCCTTTCCTGACTGCTACTTTACCTTGAAGCTTCAGTGTTACTGACTCTGTGTTGTGCCATTCAGTTCAGTTCAGTCGCTCAGTCGTGTCCGACTCTTTGTGACCCCATGAATCGCAGCACACCAGGCCTCCCTGTCCATCACCATCTCCCGGAGTTCAATCAGACTCATGTCCATCGAGTCAGTGATGCCATCCAGACAACTCATCCTCTGTTGTCCCCTTCTCCTCCTGCCCCCAATCCCTCCCAGCATCAGAGTCTTTTCCATTGAGTCAACTCTTCTCATGAGGTGGCCAAAGTATTGGAGTTTCAGCTTTAGCATCACTCCTTCCAATGAACACCCAGGACTGATCTCCTTTAAAATGGACTGGTTGGATCTCCTTGCAGTCCAAGGGACTCTCAAGAGTCTTCTCCAACACCACAAGGCAAAAGCATCAATTCTTCAGCACTCAGCTTTCTTCACAGTCCAACTCTCACATCCATACATAACCACAGGAAAAACCATAGCCTTGACTAGACAGACCTTTGTTGGCAAAGTAATGTCTCTGCTTTTGAATATGCTATCTAGGTTGGTCATAACGTTCCTTCCAAGGAGTAAGCATCTTTTAATTTCATGGCTGCAATCACCATCTGCAGTGATTTTGGAGCCCCCAAAATAAAGTCTGACACTGTTTCCACTCTTTCCCCATCTATTTTCCATGAAGTTATGGGACCGGATGCCATGATAGTGAGGTCTTAACCCACAAAGAGACTTTCCTGGTGGCTCAGACGGTTAAGCGTCTGTCTACAATGCGGGAGACCTGGGTTTGATCCCTGGGTCGGGAAGATCCCCTGGAGAAGGAAATGGCAGGCAGCTGGTGTCTTTGACTCCTTGAAAGGTTTGGTGCATCCCAACACAAACGAGGTGGAATGAATCTGTGGTAGGACGTTGGACAGGTTCAAGAATGTATCACATTAATTCCCATTACCACACTGGCTAAGGGTTATCACCAACTCCCCAGAAGGAAGAACTAGGAGATTGACATCAGAACCTACCGGAAAGCCTGCACTCTTTTTAGTGACACACAGGGAGGCCATTGTAAAGCACTCATTTTAATGATACTTTTCTTAGAAGATTAAAAATCAAGCTATGTCCCACTGCATAAATGAACCATACCAGCAATGAAAGTAGCTTACACCACCATAGAGGAAGTAGCTTAGTGAAGTCCTGACTCGAGGTCATTCTTACCCCTGCACCACCCCCTGCTGCAGTCCCATATCACAGGGGGAAGGATCATGCATCTGGCACACATGCCCCCAAGTCTCCTTGCAGAATCTTCCAGAACAAGAGGTCACCCCCCTCCAACCCAGCTCAGTGGTTTTTAATCATGGCTGCATATCTGAATCACTAAGAGAGCTTTAAAAACTACTGTAGACTGGTCCACACCCAGAGATTCTGACTTACTTCATCTGAGACGTGGCCTCAGCATCAGGATTTTTTAAATCCCCCAGGTGAGTCTAATGAGCAATCAAACTTGAGAACCACCGCCGTTGTTCAATGCCATTTCACAGATGCCATGGTCATTTCCCCTTTTGCAAGTGAGATTACCACCACAAGTAGCTATTACTGCAATATAGATAACAGCTTGGATATAAGGCCTTTTTAATTAGATGGTTACAGTAATGACCCGTCACTCCCTTATGACCTCAGATTTGAGCCCAACATGTTATATTGGGGAGACATTTCTATCCCTTCCCTCAGATCACTCTCTCCCAAGGCTTCTAATAATTAATGTTTACTGAACACATCCTCGGTGCTGAGATTGAGGACGCATGACCTCATGTATTCCCCACAACCATCCCAAGGGAGTAAGGAAGCCTATTCCCATTTTGCTCGTGGGACCATTTGCTGATGACCATTCCCATTTTACTGAGGCTCCAAAAACAATGTTAGGTTTGAGAACAATATATTCCAGCGCCACTGTGTATCCCTTCTGCCGTACAAACTGACCCTGCCAAAGAAGCAGAAAACCTCAATTTCCTTAAAAAAGAAGTGGAATTATTTCAATGACCAAACTATGTTCCAGCCACAGAGCCTTGCTGTTCTGGAAAAAGTCTCCTCAGGGCCTTTACACTTTCTATTTCCTTAGCCAGAAACACAACTTCCCTTTCTTTTGGCAGACAGCTAGACAGCCCACCCTTGCCATACTGAGGTCCCATCCACAAAGAAGCCTTCCTGAAAACTCTATTTTTTTTTTTAAGATTTTTTTGAGGTGGACTATTTTAAAAGTCTACTGAATTTGTTATAATACTGCTTCTATTTTGTTTTGGGTTTTTTGGCCCCAAGGCATGTGGGATTTTATTTCCTTGACCTGGAGTCAAACTTGCACTGCCAGAATTAGACAGCAAAATCTTCACCACTAGACCACCAGAAAAGTCCCCCGAAAACCCCTAAACTCACCCTGGTCACTATCTCCTTATCCCAGTTTATGCTTCCTCGTGCTGTTTATCATCTGATCTTAGACATCTACTTATTTGCAAATTTACATGCTGCCCCCTTCACGAGGCCAGGGACTCTGGTCAATGCCGCATCCCCAGTGCCTAGAGAAGTACCTGGCACCTAGTAGGTGCTCAATAAATACTGCCCCACCCCACCCCCACTACTTCAACAGTCTTTACTGTGTATCAAACCCTATTCTAAGTACTACACTCATGTTAATGCATTGAACCCTAAGACAACGCACCTCAGGGATGTCATCACCATCCTACACATGAACTCAGGCACAGAAGGGTTAATGAATAACCTGCCCAACATCACTGTTAGTGAATGGCAGAGCCAGGATTCAAACCTATGCAATCCAGCTTCAGGGTTGGTACTTAAACCACTTTGCTGAATGATTAATGAAGGACTGATGCTACTATAGTTGGTACACCATATCTGCAGGCTCCGAATCCCCAGATTCAACCAACCACTGATCAAAATTCATACCTGAGCCTGTGGACAAGGATGGCTGACTCTAATGCTCCATTTTATCTAAAGGACTTGAATACCCTGGGATTCAGGTGTCCCTGGAAGCAATCCCCCATGGACACAGGGGATGACTACACACTGATCAATGAATGGGGGCAAGTCAAATCCCCAAGTCCCTCATGGGGTCCCCTTGTGTTCTGCTCTGAGGTACACTGCACCCCGACTGGACCCCATCCCCCTGGGCATTCCATCTGCCTCCTCCATCAGGCCCTGTCACACCTTTACCCTGTTAGCAAAACAGTTCTTGCAGCAGCAGAATTTTAGTCAGTTTCAAAGCTGGGAGTGAACTTGAAGTCCACCCAAGAACTGGCATGTCTCCCCAGATCTCTCATCTTGACACAGCAAAATGAAGCATCTTGGAAACAGGCAGTACTGAGACACATGGTGAGCTGGCCAGATGGTGCCAGTTCTCCCTGCTTATGGAGGGTCTAACAAGACAAAGCGTCTCCCACCCCAGCAAGAACCTGGTCCCTGCGCCGCTCTCCCCCCGACCTTCAGGCAGCTGCCAGGTCTATATCAATCTGACCACGACCTAGTCTCTGAAATTGGACCCTCTCTCTACTCCACTGTTCCTGCCCCCTCTTCTTCTGCCTGGAACCTAAACAGCCTCAAACATCTCCTTAGGACCAGTTCCATCCTCTGTCCTGAGGTTAGAATCATCTTCCCAAAGCACGTTCCTCATCCCATCAACTCTTGGCTCAGAAGCCTCCACCAACTCCCACTATCTCAGTAAGAAATCCAAACTCCTTAGCTGGACAACAGACGCCTGTTGTCCATCTGCTTCTAAGGCAATCTCTCTTCCACAAATCTCCCCTCACTTTACATGTGTGCAAAACACACCATTCTGAGACTGTTATCAGTCAGCTTTCACTAGATGACTGTTATGACGCAGTATACCAGGGGCATACAGCACACATTTACTTCATATTTGCATTGTATACTGGCAATCATAAGTTCGCTTCTCCTGTCTTCCCATTCTAGAATCCAGGCAGAAGGATAAGGCCCATCCAGGACACGCCATCTTCATGAGAAAGGGGAAAGAGAAAGAGCTGGCAGAGACACACAGCGACTGTTAATGCTTCTGTTCAGACACAGTATCAGTCACATCTGCTCATGTGCCCCTGAGCAGCTTCATGTCCCAAAGTAAGCTTCATGTCCCTGTCCAACATCAGTGGGTTGAATATCCTATAACGCAAGTCACATTTCTACCTAGATGGGGAGAGCTGGAGGTAAGGAACTGCAGACATACACAAATAATCACATCAAGTTCTACCTTAGGGCCTGGAGACCTGGGTTTGATCCCTGGGTTGGGAAAATCCCCTGGAGAAGGGAATGGCAACCCACTCCAGTCTCCTTCCCTAGAGAATCCCATGGGAAGAGAAGTCTGGCAGGTGATGGCCCATGGGGTCTTAAAGAGTCGGATTAGGGCCTAGGTTCATGGAGTTTCCTCCATCTGTGGGGTCCAAACTTGTACATGCCATCTTTAAGGCCAGCTCCTCCACAATCAACCACGAGGGAAAATCTTTTGCCTCTCTGAGCCTTGACACAGCTTTATCTGCCACTGAAGGTATGTAGATCTGAAAGCCCCTGTATCCCCAGAGAGTGTTTTAGTTATTGGTCCTTCACAGTTCACCTCCCTGTCAGATTTTAACTTTGTTGTTTAGTCATGTCAGACTCTTTGGAGACTCCATGGGCTGTAGCCCACCAGGGTCCCCTGTCCATGGGATTTCATAAGCAAGAATGCTGGAGTGAGTTGCCATTTTCTTCTCTGGGGATCATCCCAACCCAGGAATTGACCCCGTATCTCCTGAATTGCAGGGTTCTTTACCACTGAGCCACCAGGGAAGCCAAATTATAATTTAGGATCCTTGACATTGGAGTTGGTCTTTCTGCCTATGGTATTTGCACAGGGTGGGCATTTAAGCACTGTTTATTTCATGTGAGAATGAGATTTCAGAGTAAAGAGTTAGATTTCTATTTGACTTTGGGGATTTTTTTTTTTTTTTGGCAAAAGCAGTTACTTTCTTCATCATGATGTGCTAATAATTGGATTCATGCTTCCTCTTTCCTTCCACACTGTATGTTAGGGTGAGCCCTGTTCGATTCATCTGCACTTGGCAAAGTGCTTCCCACATCAGAGGCTCTTGAATTTCTTGGGTAAATGAACAAGTGAGTAAATAAATGAGTGAGCAGATCGTCTGAGCAGACTTCAACCCCAGAGGCAGCAGGAGAGGTGTGAGGGGAGGGGGGGACCCAGTCAATCTGAGAGGCAGGGAGAAGCTAACTGGAAAAATCTGGCTTCGAGGATTAGCTAAACTCAAAATAATGATTATTCAAATTGAATGGAGAATGACAGTGAATTTCTGATAAGTCTGCAAACTGCATCTTACTCTGCCAACTACTCCTAGAAAGAGACAACAGGGTACTACCATTTAAGACACAGATTGTGTCCAAAAGACAGCTTCCAAGATGCAGTTACAGGAGAGGAAAAGAGGTGACCAAACAGACGAGCTGGAACAAACCATAGCAAACAGACCATGAGAGATCGGGTCTACTACAGAGTTCCAGGGTCACCTCTGTCCCTTGTTGCTATATTGACACTGGGTTATATGAAACCAGGAATGCCGCAGGAAGGGAAATGGTGGATTTCTAAGACAGGTGAACTGAACAGGTAGCTACACCACGAATGGCATGAGCTGAGTAGTGATGTGCCTTCAACAGCCAACAAAGCTGGTTGCCAAATGATCAATGTCTAACGCCTGCGGCTCAGAGTAAGTTCCAGACCGACTCACCCACACAGGCGCCTAGTCTGATTCTTCAAACCTAAAATGCAAACCCCCAGGCTTCGTGGTCTACTCTTCGTGATGGATTTTCACAACCAATACAAAGAAGCACCTGCTCCTTTGGGCATGGAGGAAATGCACCCACTTTGGGCATGGAGGAGAAGATGGGCATGGAGGAGCCTGATGCACAAAAAGGAGGAAACAGCCCTTATCTTCCTTCTGCACCGTGGATAAAGACCTGGGTATAAAAAGTCATAAAGACTCCATAAGAGGACAATGTGGTCAAGAATTGAAATCATTCCTTGTGGTCGTGAGTGTTTTTAAAAAAATCATTCCTTTGATATCACATGTCTCTATGGAGTAAAACAGCTTGAAGATATTTCTGCCAGTTTGTTCAAACCACTCTCTCCAGCTGGAAAGTGTGAAGGGGAAGGTCACCACCATGACACCATAGTCAGAGGTACCAAATCAGAAAGGGACTTTCCTGTCCCTGGGCTCTGCAGCTTGCCTGCTGAGGGGACCGTTTACTAGTTTGAAGCGAATGTGTGGGCTTGGTTACCATGGGTTCACCAGCTCTGCAAATTGTGCTTCTGGGCCCAGGAAAGGGGCAGCCCCTCTGGTGCTTAGCTCACCTCAGCCTCCCGGTGTATCACCCAGCAGGACAGAACAGAACACTGCCATGATCTCTTCGGGGTTGAAGGTCTCCCTACAGGAAATCCCAGGACCCCACGCTCCCAAGAAGAGAGGACCAAGCTGGAAGGCTTAACTTGGAAGAAAAACAGCCCTTTGGCATGTGTCCTGGGCCCATGGTATGCTATTAAAACACACACACACACACACACACACACACACACACTTATTTAAATGCCTTTAAGTTTTTCCTCCACATTATGACACACCAGACCAAAGTGAGATTGGGCAATCAAGATCACCAGTTCCTGGAAATTAAACATGAACGGCAGACCACTAAACAATGGCTCCCAAGGTCAAGTCCTGCTGAGGCAAGTCCCTGTCTCAGGGAGGAGGAGCGTTTACCAGCCCAGGCCATCTGGCTGACAGCATGAAGGCCAGAAACTCAGTCTCTCAAAGTGACAAGGAGAATCCACAGCCATCTTCCTGGATGAGAAGTAGTTGAACTGTGGTGCTCCCACTATCCTCTGTAAACAAAACCCTCCCAAACCAGGAAGGCTTTGTCTCCTCTGTATTCAGCTCTGAGGCATGCCACGCTGAGGCAAGTCCACATCTGGGCACTAAACGGCAGCTTTAGTGACCACACATGTGCAGGCTTGCCCCTGGCAGGACCTCCCCAGCAGAGGGGGACAAAATACACTTGTCAATATGGCCTGGGTTTATGGGAACCCGAGGGACTGCTAAGCACAAGGTCATCCCCTTGCTCCTGGGCACCCATGGCAGGAACGCCAGGGCAGGAGCTCGATCTGGGTGATGGAGACTTATGCAGCACGCAGCATCCTGGGACTCAATGGGCCGCCGCTCTCACCCCAGCCCTGCACTGCCACTGTGTGTGAACCTCGGAGAGTCCTCCCACCCCCAGCTCCTCATTAATGTCACCTGGGAGCTTTAAGAATACCTCTCTCCAGGTCCCAACCTTAAAGGTCCTCATTTAATTGGCCCAGAGTGGAATCCAGGTATGGATAATTTTTTTTTAAAGCTCCCTGGGTGAGTCTAAAACACAGGCAGGTTAAGAACTTCAGCTTACAGAACTGGGAGTCAGGGCTGTAATATACAGGGTTGGAGAGAGTGGGCTAGACTGTTCAGCATTTCTCCACCCAAACTTCTCCCCACCTCCCACAATATTTGGGAAATACTAGGTTGAAAAAAGTTTAAAGCTCAGATACTTGTAGATCTCTATTCACAGCAACATTATTCACCACAGTAAAAAGGTGGAAGCAACCACATATCCAATGATGGGTGAATAGATAAACAAAAGTGGTCTATACACAAGAACAGATTACTCAGTCTTGAAAAAGGAAGGGAATTCTGACACATGCTACAGTGTGGATGAACCTTGAGGACATTATTCTAAGTGAAACAAGCCAGTCACAAACAGGAAAACACGATATGATTCCACTTATTCAAGGTATCCACAGGAGTCAAATCAGAAAGGAGAATGGGGGCTGCTAGGGGCTGGGGGAGGGGAAAGGAGTCAGCTCTGGTTTCAGTCGAGTTTCAGTGGGGATGACCAGAAAGTTCTGGAGGGGGATGGTGGTAAGGGCTGCACACTTATGCGAACTGCACCTAATCCCACTACACTTCGTACTTTAAAATGATTTAAATGGAAACTTTTACGTCTTTTTCCATTATACAGGTTTCTAAGTTTAAATGGTTTCTGACTGCAGACTATTTCAGAAACTTGAACATGCTATTGTCCAATCTGTCTCCACTAGAGGCAGACTTTACCAGTCTTCCCCAAAGTTATCTGATCACAAATGCTGTTTCGAACAAGAGATGGGGAGTGGGGCAGATCACCTTCAGGACCCATGCTTCTCGAAGCAACTGGGAGAATGCTGAACCAAGCACTAAGCACAAGCTTTCTATAGCCAAACCCTGGCTATGTAGCTGCTAGAGCATTCAGCAAAGCAGCTAACGGGAGGATCTCACTGAATGCTACCAAGACCCCTGCTGGGTAAGCAATATAGCCCTCATTTCATTGCTGCGGAAACTGAGGCTCAGAGAGGCCCAGTAACTGGCCCAAGGCTGCTCAGCTCACCCGCAGGGCTGGGACTCATCTCTAGGACAAGCAGACTCTACTCTCACTATAGTTAAGTTCCCTACATTTGAACAAGTTCCATCTAAGAGCATGTTTGTAAGTCCAATGTGTTTTGAAGTCCAACAAAGTTAGCCTAGGTACCCAACTAACACGATTGGCTATATAGTACTGTACTGGAATAGGTTTATGCCTTTCACACAAACACATAAAAAACAACCACAAAAAATAAAGAAACCGTTTTTAATCTTAAAGC
Organism: Oryx dammah; assembly: GCF_014754425.2. Taxonomy (NCBI): domain Eukaryota; kingdom Metazoa; phylum Chordata; class Mammalia; order Artiodactyla; family Bovidae; genus Oryx; species Oryx dammah. Next base: position 12,614,542 of record NW_024070200.1, read on the forward strand.
ACAGTACCTTGAAAAGTACACGAGTACAACAGCTAGCATACAGGGGCTGGCATCGAGTGAACAGGCAAGAAGAGGTTCTGATGGCAGGAGGGAGAGGAGGTGGAAGATGGTAGAGCCGAAGGATCGTCAGCAACAGGAGACAGAGGGCAAGCCGCAATGTCACTCATGCCTGATGTTTATGGAACGCACGTTTGCATCTTTGAAAGTTTGAAACTTGAAGTTTCGTAGGTAGGAGACTTACTGTACTCCAAAGCAGTGGTGCTGATATCCCCCCCAGCTTGTTAGGAATGCAGAGCCTCAGGCTCCCCCCAGACCTCCTGCGTCTGCATTTTAACCAAGTCCCCAGGTGACCGTGGAGACATTAACGATGGAGACGCGCGGCTCTGTGCTCTAACACGTGCACGGCTGTGATCTCTCGGGGCCCTTCTGACTTCATTGTGTGCGTCTAAATATTCACTGTGAGCTTGGAGCTCAGAGGCTGTGGAAGGAGCAGCAATGCCTGCCCAGTGCCTGTGGCCTGCAAATTAGACACCAATCCCTTCCACTTCTTTCTTTCTTCCTCCGAATGCATACGGGCCACCCAAAGCCCTCAGGTCATTTAGATACTTGTCACACCATACTACATTGGGATTTTTGCCAGCGAAGGAAAAACAAGCAAGGTTTTTAAGTGACCAAAGAGATTTCAAAGCAATTCTTCCAAGGGTTTGCCCCCTCTGAGGTCCATAGAAGAATCACTCAGAAATTAGAGAAAAGATTCAACAGCACAGCCAGTTCATTCTGCTACCAGTTCCCTTATAAACACTCCAGCACGCTGCCCCAGCCAATTTAAAGAGCCCAGGTGATGGGGCCTCCATTTTCCTGGGGAGGCTGTTTGATGAGCCAAGGTTTCCTTTAAGAGGCTTTTCCCCCTTCTGGTCTGAGGATTCCCCAGGTACAGCCTCCTGCAACGAGATGAAATCACTCCCAAACCATGTCAAGTGCCCCCTCTCAATACAGTCTGCTTTGACAGAGGCTTAATAAACCAGAGTGACTTAGCTGCTCTAATCTCTGCTTCTAAGTCATTCTATCTACTCCATTAATCACCTCTATCGACACTCTTCCAGGTCTCCAGAGAGGTTCCACTTCTTTCTGGTAATGGGCTTCTCCAGACTGCAGACCAGCCTTTCAACTTCAGGACTCCCATCTCTGGCTCTCATCCGCGTCCTCCAAAGGCAATCCCAGGAGCCCCCACCCAATGCTCCTCCACACCCTGGGGGAGGGGAGGGTCAGGCAAGGTCATCAGCCACTCTGAGGCAGCCCATTCAGCCCAGAGGACATTTCATGTGGCACATAAATGGTCCTTGTCCTGATATTTACCTTCAAATAATGTAGGACCCAGAGGCCACCAGCCCACAAAGGCAGGCTGGAGCGCTGACACTCTACCAGGGGCCCTCGTGATGACACAAATCCTTCTGGGACAGGCACTCAGCTGCCCCTCTGCATACTCAGAGTGGGCAAAGAGCTACAGAAGCGGGAGTCTGTGGGGCTCTGAGTGTTGGCTATCACCCAGAATAAGGGCCACAGAATTCTCTCTCTGCTAAATCTGGTTTTGTTTAAATGCCTGTGTGTCACTTACAGCAAAAGCCTCTGCGATTGAAGCCTCTGCAAAATCCCGTGGGGCTTAAGCCCAGCTGATACAAAAAGCGTCATAACCCAGGCATCCCAACATGGGGGGCAGAGTGCAGAAGGAGAAGGAGGATTGAGGTGACCCATGCTCCCTCACCAGTTGGCTGTGCGCCCCGAGGCCAACAATGGCATCCTTCACCCTGCACGAGCCAGATGGAGGAGCAGTGCCCTTCAGGCTTGGCACGATGCAGCCACAGGGCCCACCATGCCCACCCGAGCAAAGCCAGCTGAAAAGAGCCACTCTTGCCCCTGATCCAGCTGGGTCCTCTCTTACCACCCTATTTCTGCAACCACCATACCCAGCACCAGGAATGTTGCACGCTCCCATCTGTCCAGCAAACACCACTTGCGTCAAAGCACATCTCAACCCTGCATGATGTCTTCCAGCCGCGCCGGGCATTAGAGTGTCATTCCAGGTCACACGTCTCAGTCACACCTATGGGCTCACCAAGAACAGGGCCTTCTCTCGCTATGCTCAGCATTGACCGAGGGCCTCACACATGGAGAGCCAATGAGTGTCTGTGTACTTCAGAACACAAAATAGAGGACAGAAACCAGCCATTGTGCTCAGCACAAGGTTCTGGGCGAGGGTCCCTACAGAGGGGTCCAAGTCTAAAGAACAAAGGGGTGCTTCCCAGGCCCCCATCTTGGAAAATGGTGATTTGTCCGGTCCTTTATCTGCATCTGTAGTCAGAAATGACAGCTCCTACCTCCAACATCTGCTGAGACCTGCAGAAGATGCCCTTCTTCATCTAGTCCTCCACATCCAGCAGAAGACAACCATTTTTGCCTAAATTTCTTTGCAATAGCTCATAACTGTTCTCTCTGTCTTCACTTTTTTCTATGCATGATGCTAAGAATGTTCACCTTATTACCTTAAAGTTATTACTTTAAAGTTATCCCCCATGGTGCCAGCAAAGTCATCTTCCTAAAACACAGAGCTGCTCAGAAACCATCCGTGGCCCTCACTGCTTACAGGGCAGGGGACAAAGGCCTTGTGATGTTTGAGTCTCTTGGTCCAACATGCTTCTTACATGATGACTAGCCTCCCACACCCGCCTATACACGTTGTGCTCCAAGCTTACCCCGAGATCTAACTGTCCCTCACCCAGGAGACCCTTCATCATATCCCCAAAGAATACAAGCTTTGGGGCCAGGTGGCCTGAGTTCTAGTCCCCACTCTGCCAATTCCAGGTTAGGAGAACTTGGGCCAACTATTTAAGCTCTCTGTGCCTCCCTCGTATCTTCTGTAAACTGAATATAATAAAAACAACAGTAATACCCACCTACCACCTATCTTCCTAGGATTGCTACAAGGCTCAGCAAGGGAATGTGTAGGCCCATCTTCAGGGCCCCCTTTTGACAGGATGCTCTTGGATCCTGATATTTACAACCTACCTGTCCTTCTTGGGTTCTAATCCCCAGGATTGGAACACTTCATATTCCTACTTGTAGTACACTCAGTTTTGTATTTTGAGCCTCTCAACGGGAGTGAGAGCTCCCTGGAGGCAGGGTCACATCTAGATCAGTTTTCACTTCCCCACAGGCCTAGGAGATAGTACTATTCAATCAAAACTCATCTAGCCGCCAAGTACTAAACTCAAAGATGGTTTCCTACCTGAGCTCAGAGAAACTGCCCTCAGGAGGCCTTCTAAGTAATTTTTTAATCCATGTGATTATTTTAATAAATCTTAAGTACAGAGTTGAACCAGCTGGTATGGGATTGACCCAGCTAAAAGGCTAGTCCCTGAACTAGGCATGTATAATGAAATCAACAGTCAGACATTTATAAAGTGAAATGAGATAAACCAATGAAGAGGGTCATACAAGCTGGTATTTGGAAAGATGTTCTAAAGACCTCCTGCATCTTTTTTTTCTAGCCAGACATTCCACAAAGGGAGCCTTTCCTGCATACGGGCCATGTGCAGCACTTGCACCAAATCCTACTTGTGGTTTAATGAGTCAGTTCTGAAAAGTCCCAAATAACTGATTTTCTCCATTTCACAATGAAGGAATGTTCTTCAAAAGGTTAAGCATCTATTATAGTTATGCAAAGGGCTTCCCGGGTGGCTCAGTGATAAAGAATCCACCTGCCAAGCAGGAGAGACTGGTTCGATCTCTGGGTCAGGAAGGTCTCCTGGAGAAGGCAATCCACTCCAGTATTCCTGCCTGGGAAATTCCAGGGACAGAGGAGCCTGATGGACCACAGTTCATGGGGTCACAAAAGAGTAGGATATGCCTTAGGGACTAAACAACAACATAGTTATGCAAACAGTAGGAATAATACTTGTATAGCACCTGGCACTTGATCCTTAAAAGCCTTAGCATAAACAGTGTCATCATGATGCCCATTTCACAGGCAGAAAACTAAGGCTGTAATAGCCAAAATGACTCATTTGTGCAGGTTGTATCAGGGCCAGAATGCAGACTCTGATCTCCAAATTCCAGATCGCATTCATTAAGTCCCCTTTCACCAACAGAAAGGACCAGATGTGGAACACACAGAGGCCTCCTGCAGCCTGCATAGTCTGGGCCATCTCAGCATCAACCATGCAAAAGGCCAACAGTACACATAGGTCCAGATATCAATTTCTTAACCTTTCTACTCGAAATGAAGCAAGTACTGCCTTTATAAAATTCACCCTCATTCCCTTGTTTCTAAAAAATTCATCCTGTAAAATGATGTTCAATTTGAGTTATCTTTTGGAGGTAATTTCAGCAGCAAAAAGCTGCTCAGTACTTGCTCTGTGCCAAGCTCTCCTGTAAGTACATTATGTAGATTAACATGCTAAGCACATGCAACCCCATGAGGAAGGTACTGTGTGGGCTTCTACATGCACACACATACACACACATACAGTGCTAATCTAGAGTTTGGGCTATATCAGTGAATGAAACAAACCCTGCCCCTTCTGTGACGTTAAAAGATAAAGTAACTAGTTCAAGGTCAAGTAAGCAGTAAGGGCAGAGGCAGGATTGGAAACCAGGCACATTGACTCCAGAGTCCATGTTCTTAACCCCTGAGCTCTTAACTCTTAATTCCTCTTGGCTGGGTGTCCTGATCTGTCCCAAAGCATCAACAGGCAAGTGGGGACAGCAGGGGAGACAGGAGCTGCTTTCATGGGATACAGCTTCCTGCCAGGCAGAACGGGGACCTCTGTTGTCCAATCACTATTTGCCACAAACTGAGTTCATGCCCGACTCCGGCCTCAGTTCTAGAGCCAAGGATGCAGGGGACACGGCCGTGCCCTCAAGAAGCTCCCAGGCTAGTGCAGAAAGACTAGCAAATATTTCTATTAGTTTACCATCTGCGCTGGGCCCAGCATAACCTGTGAACTGGGATGAACTGCCCAAATTGTGACTTGGGGTGGGGGCAACGTGAAACCATTTACCAACTTCATCCTGAGCAGCCCCAGCATATTGCCCAACCCTACCTCCTTCTGCTTTAAAAAAAAAAATCAAAGTAATCTGATTCAGCCTAGCCCTGGTTGAGCACTGACTCCCTGCTAAATCCCCAAAGCCTAATTACTTAACTATTGTGCATGGTAATCTTAGGAGGTGTTTGTTTTCTCTCTCCCCGTGGACAGCCAATGAGCAGAAGGCAGTGGTTGCTAGTGAGCATTGCTCAGGTAGGGGATAAAGCTGTGATTTCTCGCGCAGCACTTTCCTATGGACCAAGCCTCCACTTCAGAACACCCTTCAACCGCCACCTCCTACCCTTCCAGGGCTCAATCAGGCGTCACCTTCTCCAGGGAGGGGACCCTTGCCCTGATCCACTATACTTGTTCCTCCAGAGGCATTTGCCATAGGCGACTCTGTTATTTAAGCCCCCAACTCCTCCGTGCAAAGCCTGTTCCCTGGCAGCGGAGACTAGATCCCCACCCCCAGCTTCACAGCCTAGTACATCTCAGGCTTTGTAGACAGTTGAGAAATACACATTGCCATTAGGTCCTCAGGCCATGTCTTGAGACCGAGAGCTGCAGCCCCGTCCTGTGCTGAATTAGCAAAGGTTGCCATGACTCAGAATGTGGGGGCACCTTCCCATGTGCAAGAGGACAAGCCACTGGGCAGCGAGCTCCTCTGCTTCTCGGCCACATAGTGACCTTCCTATTCCTTTCCCAAAGGGGACATGCACTGCCCTTTCAGAAGAAACTGTAAATTATTCCGGCACATTTATTTTTCTTCTTTTTTCGTCAAATGCTATGCTCCAATGGCCTCTTCATAATGGACAATGTTTTTTTTTTTTTTTTTTAAATCCTTTTCAAGCATTTGACTTTGCTATTGAGTTGAACGGCTGGATCTCTTCCACCCAAGGCAACACATGGCAATGCTTAATGATTTCCATTTTTAACTCAAGGAGGAACGTTCCTCGGAGTTCAAGAGGAAGCCGAGTGGGCGCTCTGGATTGCGGGAGGCCCGCATGGCGTCAGGAGCGGAGAATCTGGAAGTCAATGGGGGGAGCAGATGGCCCAGCAAGGAGGCGAGATTGCTAGCAGATGGCCCCCATAGTTTGGATAAGGCAAAAAGAAAAAAAAAAAAACTTTTGATTGCAAACAAATTGGTATTAGAAGCATACCAAGAAGAGAGGCCCACACAGATGTTTGCTGTTGCAAATGGGCAGGCATTCCCTATTCCTTTAGAGGGGGCACCCAGTCCCAGTCAGTGACAGAGGCTGGAATTGCAATGCAAGTCCTCACCTCTAAATTGTCTTTTTCCACCCAGTTTATTCATAATTATGGATAAGGATGTAGGCACACAATTCAGACCATCCAAATTAAAAAGCTTGGCCCCACAGAGGATGTTTAGGGCAGTGAAAGCATTCTGCAGGATATTGTTCCGGTGATTACAACGTCATTACAGGTCTATATCACAACTCAGAGAATGCACAACACAAAGGGTGAATCCTGATGTAAACTATGGTTGTGGTTAACAATAATGTACGAATATTGGCTCATCAACTGCAACAAATGTAGCGCAGTAACGCCAAGTATTAATGGGGAAGCTGGGAAAAAGAGGAATAATAGAGGAACTCTATTTTCTCCTCGAATTTTCTGAAAACCTAAAACAATTCTAAAACAAAGTTTGTGGATTCTCTCTCGCACACACACATACCTGGCTCTTCTTGCTGGCTGGGTGACCGTGAACTGGTCACTTAACCTCTCTGAGTTGCCTTTTCCTTATCTTCAAAATGAAGACACTAATAGCACTGACCCAAACAGTTTTTATGAGGAGTAAGTAAGTTAATACACAGAAGGCACGTGGAATAGCTCCTGCCCATAGTATGTTGGTATTAGCCATGGTTACAATGATGGCCACAGATACTGTGTGCCAGCTACCCTGAGATACTTCAATCATCCATCATGGGATTTAAGGCTTGCAGCAGCCCTACAAGGCAGGTAGGAAATGCTACAAAAGAGAAAACCTGAAGCTTAGAGAGATTATATAACTCGCTGAGGGTCACATGGCTGGCCAGTAAGAGTGAGCTGGGACTCAAACCCACACGTCTGCCTTCCCCACCACAAGCTGCCATGTCCAAGGAGGAAAGTGCTCTCTGGACAGGGCCACTGTCTGGCTGCTGGAAGGCTTTGCACTTATCCTACGTAATCTCGCTTTGGAGGGCTGGGGGCATGAGAGAGGGACAGGGGTGTGGGGGAAGGAGGCGGGAGAGAAGGGGAGAGGCGAACCCCAAAGGCCAAGCAGGATCTTGGCAGAGCCAGTACTAGAACCCAGACTTTGGCTCCCAAGCCACTTGATCTGCTGTATTAGCATATCCACTTCACCCACATAAGAAAGCCAAGAGTGATCGCCCTGATGACAGACTGTTCTCTTCCTTGGCCTCCACCTGTGGCTCTGCCAGCCTATCTCTGTTCCAAGGCAGATGGTGACAATGGCCCCCAGAAGTCACCTGGCTCCTCTGGAGGTTGCCCCTTGCAGGAAAGCCCCTGCCCAGGCTGGACCGCCTGCTCTGCCACTTGGGACAGTAACTGAACCATGATCTCCCTGCCCACAGGGATAAGTTCAATTCTTGCTTTTCCAAAGCAGCATTTGCTTTTACATAACAACTTTCAAACTTGGGATGTGTGACTTGTCTCCCAAGCCTGCTGGAGCAGCCTCCGAACAGACGTTCGTTCAGAATCCAGACACTTCATCTCGTCTCCGGTACCACCTCACCTCCACACCCACGCGGCCTGATGTACTTTTTGCAGCTCTGGGTCCCCTCCTCCTACTCTTGCCTTCTTGCTCTTTCTGCACCTCTGCTCCCCACACCGGGGGCGCCTACAGGGACCCACAGCAGTGGGCTCTGGCTCCATGATGACATCCTCCTAACCTGGCTCAATGCCAGCTCCTGTGTGCAGGACATCACACCCCTCACCACCCATCCCCTCTCCTCTCCCCCTGGTCTGTACGTGTAGCCCTGACCCGGAACAGAAAGGGAAAGTAGATCAGAGCCAGGCTGACTGCAAAATATCCTCCACCTAGAATGTGATCCAATGCCTCTGCTTTCCTGAAAATCTAGAGCCTCCCTTCATCTTCACACGCCTCTCAAGAACCAGTTTGCCCTCTTCCCCCCGGCCTTCCCTCTATGGACACTCTTATGGGCTGAATGCATGCATGCTCAGTCATGTCTGACTTTTTTGTGACCCTCATGAACTGCAGCCCGCCAGGTGCCTCTGTCCATGGAATTTTCCAGGCAAGAATACTGGAGTGGCTTGCCATTTCCTACTCCATATGGACTGAAGGTGTCCCCACAAAATTCCTTTGCTGAAGCACTAACCGTACTCCCCCCAAGGTAGTGGTGTTAGAGATGGGGCCTCTGGGAGGTCACATGGGTGGCACAAGTCATGAAAGATGGCTTTGGACCTGATGGGATTAGTGGCCTCACAGGAAGAGCCAGCAGAGTTGTTCTCACTTATTCTCTCCTGCCGCGTGAGGATACACATAGGCCAGGAAGCGCGTTCTCACAGGAGCCTGGCCATGCTGGTATCCTGATCTTGGATTTCCAGCCTCCAGAATCGTGAGAAAATACATCTCTGTTGTTTAAGCCACCCAACCTATGGTATTCTTGCTATGGCCACCCAAGCAAAGACACAGCACCATGAGCCCTTTCAAAAGACATATGTGAAAAGCAGGAAAATCAAACATGATGAAGACAATTCCTCCAGCATCAGTAGGGGAAAGCAAGCTCCTCTCTCCCTTTTCAAGCACAAGGCATGGGATGTAGGGAGCCCAAATGAGCAGGGCCACTGAGTCCATCTCAAATGTGTGGGAAAAGGCAGAAAAGAATGGGGGAAGGCATTCCCACCCCAGCTGAGAAGCCAAAGGATAAAACGCCACCTAAATGCTGAGAGATGAAAACCAGTTTCTCTATTCAGAGGCAATTTCCGCAAGGTACACCATCCTCCAGCATCCCAAACCTCCAAAAGGTTAAAAACAAATAAGAAATGTAAATGTATTTCCAGAAGAGAAAATAAACAGTGTGTGGTAAGATGTTTACTTCTTAACTTGTCCTCATAAAATTCAATTGACAGAGTTTTCCAGCCCCTATAATACACAGGCAATGTGTCATCTCCAGATAAGCAGATTAAAAAAATAATCATGAAAATGGAAGCTGAGGTGTGAACATGTGTGTATAAATGCTTGATAGGTATTAACTCATTTAATTCTAACAACCCTATGAAATGAATGCAATTATCACCCCCTTATCACCATCATTTTACAAAAGGAAACACTAAATACCTACTACGGTTTTAAAGAGCAAATGAGCCTTGTCTTTTATATCCTAGTTGAGAGAGGCAAACAATGTAACAATAGATATGGAACCTGTTAAAAGCGCAACCAAGAGAATCAGTGACATAGAAGGCTACTTTGGCTTGGGTGATCAGGAAAGACCAGGGGGAGCTGGCAATCACACAAAGGAACCCATCTTGGAAGACTGGGGGTAGAGGAGTACGTGGTCCCCAGAAGCTCCAAAAGTCAGCCACAGAATGTGTCCATCACTGGATCTCACAGGTCAATGCCAGGCTCAGGCATCTGTAGCTCTCAGAACCTCCCAGAATCACAGGTCCCACCCTCAACTGTCTTCAAACACTCCAGCTGCCACCACCGAGAGATGTGTGGAAACCGTTTGGGTCCTGATGCAGACTGAAGGTTTGTGTCTCCCTGAAACTCTTACGTTGAATCCCTAACCCCCAAATGTGATGGTGTTTGGAGGCACAGCCTCTGGGAAATGATTAGATTTAGTTGAGGTCATGAGGGTGGAGTCCACATGACAGGATTAGTGCCCTTCTAATAAAGGGAAGGGAGACCAGACCTCCAGTTCTCTCTCCACCATATGGACACACAGCAAGAAGAAAGCCATCTGCAAGCTAGGAATGGAACTAGCCAACACCTTGATCTTAGACTTCTCAGCTCCAGAACTGCGAGAAATAAATGTCTGCTCTTGAAAGAGAAAGAACAAATATCATATATTAATGCATGCATATGGAATCTAGAAAGATATTGCTGATAAACCTACTTGCAGGGTAGTAATGGAAATGCAGACATAGAGAATAGATTTGTGGACATGGTGGGGAAGGAGAAGGCAGGACGAATTGAGAGGGTAGCATGGAAACATATACATCACCGTATGTAAAATACATAGCCAGTGGGAATTTGCTGTAGGACACAGGGAGCTCAACCCAGAGCTCTGTGGCAACCTAGAGGGGTGGGATGATGTGGGAGATGAGAGGGAGCTTCAAGAGGGAGAGTACATATGTATACCTATGGCCGATTTATGTTGACATATGGCAGAAACCAGCATAATATTGCAAAGCAATTATCCTCCAAAAAAAAGTTTGAAAAAATAAATGTCTGCTCTTTAAGCCACCCCGCCTATAATGCTTTGTTCTGTCAGCCCAAATGAAGGTAGTTCCCACAGGATTCAGTGTCACTGTCCTTCATTCCTATTTCATGCATTTTGTAGGGAGGGACCCAATGCCTCTGGGGGAAGAAAAATAAATGACTTTTCCATAGACTTCAGTGGTCAAAAGGAAGCTTGTTTTGTTTTTTTTTTTTTGTTTTTTTTTTTTAGCTTCCCCACATTTAAAAAGAAACCAAACTGTGTTTCAGGAAAATCACTATGTCAGACCAAGTCTAAGCCTTCATTTAACATTCAGATACTGAAAGCCTACAAAGTGGCAGACAGTGTTCTAACCCAGTGCTGCCTGGCCTTCAGTGGGCCTGGGAGCGCCCTGGGGGATTCCGTTAGGATGCAGACCCTGACCCTGCAGTAGGTCTGGGGCGGGCCTGAAACTCTGCATCCCTGATACTGCCAGGTGATGCCAACCGCAATGGGCAGCAGGACTCCAGCCCAGCAAGGGCATCAACTCTGGCTTCAACTTGGAATAAGCTGGAGAGGTCTGAACAAGTCCTGATTTCTGGGCTCTACCCCAGACAAACTCCAGGGTGGGGCCCGGGCATTCAAAAGAGCTCAGTGGGGACTTCGCTGGTGGCACAGTGGATAAGAATCCACATGCCAATGCAGGCAACACAGGTTTGATTCCTGGTCCAGGAAGATTCCACATGCCTCGGGGTCGCTAAGCCCATGTACCTCAACTACTGAGCCTGCGTGCGCCCTAGAGCACCACCACAAGAGAGGCCCGGGCACCACAACGCGGAGTGGTCCCTGCTCTCCACAACTAAAGAAAGCCCATGTGCAGCAGTGAAGACTCAGTACAACCAGAAATAAAGTGCTCAGTGATCTGAACGTGCAGCCAGGGTTAAGAATCACTCTTCTGGACATAGAGCAGTGAGCTAGGTAGCCCTCAAGGGGAGACAGATGAGAAATAACTAAATTATTTTAGACAGCAGAGACATATGTCATTAAAACAACATGGGATAACATGATGAGGTCAGCGGGGGGTGGGGGGTGGGGGGAGGGGGCAAGCGGGAATTACACTGAAGCACAAATAACAAGACAGAAACACTACTGAGATGCGAAGAAATGACCCCAGGCTGAGAAAAGAGCCCACTTTCCACCTTAAGTCTTAAGGGATGACAAGAGCAGGGTCCCATTTGTGTTTTTAGGACACAAAGCTATCTCTCTGACAGGTGCACAGGTTGCACTCTGAGGGGAGAGAAAATAAGACACGTTTCCTTCCTGGAGGTTCTTATGAAAACATGAACTAATGTTTGCTGAACACCTACTGTGGGCAATGCTTCTGGTCTGGGAACTGACACAGCAGGCCATTGTTCAAGCTCCACATGAAGAAACATGTGGAGAGACCACATGGGGAGACCACATCCCTAAAAGACCCCATTTGGTAGATCACAAAGGGGGCAGTCTAACTGGTGGAGAGGGATGCACGGTGGATTCTCAGAGGATGCAAGAAACTTGCGGTTCTTTATGGGCAGCTCCTGTAACTGTGTAGCAAAGAAGGCAGCCATCAAATGCCACCTTGTCACCACTACCCCCCGCACCCCGACACTAACTGGTAGGGAGCTCTGGTCCACCTTCATCACAGCAGCCCCAGAACAGGACTGCTACAAAGCCACCTCCTGAAAATGCCTACCCCTGCTGGCTCCCAGGGGGAGTTCAGGTGTTGGAGGAGGAAGCTTCAGTCCCATCCCTCCAGACCCAGAGCCTGTGACCTAACTCTAAGTGGGTTCAGGCCCAACACTCCCCTGGCCAAGCAGCTGGCTTAAGGAAGTCATGTGACTCAAGTCACACCAACCCACCAGAACCTCGGGGCTTCTGCAGAAACCCCTCGGCCAGCAGCACTCTGTCCAGCATTTTGGGGTCTGGGAGGACCTAAAGCGAGGGCTGTGGTCACCGCATGCTGGGTGATATCTGAGCTCAGAGGCGGAAAGTGAGCAACACAGTTCACCTTTGACCTCAGCCAATAAAGCCCCTTTTTGGCTAAACCCAGCTTGGGGAGGTTTTCTGTCACTGCAGCAGAGGCCTGCTTCATCTAGACCCCCAGACTCTGCAGAACTGCCTTGGACTCATTCGCCATTCTCCAAGCCCCTGATGTGGTCCTGTGAGGCTGCTGCCTGGAGCACCTCTGCAGTCCTCTCGTGTCACTGAGTCCCCTGGGCTGGGACTCTGTCTTCTCTACTTGATTATGATCTGCTTGATGACAAGGGCTGCCTCTTATATTTGCTTCTACCTCCACCAAGTGCCCACTTGTGAAATGGAAAGGGGGCTAGATAGTCTCATGGTCCTCAGATGAAGAGGCTGGAAGGGAACTCAGGCTTTGGCCCCATCTGGCCTGGGCGGAGAGCAGGGGCAAGTGCAATAGGGACGGCATGCGATCAGAGCCAGGTGACCCCAGAACGTTCATGGCGGCCAAGAGAGCCTGGGAAGTCACTAAACTTTGGAGCCTTGTGTTCCTCACCTTTGCAAAAACACTGAGGTGTTTAATGTTGGAAAGGGCACTTTCATTCCATCACCTGACCAATATTTACCAACTCCTTTCTAATGTGCAGGACACTATCCCAGAAATAGTTGATACAAAGTGAACTCTTTGGAACCTTGTGGACTGTAGCCCACCAGGCTCCTCTGTCCATGGGATTCTCCAGGCAAGAATACTGGAGTCGGTTGCCCTTTCCTTCTCCAGGGGGTCTTCCCAACCCAGGGATCAAACCCGTGTCTCTCATGTCTCCTGCACTGGCAGGCGGGTTCTTTACCACTTGTGCCAACTGGGAAGCCCAATTCAAGTGACTTGATGCTAAACATTTTGCCAGTTTCCCTGCTTCCTTCTTTGAAGGGGGACAAAACCAGGCATTCCTGCCAAATAGGGCTGACTGTTCCATAGTTAGTGGAATAATTTTTGATCAGACAGTACTCTGAAGAGATAGGAGCAAGAGTAGGGCATAGGAGACTCTAACCTAAGAAATGGGGTCCTGACTAAGCCAGTGTGCCCAGACTACACGTGACAGAAGCTACAGGAGGAAGACATAGCCAGTCCAAGATGAGAGCGTGGTGAGCTAGAAATCAGTGCAGAATGCACTCCCCCTCTTTACCCAGGGTGAAAAAGCGTTCCCACATGGGTAGTGCTGATTTTAGCATCTCAGGAGACTGGAATGAGAGGACAGGCCCCAGCCACAGTTTCTGGCTGTACACATGTCCACGGGTTAGTCCCACACATGCGTCAGTCACTTCCTGCTGCTGGAAGAATGTGCTGAGGGAGGTGAAATGACAGGACGGTACCACTGCCCACTGGGTCACCAGGACAGGCGGGAGGTCAAGGGAATCCCAGCTGCTGCTCTGCGAGTTCACCCGGCCCCGGCCCCATCAAGCAGAGGGTGAACAAGTTAGAGATTTAGCTAAACCTCTGTGTCCCAGATGGACTCCTCTGACAGCATTTTGAGGGAAGGGAAGTTGATGGTGTTGAAAACAGGCTTTGAGGGAAGGCCCTGGCCTTCGTCGGTGCATGGAACTAACCAAACATTTCAGACCTACTGGCCTAGGTTCCCGGACCAGCTTCCCCACTTAAAAGTTTCATGACTTTGAGTGACTCCTGTCTCCTCCCTAGGTATTTACCCACCTGTAAATGTGGATAAGACTTGCCTATGAAAGTAAGGGCTTCCCAGATGGCACTAGTGGTAAAGAATCTGCCTGCCAGTGCAGGAGACACAAGAGATGCGGGTTCAGTCCCTGGGTGGGGAAGACTCCCTGGAGAAGGAAATGGCCACCCACTCCAGTCTTCTTGCCTGGAGAATCCCATGGACAGAGGAGCCTGGTGGGCTACAGTCCATGGGGTCGCAAGTGTTGGATACAACAGAGCACAGCACTGCTTTGCTGGCACTCCCATGAGAATAAGTCACAGGAAGACTGCCTCCTAACCTATTCCTTTGGCCTGGGTTTCTAGTTCCTTTTTCATACAGCCCCATGCAGAGCCTCACCCGGTTCTTCTAACAACCCTAGAGTAGGAGGCCAAGCTCTATTCTTCCCATTTTACAGGTAAGAAAACAGACATCTAAAAAGTCTGACTTGCTTGGCAACTTGGTGGCAAAGCTGAGTGGTATCCATCTAAAATAAAACCTCCATAGAGTGTGGAGAAAAAGGAACCCTCCTACACCCTCGGTGGGAATGTAAATTGGTGAAACCACCATGGAGAACAGTATGGAGGTTCCTTAAAAAACTAAACATAGAGTTACCACGTGATCCTGCACTCCCACTCCTGGGCATATATCCAGAGAAAACTATAATGTGAAAAGATATGCACCCCATGTTCCCCAATGTTCATAGCAGAGCTATTTACAACAACCAAGACACAGAAGCAACCTAAATGTTATCAACAGATGAATGGATAAAGAAGATATACATACAAGGGAATATTGCTTGGCTATTAAAAAAAAAAGGAGTGAAATAATGCCATTTGCAGCAACATGGATGGACCTAGGGATTATCATATCAAGCAAGAAAGACAAATATCATATCACTTATATGTAGAAGCTTAAAAAATGATACAAATGAACTTATTTATAAAACAGACATAGACTCACAGACTTAGAAAGCAACTTACAATTACCACAGGGGATAGTGGGGAGGTGGGGGTAAATTAGGTGCTTGGGGTAACATATACACACTACTATACGTAAAACAGGTAAACAGCACAGGTTTATAGTATAAACCTGTGCTATATAGTATGGGGGACTATACTCAACACTCTGTAATAACCTAAATGGAAAAGAATCTGAAAGAGAATAGACATATACATGTAACTGAATCTCTTTGCTGTACACTTGAAACTAACACATTAGAAATGAACTATACTTCAATTTTTTTAAATAAGATAAAATTTCATGGTTCCCAAAGAACTTTCAAATGTATCATCCCATTGAGTCCTTTGCACAAGGAGCCCCAAGTTTGGGAGCTGAAGCTAAAACCTAGGACTAGCCTGTCTGAGCTTCTATTAGCTGGCCAGTACAGCTCCTGGGAAGAAATCTCTACCCATTTAAGCAAAGCCTGTGTCTGGCAAGAAGAACAGACAAGCCTGGGTCCCTACAGCCTCTCTGACACCCTGGAGAAGTCTGAAGAGGAACATCAAACCACCTCCCAGGGCAAGCAGAACCATCTCTCAGGTTGCAATGATACCTGGAATTCTTCTCCCAAAGAAGGGGCCCCAGCGTGTCCCACCCATGCAGTGACCCTGGGTGGTATGACCTGGTGGGTCATCCCAAAGTGTCCTCTCCCAGAGCAGCTGGCTGTGCTGCCCCTGGAGTTCCATCAGATGGACTCAACGAGCAAAAGGGAGAGAAAACGAAGACATCCAGACAAACAACATGGGGGGTTGGGGCAGAACACTGACCCTTCAGTAGCACTGTGAGAACAAAAACTGAAAAGGAAAACTCTCAAATGTGACCTTTCCAGTTGTTGGATAAAGAATGTGAGTTGCTTAGCAGCACAACTGATTAATGTCTGTATGTCAACTCCTTATTGCTACCCTTTCCCATTCAGGGTCACAAAACCATCTTTTCTCAGCTCTGGTTACGACTGTCTACATCCATACCATCTTGACGCTAAGTCAAATGCCTTGGGAAGAATCTCTTACCAGGATCTGTGCAATTCTTGGCTGCCTCAGTCCCATTCACTGGTGCCATCAGCCTTCTATTTCTCCATGTGTCTGGGAGAACATATTTGCTCACAGAAGCTGTTCTGTGCCCTGGATTGGAAAATAAGTCACAAACACCATGAGATCAACATGGCATCTACATTCTCACAATGGCCTTAGAGCATATATCTAGCTCTGTCAGCAACAGCCCTGTTTGACTATTTAAAGCCATCTGCAGGGAGTGATACAGTGACCGGAAGCACAGTATCACCTGTTCACCTACAGTAATCTGTTTCCTAGATCTAGTTCATTGTTTCTAGCCCCAGATAGGTCAGCATGCGCTCTGACCTTGGCCAAGATTGCTTCGGTCTCAGCCCCTCACAAGTGCAATTCAGGGTTTAGACAGGTGACCATTAAGTTCTTAGCCAGTAAACATGCTCAGGTATCCCGGTCCTGAAGGATAGTCAGCAAACAGGTGGAGAAAGGGGATGGGATCTGTCCCAGGACTTTGCACCCTTGAACACAAATCACCTGGGAACCTTGCTACAATGCACATGCTGATTCAGTAGATCTGAGCCAGGACCTGGAATTCTACACTAACAAGCTCCCAGGTGACACTGATTCTGATGGTCCAAGGGCCATACTGAGTAACAAGGAAGATCACTGGAGTGGATGCTGATGACCAAGTGCAGCTGAACTTCTAAAGGCCTTCCTGATCCAGCAAATAAAAAATAATTCTCACTTTAAGACCTTTAAAGTATTCATTTACCTCTCCTGAGGTGCACACTGCTTCAGCTGGGTAATAATACCTCTTCTATAATGCTGACATCTAAGAGCTTCTAGGTATTTTGTTATTTCTAGTGTGTAATTGAGGGAGAAAACACATCAACTTGCCCACTTGCAAAGCACCAGGTACTATGGTATTCAAATAACCTTTCTGGATTTCTTTCAGAAAGGGCAAGTTTTGTTTAATCTTTCATCCTCAAATCACGAAGTTTGAGTTTTGAAAGGCTGTATAAAGTTTAATGAAGTGCCACCTGATTTTTATCAATCAATATGAGCCTCTCTAAATTGTCCCTAACTACTCAAGAAGGTACCATCTGCTTTATTTCCCATATCCTGATTGTTAAATCACAGTATTCCTTTTGTTTTCTTAAATGTTTGAAAATACACACATATATACATATGCACATATATTTATAACCGAATCACTTTGCTGTACACCTGAAACTAACACATTATCAATCAACTATACTTCAATTGAAAAGTCGAAATAAAGTTGCCAGAGAACATTAAAAATTAAAATAGAATATTAAAAACAACACTAAAAGGTCCCCAGCACCCATAGAATGGGAACGTTAGCCACTCTGAATGTCTTTTGAAGGTTCCACCTGGGCTCACATGCCCTACTCCATCCCTAACATTTTTTGTAAGTTTCTTTTTCTCTCCATCTTAAATTTGCATATCCTAAGCAACTCCCAAATTTCCTTGTCTCTTCTCGGTTGGAAGGCGTGTGGATAGCGGTTCCAGGCACCAACACTCTAATTCCGCGGGGATTAAGAGGAGTTGAAAAGTGATTTTGAAACACAGCGGCAACGTCCTCAGGGGACAGACTGCCCCACCATTTTTAGGGTTTGGAGAGGACGCATCAGGACACCCCGGGCGCCCCTTCGGCAGGGGCGAGGGCGAGAGCTGAGACTCAAAACCTGGGTTTTCGAGGGACGCGGAGAACAATCTTCCGTGCTCTGCAAAACTGGAAGGTGGTCCATTCAGTCTCGTCCGCCCCAGGCCAAGAGAATCCATACGTGGACCTCGCCGCTGCGCTCCGCACACTCCCTGGGCACCCCCAGGGACAGAACTCTGGAGCCGAGGGGCCAGTGGTTCATGCTTTCGCCTTAGTAACACAGACCTGCAGCCGCGTTCTGAGCCCCCAGCGGCCACGCGCAGCTCAGGGGAACAGGCACCAGCGCTGAGTGTAGCCATCAGCCCTCCTGGGTGCGCTCTACCTGCCTGATGGGGAGGGGACTGGATGAACCCTTGGAGCTAACCTGGCTGGGAAAAGAGGGAACATCTCCCAGAACTGTCCCGCGGTTTTCCAGCCCAAACCCCCCAACTCCCCGGGCAGGCCCGCACCATTACCTACCCCAGCTGCCAAAGAGGCCAGACGCACAGCACACCAGGGCCAAAATCGCGCACACGAAGCCAACTTGCTGCGGCAGCATCTCTCGCCTCCTGCGAACTTTGTGCGGCCCAGGGGGCCCGCGGAGCGCCATCCGGCAGCGCCTGGATGCCGTCTCTGACAGAGGATGGGGAGCCCCAGCGGCCGGAGTGCTATCTGGGGCCGAGCGGCGTGGCCTGGAGCGGGCGACTGGAGGCTCAGAGGCCAGGGGCTCCAGGCCAAAGGTTCATGGCCAGCGGGCGAGCTCGGCAGGGAAGCAGAGAGAGGAGGTGGGGGGCGCGCGGCGCGGCCGGAGCTCAGAGTCCCGCGCGCGGTGTGCGCGCTCCGCGCACCATGGCTCGGCGGCAAGGAGGCGACGCCGGCACGGTGGCGCTGGCGGCCCTGGATCGCAGGGCTGGCGCAGTCCCGGCGTTGGTGCCGCTACCTGCCCGCTCAGCCTCGGCGCCCTCGCCCGGCTGCAGCCCTGGGAGCAGTGCCCCGGGGCGCCCGCGGGAGCACTCAGTGCGCCCCCGCGCGCCGCGCCGTCGCTCCCACTCGTAGCATCCTCCCGCTCCAAGTTTGGCGGCGGTCGCCAGCCAGCGATGCTCCCCGGCTTCCCGGCGAGCCTAGCCGGGCCGGCCCAGTGCGTTCAAGTGGGGTGGCAAACTGGACGCGCAGGACCTGAGACCCTCGCCGCGAGCCGCCTAGACGTCGGCCCTCCGGGGGCGAGCTCTCCCCGGGAACTTTGTCTCCGGCTACCGGCGCCTGCGTCTGTGAGGCCGTGGCGCCTCCCGCCTGCAGCTCTCGCCTCCTTTCTCCTCCCCTCCCGCCCCTCCTCCCCAGCACGTGTACTCCTCCCCTCGGGCGCACTCGCCGGTGCGCTCCTCCCTTCCCCGGCGAGACTCAACTACTGACCCACACAGTCGCCCTCCTTCTCCCTTTTTCTCTTCCCCTGCCCCTACCGAGCCGAAACTAGCCCTTCTCTAACCCTGCGGGGCTGCTGCAGAGAGGAACAGGTTATGGCACCGCAGGGACTCTGGAAACGTGGGTTTCCGTAGAACGATCGCTCTAGTCCGGGCTCTGCACGACCCCCGAGGCCACCCGAGGCCCCTACACCCCCGCGGGGCGGGAGATGCAGGAGAAGATTAATTGCTCGAGCTGAGATAACAAACACGCTTGCACCAAGCCAACAAGCGCCCGCGCCCGCGGGGACCAGCTCCTGCAGGGCTCTCGGGGCGGGCGGGGGAGCCGGCGGCGGGGGCGCAACGCTGACCTGCAAAACGCAGGAGACCGGTTGGAGAGAAACCCGAGAGTTCTGCAGCCCCGCCGCGGAGAGTTGAGCTTTTGATGTTCTGGAGCCGTACCGTTTCACGGGGCTTTCTGGGTTTGGTTTTGTTTTTCCTCCTTCTCTCTGATCCGTCCTCTAGTGTAAACCGCTTCAAAAATGGGGCAGGAGGCAGAATTTCAGAAGAGCAGCCGCTGAGTTGTAATCCAGGTGCAAGCAGGTGGTGGGGACCTTGAGCCAGAGGGCCTCAGCCCCTGGGAATTACTTCTTTCCCTGGCCATTGAGCACTTAGAGCGTGCTAGGGGTTAAGTCCATGTAAAATCCTTTTTGGAACAAGGCCAGGTCTGTTTAATTAAATAAATACACACCCACGGAGTGCAGGATCAGGGCCAAGTGCCAGTCAGAGAACAAAACAACCAAAATATGTGTACTATCCAGTTCCTGCTTTCAAGGAACCCCAAATCAAAGGGGAGCCAGACCCTTAGATAAATGCCGGTTTAACAGAGTCAGTTACAAAAGTCACTGTTTTTGCAGGATGTGTGTTATTTTATTTATCATTACTCAAAATGTGGTCCACAGCAGCATAAGCATTGCCTGGGAGCTTGCAAGAAATTCAGGCTCTAGAGTTCCAGCCCAGACCTACTGAGAATGTGAATTTTTAACCAGACCCCCTAAGAGGATTGTGTGTACATTCAAGTGTCAGAAGCGTGACCCTTTCAAATCTGTCCCACTGATTCTAATGGGACACCATCTGCACAGTTCCTCTCAGACTAAGCATTGCTTGTGTTGGCCTGGCACAGTGACACAAGTGAGAGGTACCTGGAGGGCCAGGGGAGGGAGAAGTTTCACTAATTATTTTCCGTGGTCCCTTTTCAGTACCCACGGATACTGAAGGCATGAACACAAGACTAATTGCAGTGGAAACCCCTAGAGTAAATGAGATGGAAACAGCCGGGTAGGCCTTGTATAGAACAGCTCAGGGTTCTGTTATGTCTGTAGAGCAGCCTTACCATTGAGGACCTCTCTCTATATGAGTGACCTCTACCAAGCATCCCTGCCAGTGACCAAAAAAAACCCACTTTTCATATGTTTGAAGACTTTTCTTAATGACCAGGCTGTACAAAGATTGCTATTTAGCAATAGCAAATAAAAAAACCATAAAACAGTGTTAAATGTGGCATTTGGAAAGCTAGCAAAGAGCTGATGACATCCTATTTTTGCCAAAGGAAAAAGAATTAAAGTGATAATATGTTTTCATCCAATCCACAAGACAGCATTCAGATCACATTGGTTAAGGCAACTCTCAATGGCACCCCACTCCAGTACTCTTGCCTGAAGAATCCACAGACGGAGGAGCCTGGTAGGCTGCAGTCCATGAGGTCGCTAAGAGTCGGACATGACTGAGCGACTTCACTTTCACTTTTCACTTTCATGCATTGGAGAAGGAAATGGCAACCCACTTCAGTGTTCTTGCCTGGAAAATCCCAGGGGCGGGGGAGCCTGGTGGGCTGCCGTCTATGGGGGTCACACAGAGTCGGACGCGACTGAAGCGACTTAGCAGAATGAACAAAATGGCATATTATACATGCACCTCAGTATTTATTGCAGCACATTTATAATACAATAGCCAAGACATGGAAGCCACCTAAATGCCCATTGACAAATGAGTGTGTAAAGAAGATGTGGTATATTTGTACAATGGAATATTACTTACCCGTTAAAAAGAATGAAATAATGTCATTTGCAGCAACATGGATGGGCCTACAGATTACTAAGTGAAATAAGCCAAAGACAAATATTATATATCATTTATTGTAGAATCTAAAAAATAATACAAGTGAGCTTATTCACTTGTATTAGAAAATAGAATTAGACCTGAAGACATAGAAAATAAAATTATGGTTGCCAAAGGAGAAAGTGTTGAGGGGGCATGGGGAGGACAAATTAGGAGTTTGGGATAAACATATACACACTACTGTGTGTAAGATAGATAACCAATAAGGACCTACTGCATAGCATGGGAAGATATACTCAATATATTGTAATAACCCATAAGGGAAAAGAATCTGAAAACACACACACAGATATATATGTATAATTGAATCATTTTTCTGTACAGCTGAAACTAATACAGCATTGTAAATCAACTATGTTTTAATTAAAAAAAAAAAAACTTATTGAAGCTTTAAAAATGGAATCTTATTGCTAGGATACCCAGGTGGTTCAGTGGTAGAGTCCACCCGCCAATGCAGGAGCCTTGGGTTCAATCCCTGGGTTGGGAAGCTCCCCTAAAGCAGAAAATGGCAACTCACTCCAGTATTCTTGCCTGGAAAATCCCATGGACAGAGGAGGCTGGCGGGCTATAGTCTACAGAGTTGCAAAGAGTTGGATATGACTTAGACACTGAGCATGCAATATTCTCTTAAAACTGTTGTGCATGGAGCTCGTGTAGGGCTGGCGAAAATAGATATTTCTGAATAGAAAACAGGCCAAAGGAGTCATCAGGTGTCCGTCTTTAAACATTTAACCTGCTCTTTAATAGAACGTTTCTTTGACATCTTTCACCTGCTCTCAGTTAATAGAACCCTTGGAATAATTTCATATGCACAAACGGATTCTTTTTATTTGACAGTTTAAAAAGCAATTCGTTTGAAACTGTACTTTTTGCTTCATTTAAATAGTGCCCATTACCAAATAGTCTTTGCTGCAGTTCTAATGACTCACCTTGCAGAAGAGAGAATTGGGTCTTGTGTTCTTTTCAATTCAAAGCATCCAGAAGCATTCTCTAAGCAGGGCCGTGGAGACAGACAGAAAGTGCATTTCTGGGTTTGTCTTCGTTAGCCTAGTTCTGGCTTCAATGACGTTGGATTCCGAGTATTCCCTC
Organism: Oryx dammah; assembly: GCF_014754425.2. Taxonomy (NCBI): domain Eukaryota; kingdom Metazoa; phylum Chordata; class Mammalia; order Artiodactyla; family Bovidae; genus Oryx; species Oryx dammah. The sequence continues at coordinate 12,637,071 of NW_024070200.1, forward strand.
TGCAAGAGTGTTTTCTCTCATATGACACAGTAGGAGACCGTCCACGTGACCAGTTTTCACCATTTTGATAGGAAGGCTCAGTAGGTGGAGATAAGTAAATTTTTTTTTCCTTAAAAATTCATTCCGATGATATGAAGAGCCTCACCATTTAATTCTTCTTCGTTTTTGCAAGTTTACCAGAATGACTTTCTCTATGAATTATAACTCCTCCTGCTCTGTTTTCCAGATGGCAGTATCAGTTGGCAATGCCTAGAACAGCAGTCTTCATGCTTCAGAATCCAACTGCTGAGCCCCACCCCAGTGTTTCAGCTTCAATAAGTCATGTATGGATATGTGAGTTGGACTATAAAGAAAGCTGAGCACCGAAGAATTGATGCTTTTGAACTGTAGTGTTGCAGAAGACTCTTGGCTTGGACTGCAAGGAGAGCCAACCAGTCCATCCTAAAGGAAATCTATCCTGAATATTCACTGGAAGGACTGATCCTGAAGCTGAAACTCCATGGGGTCGAAAAGAGTCAGACATAACTGAGCCACTGAACTGAACTGAAGTCTGGGGTGGGGCTCGAGAATTAGTATTTCTAAGTTCCCAGGTGACGTTGATGAGGCTAGTCCAGAAACCATATTTTGAGAGCCACTGGGCTAGGTTATGCCCTGATAACCATAACATATGGTAAAACAACAAAAGTTTGCTTCAGGGTAGCAGAATATTTGACCCCAAAACATGCCACTTTGGCATAAGGATTATTTTGAGCTGAAGCTAAATAAGAAGAAGCAAATACAAGGAAAGCTTGCCTTTCCCCTATTTGCCTAAATGTAGGAAATAAATTTGTAGAGATGTCCCCACTCCTTTCTACCAGGAAGGACAGAAGTTAATCACTGGAACAACTCTAGATTCTTATCAACCCAGGGACAGCACCAGAGGAATCTAGCTACAAACTTGGCTAAAATTCACCCTTTTCCACCATTGATCTCCCTGTATACTTTTGTTGCTGTTGTTGTTTAGTCACTAAGCTGTGTCCAGCTCTTTGTGAGCCCATGGACTATAATCCGCCAGGCTCCTCTGTCCATGGGATTTCCCAGGCAAGAATCCTGGAGTGGGTTGCCACTTCCTACTCCAGGAGATTGTCCCAACCCAGGGATCAGACCTGCATCTCCCGCACTGGCAGGCAGATTTCTTTACCACTGAGCCACCTGGGAAGCCCTTCCATTTGCCTTCCCACAATTTGCCACCCCTAGAAACACAAAGTCTTTTTCCTTTGTCTTCTCACTTCTCTGAAAATGTACCTTTATAACCTTTTATTTTATATTGGAGTACAGCTGATTAACGATGTTGTGAGAGTTTCAAGTGGACCGCATAGGGTCTCAGCCATACATATACATGTATCCATTCTTCCCCAAACTCCCCTCCCCGCCAGGTTGCCACATAACACTGGGCAGAGTTCCCTGTGCTATACAGTAGGACCTTGTTAGTTATCCATGTAAAACATAGCAGTGTGTACATCCCTGACTATCCCTTCCCCCAATTCTTTCCCCCTGGCAATATAAATCTGTTCCTGTTTCATAAATATGCTCATTTGTATCACTTCCATTTAGATTCCACATTTAAAGGATGTCATATTTTTCCTTCTCTGACTTATTTCACTCAGCATGACATTCTCTAGGTCCAACCATGTTGCTGCAGATAGCATTCTTTCATCCTTTTTAATGGCTGAGTCATATTCCATTGTATATGTGAAATTACTTTAATTTATATTCCATTGTATATATGAAATGTACATTAAAATGTTATGTAAGCCCAAGTTCTTACCACCCCTTTGAATTACTCATTACTGGGTAATCCCGTGTGTATGCATGATGCCCATGTTAATAAACTCATTTGTTTTCCTCTTGTTAGTCTGCCTTTTGTTGGTATGATTTACAAGGGTCCAGTCAATGAACCTAAGATAGGTGGATGGAAATAGTTTTTACCCCCTATGTTTCTTTTCCATAAAGAGGTGTGTGTCTTGAGGGCGGTTACTTGGGTACTTGGGAGCAGCCACATTCTCAAAGACTGCTGCTTGTCATGCCAGAGGGTAGAAAGCCCTCTAGAGGATCTTCAGCTGGCAGTCGACGACTCTGGGCTCTGCACACCACTACTCACCACTCATTGTCTAAAGCTAGTCCCATGGCCCCAGCATCGTGGGAGGGGCCAGAAGTGCCCTTCCTCCCCTGCCAGGCTAAGCTCTGCACTCGGCAGTGGGCAACCCCCACGACAGCCATACTAGTACAAACCTCCATCTGCTTCCTTGCTTTCTGGAACCTTTCTTGCCTGCCCCTTCCCCCTCCCTGATAGAGTTGGTCCAGCTTGTTCCAAAGCCCTTGGAGTGCATCGCCAGTATAGCACTTCCATCACGTGGTTTTGTGAAATGGATGAGAATATCTGTCTCCTCCTGGCCAGTGAGGACTTCAAGGACCTGCCGTCTTATCCACGGCTCTGAACACAGTGCCCAGCACATTAGGTGCTTAATAAATGAAGTATTTATGGAATGAATAAATGAATATGGCTTGGTTACAATGTGAAGAAGATAAAGAATACTTGCCTCTGTTGGGTGGAGCCCACTCTCTGGGCTCCATCACTTCAATGCCACCCCAAGTTCCCCTTCATCTTTACTGTCAAGGCCACCAGTGACCTGTGGATACATCTCAACACAATTGGACACTCTGAGTATACCCTTCTTACAATAGTCACATCCTTAACGTAAGATCTTAACAGTGTGTGCTTATAGTTTTTCTCTTCCTTCTCCGACCAGCTCTTCCCTTGGTCCTCTGTGCCTCTGTCCTAGGCTCTCTTTTCTTCTCTTTTTATACCCCTCTTCCCAGAAAAGCTCACCAATTCTCCAGCTGAAGTTACTCACTCCCTGCTACTGACTCATGTGTCTATATCTGGAGTCTTTTCAGGAATTCTGAGCCCTGTGTCAGGAATCTGGGGCTCATTCTTGTCCTCCTGCCTCTTCCCCACTGCCCTCCAGTCTGTTGACACTTAGGCCTCAGGTTTGTCCCCTTCTTGTCATCCCATATCAGCTCTGGCTCCATTCCTCACCTGCACCCCCAAGCAGCCTTCTTAACCAGTCTTTACATCACATTCTTTCCTCCATCCAGCAAGCTATTCTTGTTGTTGTTCAATCGCTAAATCATGTCTGACTGTGACCCCATGGACTATAGCACGCCAGGCTCCTCTGTCCTTTTGTATCTCCCAGAGTTTGCTCAAATTCATGTCTATTGAGTCAGTGATGCTATCTAACCATCTCATCCTCTACCACCCCCTTCTCCTTTTGCCTTCAATCTTTCCTAGCATCAGAATCTTTTCCGGTGAGTTGCCTCTTCCTATCGTGTGGCCAAAGTATTGGAGCTTCAACTTTAACATTATTCCTTCCAGTGAATATTCAGGGTTGGTTTCCCTTAGGAATGACTGGTTTGATCTCCTTGTAGTCCAAGGGACTCTCAAGAGTCTTATCCAGCACCACAATTCAAATACATCAATTCTTTAGTGTTCAGCCTTCTTTGTGGTCCAACTGTCATATCCGCACATGACTACTGGAAATGACTACCCAGCAGCTAGGGTAAAGGAAAAATCCAGTTATGTCCTTTCCTCCCACAGAATCCTCAGAGATACCCTGCTGCTTTCAAGCTAGACTCCAGCTCCTGAACTAAACAAATAAGATACTGCTTGATCTAATCAGTGCTTTCAACATTGGCTGCATTCAATTCACCTGGGTTGTTTTTAACCACCTTGGGGTGGGAGCTGGGCAATGGTATTTCATACAAGCTGCAGACAAGATTGTTTTACCCAACCTGCTCCAGAACCTCCTGGCACCTCCAGTTCAATATTTCATTATTCCTTTACTTTCACTCCAGGCTCCAGCTGTTCAAACCTCTTTCAGGCTCTTTCTTGCTCCTCAAAGGTGACCCTTGTTTCATCTTCCATGACCATGCCTTGCCACCTCCAAAGCTCACGTTTCCTGGTGGTATGGACTGAATGTTTGTGTCCCTACAAAATTCACATGTTGAAACCTATTGTCAAATTTGATGGTGTTTAATTTTAGGTGAGGTGTTAATTGAGGTGGGGCCTTTAGGAGGTGATTAGGTCTTGAAGGTGGGGCCTTTGTGGATGGGATTAGTGCCCTTATAACAGCACCCCTGGAGAAGGAAATGGCAACACACTCCAGTATTCTTGCCTGGAGAATTCTATGGACAGAGGAGCCTGGCAGGATACAAGTCCATGGGGTTGCAAAGAGTCAGACATGACTGAGTGACTAACACACACACACACAATAGCACCCCAGGAACTCCCTCTCCCCTTGTAGGGACACAGCAAGAAGATAACCCATCTATGAATCAGAAGTGGATCTCATCAGTCCCTGAATCTGCTGGCACCATGATGCTGGACTTTCCTGCCTTCAGAACTCTGAGAAATCACTTTCTGTTGTTTACACTTGCTATGTGTACTTCTGTTAAAGCAGCCTGGACTAAGGCACCTGGCTAACTCTTTCTGTTGCTTCCAATCTTAAAGGATACATCATTTCCTCTGAGAAGCCTCCCAGGACCGCTGAAGGCTGAGTTAAGAGCATCCTCTTCTATGTTTTTCTGTCAAGGAATTCATCATGCTGTGTTGTGATTGGCCATTTCCGTGTGTATAGTTTCCAGCAGACTCCAAGCTCTGTGAGGACAGGAACCACATCTCGCCTGCACACTCACCGGATTTGGCAGATGCTCAGCAAATACAGATGGAAGGAAGAGACAATGTTCCACATTCAGCAAATATGACTTGACCGGTTTCTCCCATTGGCAACGGCCATATGTGGTGTTTTCACCGTCTTGTGTCCTTTGACCCCCATAATAGCCCTGGGGAACAGGCACAGCCAGAATTAGCATCCCCATTTTATGGATGCTTCAGGAAGCTAAGGATCCTCACAATTAAGTGCCCTACTTAAGTTTGCAGAAGGAGTTAGAGGTAAAGCTAGGATTTGAAGCCAGTCTTCTGCCCATTCCCAAATGGCTCAGGGGTAAAGAATCTGCCTGCCAATGCAGGAGACATGGGTTTGATCCCTGAGTTGGAAGGTTCTCCTGGAGCAGGAAATGGCAACCCATTCCAGTTTCTTGCCTGGAAAATCCCATGGTAAGAGGTGTCTGGCGGGCTACAGTCCATAGGGTCACAAAGAGTCAGACACCACTGAGCAACTAAGTATACACATGTTCTGCTCATTAGCCATACCCATCACCTACCACACCAAGCCACAGCTCCTCCTTCTGATAGATCTCATGGGGGTGCTAACTAGTTCACTGGGTAGAGATAGAAGGCGATACATGATGTCCTTGTTTACTGCCTGGGTCAGCTCCTGGTTACTGACTATGATGAGAAATCTCAGTCAAGGCCAACCAGCAGAGGAAAGATGTTTAAACAGGTCCATCTAGTCCAAGCTGGATGAGGTGATTGGATGGCATCACCGACTCGATGGACATGAGTTTGAGCAAGCTCCGGGAGTTGGTGACGGACAGGGAAGCCTGGTGTGCTGCAGTCCATGGGGTCGCAAGGAGCTGGACACGACTGAGTGACTGAGTTGAAGTGAAGAATGTCTTAGAGTGGCTTTGCTAGTGGCTCAGCGGTAAAGACTCTGCTTACAATGCAGAGCTGCAGGAGTTGTGGGTCAGGAAGATCCCTTGGAGAAGAAAAGGGCAGCCCATTCCAATATTCTTGCCTAGGAAATCCCACAGACAGAGAAGCCTGGCAGGCTATAGTCTATGGGGTCACAGACGAGTCGGACATGACTTGGTGACTAAGCGACAAGAGTGTCTTTGAGAACAGTAGTTTCTTTTATGCAAGAGTCCCCACAGGGCCATCCAGTTTGTAAGGTGGCTCTGCTCCTCCTCGTCACTCAGACTCCTGCCATACTGTGGCTCTCCACCCTCCAGGGCGTTCTCAGCATCTGTGCTCAGAGCTGGCTCACCAGCACGCCTGGGTTGCAATCCACAGGACGGAGGGGGAGAGCAGGAAACAGAAACACCCGGTGTCGCAAGTCCCGGCCCAGTCGGTGTCACTCCTTACAGTCCACTGGGGAGAAGCTTAGTCACGCGATCAGCCTGCCCGAGGAAGGCTGAAAACGCCTCCCTGAGCAGCCTGTGCCCAGGAGGATCCTGCTCTTGTGGAAGCAGAAGAGGAAGGATTTAGGTGGGCAACTGTCAGCCTCCACACAGACGTCAAATTGTGACTTAAGGAGACTAAGTGACTTGGCCAAAATCCCCAGGGTAACCAGCCACAGTCCAAGACTCCATTCCAAGGTGCAGACTCCTTAGTGCCCTCTGCCCACGGCCTCTCTGACCACCTGGCGCTTATCAGTATGAAAGTAGAAATGAGGCAGGTAGGGTTGACCCCAAGGGACAGTTGGAAGGGCTCTTTGGCAAGGGACGCGGTTCAAAGGTGCCTCCAATTTAGACCTTTGCTAATTTTCTGCTTTTGGTTTGACCTCTCCAGGCTCAGTATGTAACATGGCATTGCACAAAAGCTGGGTTTTCCTTTACAATTGATGTACCGCTCAGCCAAAGGCTAGAGCAGCTTGGGTTCTTATTTTTCTCTGGAAGTGCTTTATTTTGTTTTCACTTTTCTTTCTTTCTAATGGCTCAGACCTCAAAAGCCCTGACTTCTCTGCATCTCTGGAAGGGCCTGAATACACGGGGAGAAATGTCAGTCATGCCAGGAGAATGACAAGGGTGGGGAGAGAGAGACAGAGGGAAGTGTTGGAGGAGATTTTCATCAAAGGGAGAGGGACTCGGCCACAAGGGGAATTAATAAGTGCCGCTGGACCACGGGGACACACGTGTCTCCAACTCAGGTACACTGTCAGCAAACCGCTCCCCACCAGAAACCAATTTCACACGGTGAGCATCCTTTTAGCCCTGGCTTCATCAGGGAGGGTGTTACAGTTTGAGTTCCAATGAAGAAAAGTTTCACTTTGCCCACTTGGGAGGCTTCTCCACAACCCTCCTGCTAATTCCCACTCAAGGGACCACCATGGGGAAGACAGAGGAGGACTAAGACCTGATGACTGAGCTGGAATACTTTGAACCTGGGCTGCTGCTGGGGAACCTGAGTAGCTTTTTGTGGCATCTGGGCAGAAATACAGCCCCATTGTCCAGAAAGTGAGGGCAGCCAGCCCGGGTGGCCAGACTTGGGCAGTTGTCTGTGGGGAGCTTGCCAGAGAGAAGTCCAGGGCTTGCTGGACATACAAACTCTTGTCCCCAGCCAGAGAACTGAGTGTCCTTTGGCTCCGTCACCCAGATAACATCAGAAACTTGGAGACAAGACATTGAACAACCACAAGCAGGTCTGGCCCCTCAGAAAAGATGTTTGAGTTGCTGCAAATGTCCACACTAGCCTGGTGCCCGGCCACAGATCTCACTGGCTTAGTCCGAACTGGATGTCGAGGCAGGCCGCACTTCTCCAAGCGGTGAGATGGAGTTCCCAGTCCCTTCCCTCTCGTGGCCACACCATCTTCAGCACTGGGCTTCTAGGAGTGCCAAGCTCACCTGCACTGAAGCAGCAGAGTGGGAGAAACATGGAAAATCCAACCTCCAGGGAAGATTTTCATGAGTCAGACCTGGACATGGCGATTTCACTTCCACCCACACTAGGAGGTTAGAGCTCAGCCATGTGCCAGAGCTGCAAGAGAGGCTGGAAATGCAGTCCAGCTGAGCAGCTGGGGAGCCGAGGATATAGTGAGGGGTCTGTGCCCTGCACACGGAGTCATCTCACCAGGGCCTCAACAAGAATAATCATAACAGTATAGCCCATTTATCAATCCTTGCTCGGGGGCCAAGCAGTGGTCAAAGCACTTTATATCTATCGACCCTCTTAATCCTCCCAACTGTAATTGTCAGTTTACCCAACCAGTAAATGACAAAGCTGGGATTCAAAGCCAGACAGTCTGGATCCAGGATCTCTGCTCTTCATTGTCCTGCCCCAAGAAGGCAGCTTCCTGTCCAAGCCCTCCTTTGACAGGTGGGGAAACTGAGATCCAGAAAAGCCAGAGTGAGATGGAAGCTCAGAGTTCACCCGCCTGTGTTGCAAGGAGGGGAACCCCTTCCAGGGCCCACAGCAGGTTCTTGTCTAACACTCGGAAATGAATTGTCCAAGGAGACACACGAGCCGACGAAAGGAAGAGACTTTATTGGGATCAGGTGCCCGGGTGGAGAGCAGAACTGCTCTGACACACCCAGCTCACCTTTATGACTTTGATGGCGATAGTGCTTGAGTGCTTGGTTGCTTCAGCAGTGTCCGACTCTTTTCCGACCCTATGGGCTGTAGCCCACCAGACTCCTCTGTCCATGGGATTCTCCAGGCAATAATACTAGAATGGGTTACCATTCTGTTCTCCAGGGGATCTTCCTGACCCAGGGATCGAATCCATGTTTCTTTACATGTCCTGCATTTCAGGCAGGTTCTTTACCTCTAGCGCCACCTGGGAAGCCTTATGATGATACGGTTAGTTTCCGGATTGTCTTTGGACAATCATTCTGACTCAGCTGCCTTCCTGATGGTGCACGCATCGCTCAGCCAAGATGGATTCCAGCAAGGAGGATTCTGGGAGGTTTGTATGACATTATGGACTGGTGTCTCCTTTTGACCTGTCCCCAGATTCTTCCGGTTGATGGTGGCTTGTTAGTTCCGTATTCCTTATCAGGACCTCTCATCATAAAATAACTCACGCAAATGGTCACCGTGGTGCCTGGCCAGGGTGGGTGGTTTCAGTCAGTGTTTCCCCTCACACCTGCACGTCTAAGCCATTGGTAAATAGCTGCTAAGTGAATGGATGGGTGATTCTGCTTTGGTAGATGATTTAAAGTCTTTTTAAAACATCAAGCAAGGTTTTTAGGCCGGACATTAACTTTCACATGGTTCACCACCCTTAAGCTGAAACAAAAAGCTAAATAGAAGGCTCAACTCACTGGAAAATAAATTAGCAAACTGCAACTCTTTGAGGGAATTGAAGGCCCAGAGGAGATTCATCACTGGGTTGCATAATAAAGAGCCCCCCAAAGAAACACTAATACTTTCATGACTGTTACGAAATGTGGATGGGTGGGTATGACTCATCATTTTAAATTAATTTAAAAGATTTTGGATGAATGCTGTCAATTAGCTTTGGGATCTGACCTTCCTGTCTTCCCTCATTTGACCCAGGTTCTGAACGTCAATTCTTACCTGCAGGGTGGAGATATTTCTGAAGATATAAAGAAAGAGCTTCTGTGAGAGCACACACAGTAAGTGGCGCTCTCCCCTCGGACTGTTGCTAACCCCGTGCTTCCTGGGGTCATATGTGTAAGCAGTCATGAGGCTGTTCAAGCAGAGAGAATTCTAATCCCCCGAGCTGCTGATAAATAATAATGCATAAACTTATGATTAGTATTCTGTTGCAAAGGCCAGTGATCAAAGGATGGTCAGAGTGGTAAACTTGAGAACTCTGCTGAATTAACACTTCAAAGTCTCCTTCTGTGGATGTAGTCTTCTGGTTTTGGTTCCACCAGAATCTTCTTTGAACCACCCCCACGAATGCCCCAGTGCCTCCAGACACACTGGTCTGTGTGGGCTCTGCTGTGGAGCCAGGGCAGTTTCCTGCCACCATTTCTCAGATTTTCAGCAACCTCACCGGTTTTCGGTTTTCATGTACGGAGTCCAAGGTGGAGGCCCCAGTGTCTTTGAGGAAGAGAAAGTTTCTGGCCTTGAGGAGACACATACTTTCTGGACATTTGTGTCCTTGAGCAAGAATTTAATAGATGGAGCCCTGGCGACCTGGAGACTTTCTGGGGCAGTGGTAATTTTCTCCCTGCCTTGGAGCATTAATATTCAGTAGCTGAGTTCCATCGCTAAGAGTCACGTGATAACTTTTAGAGGCACTCACAGGGGGAAGAGGGAAGACACCAGGGAATGCTGTGCCCTGCCCTGTACGCAGTCACTGCTGGATCCTCTTGTTTTCCCCATCTTCTGTCCACTTTTCAGTCACTTCTGTTCCCTATTCCTCACTGCCCTGATTCCAATCAAGATATCAAGGTCTCGGGACTTCCCTGGTGATCCAGTGGTTAAGACTCTGCCTTCCAATGCAGGAAACTTGGGTTTGATACTGGTCAAAGAACTAAGACCCCACGTGCTGCGGGAAAACTAGGCCTACACGCCACAGCTAGAGCGCTGACGAGCTACAACTAGAAAGAAGCTCATGCACTTCAACAAAGATTCTGCATGCCACAGCTGAGACCCAACACAGCCAAAAATGAATAAATAAATACTCTTTAAAGGTTTCAAAGTCTCATTCAAATTCCGACAAAATCAAGCCATTTCTACCAAGAGCTGGAACACAATGCCTCACCATCTTTGGGGTATAAATGCCTTTGAAAATTTGACAAATGCTTTACTCTGGTCCCCCAGGAAGTGTCCAAAGTAGACACACCTGCTTTGGAATACAGTTTCTGCCAGAGAGGCAGAAACTTCCCTACCAAACCCTTCCCTACCAAAACCATCTTCCGAGGACTTTCAAGAGCCTCTGGTTTAAGATGAATCCTCCCCCAACCCCTAAGACCTCACAAGGACTATTTATATTTTAGAAACAAACTGAAAAACCAAACAGCCTGAGATGCTCAAAGAAGTGAAGATCAATGACTTTGTAGGCTCTCCAAGGAAAGAAAAAGAATTCTAATACTGACCCTGAAAGAGATTAGAAGGTCTGTGTTTAAATAAATTTTGGAAATGTGCTGTTATCACTAAGTTGTATCTGACTCTTTTATGACCCCATGAACTGCAGCCTGCTAGGCTCCTCTGTCCATGGGATTCTCCGGGCAAGAATACTGGAGTGAGTTGTCATGCCCTCCTTCAGGGGATTCCCAAACCAGGGATAGAAACTGCATCTCTTGTGTCTCCTGCATTGGCAGGTGGATTCATTACCACTAAGCCACCAAGGAAGCCTAAATTTTATTTTATTTTTATTTTACTTTACAATTCTGTATTGGTTTTGCCATACATTGACATGAATCCACCACGGGGAAGCCTAAATTTTAGAAATACCTTATGCTATAATCTTTTGGAAACCTGCAAAGTGTATTAAAGACTCTGAGAACATCCACAGCAATGGAGCATTTTTATTTTGTTGGATTCTACATTTCCCAAACTAATTTGGCCCCACTTTCCTTTCTGCTCTTATCTCCAGTTAATAATCCCACAGAACTGATGTTTTGAGGAATCCTGCTATATAATCCCTGCACTTTATAGATGGGGAAACTGTGGCCCAGAAAAGGGACAAGACTTTCCCAAGTTCAGAGTGAGTCATAGGTGAAGCCAGAAGGTTGTGTCCTGGCTTGGAGTTCTTTCCATTCAGCAAACTGCCCCAGCAAAGAGGTCTTCTCTGGCAGGGGATGCTGTAATCAGCCTTGTCTTTCCTCTGAGAGGAGGCAGGAGAATGAACAGAAAGCAGAAACAATATCCAAGGCATTCTCAGCACCCCAGGTCTAATGCTCAGATGCAATCCCCAGGTCATCACAGCCTAGAACCTTAATGTGAATATGAACTTCCTTCCATGGCGATGCCCTAAGGATGTTGCCTCCTCATTAAGAGGGCCCCAGGCAAGATCAGCCTAGCTTAGGTTACTGAATGGGGACCTGAAGCCCAGGCCTGACTCTCAAGGACGTTTATAGATCTGGGACCTGCCCTGGTCTCACTGGGAAACCTGATATGCCATCCCCAGGAGTACAGACAACTGGTAAACCCCCCCTTGGCCACGCACCCCTTTGTCACCAGCATTCTGATGGCTGAGGGGGCAGAATCAGGGCCCCTGGGATGCAGATAATGAGGCAGAAACTGTGCAGCAACTATATTACGGATGAGCTGCTCCTTCTGTTTGCTTGTTTAAAACCTGGAAATGATGAACTCCATCCTCCCACTGCTCCAAAGCCTGTTTCGCAGCTAAATGGGGGAATCCCCCCTCCTCACTCACTTCCCAGAGTGTTCACCCTTTGGAATGGCAACCTCCTCCCGTAGGACACCACTGGTGGCATGTTTCTGGACCCACTATCTGAGTCTGTCTTCAACTTCCTGAGGCTAGGGGTGCACTTTGGTTCTCTGCTAAAGATACAGCACTCATGTGATCATTTGCTCAGAAATCAAAGGATGCTAAGGGTTGCTAAGACTTAGAAAGTAAAAGATCTGAGATTTTTCTATTTTAAAAAACCCAACAATCATCCTTTCAATGCTTATAACTATGTGGAAAATGTGTGCATTACTATACGTGGGTGGAGACTAGAAAGAAAAATATCTCCTTTGATGAAGAGAAAAAAACAATGCCTTTACTGGAGTCCTAAGCCGTTCCCCACCTAGCAGGTTGAGTCCCTATTTTTTCAGTGGAGGAAGTTCCTACAGTACAGCTGCCTGAGCCTGGAGCCCACTGAGGCCCTCCTAGCACCCAGTGGTGTTCTTCTGGGCTGGGGGGAAAAGGACGTATGGCTTTCCTCCAGGCTCCCCTGCATGGATGGATCAGTGCCTTTCCCTGAAGCACAGGTGGGGTGCCAGTCTGGGTTGCCTCAGGGAACATTCCTGCAGCCAGCAAGCCCAGAGGAGGCAGTTCTCAAGACAAGAGACACAAATGGTGTGGCCCCCAGCTGCTGAGGAAGCCCCACGTCAGGCAGCTCTGGACAACCAGCATTGCCTGTACCAGACCCCTGGAGGAAAGGGGGCACCCTCACCAGTCTCCTGCCCCTCTAAAGTTTCTCTGCTCTGCCACACTGCTGCCCACTCTGCCTATCATCAGCTGTGCTTCCCCCAGGGCCCCACACCCAGCAGCACTTGGCTTGGTCTCCCATTTTTGGCTCCACTGTCCTCCTTTGGGGTTGTTCTTCTATCTCAGCCTCCCACCCCCCATCCATTCCTTGGAGCCTCCACGGACTCACTTTGTCTTATGCTTCTTGTAATGTCCATGCTTAGCTCCTCTCTGATATTCCCCACCTGGCTCTGCCCCTCTGTTGACTGTTGCCTGGACTGAGCCAACCCTTGACGCCCCTTGAATGGGCATCTTTTGGGTCATATGCTTATGGGAGCACCAACCTTGGTCAGCTTCTGGCTCCCAGAAGATGCTCAGTTGAGTTACTTTCTTCCTGCCTTATCTTCCTATTTCTTGGGTCTCCAGGTTTCTGGAGCATCTGAGTGACTCACGCTGATGCCATTCCCTTTGCAGTACTGAATCTAGTACTGGTCATGCTGGATGGCAACCCATCACCATCCCACATGCCGTTTCCAGTCAACTGGCAATGACTTCCCAGAGTGTTAATGCCAGAATTGAGAAGCACAAGTCTAGGTTCAATGGAAAAGATGTACCAACAATGTCTGTCACGAGCGCAGAGGTGCTGGGGGACCACATGCAAGGTGAGCACGTGCAGTTCCCTGGACTCGCCCTAGTTCTGGTCTTCACTCTATCACAACCCGTGTGACAATAGGAAAGTCACTTCCCTTCTCTCTCTCTCTCTCTTTCCAGCCTCTGTCTCTAAATGACAGAGGAGTCCCTGCCAGTTCAGTGAGTCACCCCGAATCCCTCATACACTAAGAAAGGACAGAGTATTGGGGAGTGAATTTTGGGCTTCTGCGCGCTGCTTCTGAGCAGCTTCTCAGGATTGGAGTCTTGCCTTTATTTCTAACGGCAAGCCTGCTGGCTGTGGCTCCAAACCCCTAAATTGGGAAATGTTCAACTGCAGATTGTTTACATTGTGTATTCAGAGTATGAAGTGGTGTTTGAGAAGTGTTGCCATGGAGACAGGGAAGTGAGGAGGCAGCTAACTATGAAGAGAAATAATCCAATATTAACACGCACAAGCTACGCTCTTGGGCTGCTGTAAATGAAATAGCACGTTATTGGGCAGGCAGCCACTGTACACGTGCCTGGTCTTGGACTTAGAAATTGGAAGAAACTACCTCTTGGGTCTAGTCTATTAAAGAAACCGCAGCAGATTCTGAGGTTCCATGACTTTGGGGCAGAAGTCCCTCCCAACTCTAGGAGGTGATGCCTAGAGGCTCAGGCATCTCAAACTTTGTCGATGACTCTCAAACTTTGTTGCCTGGTGACTCGATTGGATAAAAGATGTCCCATGGACCACTAGCCCCCACCTGTCCCAATTTTCCGTAGAAAAGAAACTGTGTGGTAACATGCAATGCCACTATCCAAGCAAATTTGAGGGTACCGAAGTGCATGCTCACATCTGCCTTTGCAACAGGCGTGTGGATAGTTTGCATGTGAATTTAATGTTATTGATGTTGTTCAGTCACTAAGTTGTGTCTAACTCTTTGCAACCCCATGGACTGCAGCTTACCAGGCTCTTCTGTCCACGGGCATTTCCAGGCAAGAATATGGCAGTAGGTTGCCATTTCCTTCTCTAGGGGATCTTCCTGAATCAGGGATCAAACCAATGTCTCCTGCATTAGCAGGCGAATTCTTTACCACTGAGCCACCAGGGAAGCCCGAATATAATGTTAGTATCTAGTTATTGGAAAATGATAGATTTCCCAAATGGCTGATGCAAATGGACATCACTGCACACTGCAGGGTTAACCAGACAGCTCGCCACCAATGCCACTGGTGAAGCTGAAAACACAGGCAGCACCAATGGGACTCTGGCAGCGTGTATTCCTCCCCAAAGTTGCAGGAGTCCCAGCCATTTCTGATGCCAAGAGCTGGGTGACAGCCAGGCTTCTCAGTAGAATACTGAATTAAGAGTCTTCAGTCAGCTCTAGCAATAGGCTCATCTTACCTTATAAACAACAAATATTAGAAACCCTTAACACTCATTCATTAACCTTGGTCTTATGTGAAATGACAGCCTTTGGGGTGGAGTGCTGAGGAAAAGGTTTACATGTTTGTAGCAGGAGCCCACCCCACCTCCACCCTCCCATGGCTGCAGGTCACCCTGAGAACTGGGAGGGGGCAAAGCCAAGTAGATGTGTTTGCCTTGGCTCTGCAGCTCCAGCTCCAGCTCCCTGGGTCGCTCGGTGTAGCCTGGGGCCCAAGAACCTTGTCCCCCAACCTGGACTGTGGGCCAGCTGCACCAGGGTCATCACCTATGGAATTCTGAAAAAATACTGCCCTGGACCACAGCCCTGGAGATCAGAGATGGAGACCAGGGATCCATATGTTCGAAAATGGGCCCAGAGGGTGTGACAAACAGCCAGGTGAGGATGCCCTGGGCTCTGTGAACCTCAGGTCACCTTGGGACCCCACCTGGGATCTTGGTCTGTTTGGGAGAGGTTCAGCACTTTGGTTTCTCTGTCTCCAAGCTAAGCATGGCATGCCTGACTCCCAGGGGAGGTGAGAGTGACAGAACAAAGGAAAAAACCAGAACGCCCTCAGCTCAGCTTGGCTCCTGGATGGTCCCTGGCAATATCTGTGTGGAGGCAGCGTGTCCCATAGAGAGCCCAAGGGCACAGTCACAGGGGGCAATTTTTTTTTTTTTTGGTTATGGGTTATAACCTACATTCTGGAGGAGGACATGGCAACCCATTCCAGTATTCTTGCCTGAAGAATCCCCATGGACAGAGGAGCCTGGTGGGCTACAGTCCATGGGGTCACAGAGTCGGACACGATTGAGCAACTAAGCATAGCACATAATCTACATAAGTTTACATATACTCTTCTATATGTATCAATTCTTCATATCTTTTAAAAATAATAACCTATTGGGGAGGAAGAGAGAACATGATTTGGAGTCAAAAAGATCAATGTTCCAATCCCAGTTCTGCCATTAGCTATGCCCAGTAGCTATGCTATGAACCCACTCTAAGCAGCAGTTCAAGGACTTTAAATGGAAATAATAATCCTTACCTCACAGGCTTTTGTGAGGGCCAGAAAACAAATTTACCTTAAAACCCTTTTGAGGTGAATCCAGCTATCAGGACATGAATAAAAGAGATGAGTGGATCAAAGTGGGAGAAAGCACAGAGGAGGGTGGGCACAGTGCCCGAGGGCAGAGGGGCGCTCAGAGGACTGCTCCTGCTGGCCCTGACAGGCCCCTCAGCCCGCCAGCACAAGGAACCTACAGCCGGACAAACGGCAGACACCCCAGGCGGACAGCGTCGTGGCTGACAGCGGAGGGTCTGCTGGATGGCAGGAGAACTGCGTCTCCCTGTCCCAGGTCAGGGGTGGGGCCAGCACCCCACATCCAAGGTGACATTTCCCAAGATCTCTTCAGATGAGCAGAGCCCAGTTTCAGAGAACTGAAAGGAACAAAATCTTCAGTTATTGGTACATCCTGCTTTGTGGACTCAGAGCTGCAAACTGTATTACCACACAGCAGAGGCCAGAGCGTGGCTCACCCTTCTGCACGCTGACTTGACTGGAGACGCCCGGACTTTGGTCCTGGGCCCTCCATCCTGTATGGTTCAGGAATCCCTCAGAGGTGCCTCTGTGTACCCAGGTTCACTGAGGTCTAGTCTCTGATATCTTCACTGTGTCCTTAAACTCAGGCAACCTCTCGAGGCAGAAATTCTTAAGGTGTCATTTGCAGACTGCTCCCTCATTGTCAGCAGCAGTATCTCCTGTTAGAAATCACTTGTTAGAAAGAACTAAACAGAAATTTCTCCAAAGAAGATACACAGATGGCTAACAAACATGAAAAGATGTTCAGCATCACTCATTATCAGAGAAATGCAAACCTAAACTACAGTGAGATACCATCTCACACTGGTCCGAACGGCTGCCATCAAAAAGTCTATGAACAATAAATGCTGGAGAGGGTGTGGAG
Organism: Oryx dammah; assembly: GCF_014754425.2. Lineage (NCBI taxonomy): Eukaryota > Metazoa > Chordata > Mammalia > Artiodactyla > Bovidae > Oryx > Oryx dammah. The sequence goes on from NW_024070200.1 coordinate 12,653,865, forward strand.
AAAAGGGAACCCTCTTACACTGTTGGTGGGAATGCAAACTAGTACAGCCACTATGGAGAATGGTGTGGCGATTCCTTAAAAAACTGGAAATAGAACTGCCATATGACCCAGCAATCCCCCTCCTGGGCATACACACCGAGGAAACCAGAATTGAAAGAGACACAAGTACCCCAGTGTTCACTGAAGCACTCTTTACAATAGCCAGGACATGGAAGCAACCTAGATGTCCATCAGCAGACGAATGGATAAGAAAGCTGTGGTACATATACACAATGGAGTATTACTCAGCTATAAAAAAGAACACATTTGAGTCAGTTCTAATGAGGTAGATGAAACTTGAGCCTATTATACAGAGTGAAGTAAGCCAGAAAGAGAAATACCAATACAGTATATTAATGCATATAAATGGAATTTAGAAAGATGGTAACAACCATCCTATATGCAAGACAGCAAAGGAGACACAGATGTAAAGAACAGTCTTTTGGACTATGTAGAAGGCAAGGGTGGGACAATATGAGAGAATAGTATTGAAACATGTATATTACCATATGTAAAACAGATGACCTGTGCAAATTTGATGCATGAAGGAGGGCAGTCAAAGCTGATGGGGTGGGGAGGGAGATGGGAGGTGGGAGGGGGGTTCAGGATGGGGAACACTTGTGTACCAATGGCTGATTCATGTTGAAGTATGGCAAAAATCACCAAAATATTGTAAAGTAATTAGCCTCCAATTAAAATTAATTAATTTTTTTAAAAAAAGAAATCACTTGTCAGAATTATTAGGCCCCACCCCAGAAACGCTGGGGGTGGGCCCAGCAATCTGTGTTTTAACAAGCCTTCTGGGTGATGCTGATGAGCTCGGGTTTGAGAACCACTGCCACAGGTTTTATCCTCTTGGGGATGGTTGAAGTTGGGTCCCTGCCACATCCTGTATCCCAGCTGGTGGAGGGAGGGGGCGAGAGGGAAGGTCCTAAAGAAGCTCTGCCAATTTTTCTCAGACCTAGACCAGCAAGCGGCTCACAGTCCGCTGGAGAGAATGTTACATGGCCACACCTACCCGTAAGGAGGGTGGAGAAATGTCGTCTCAACTGGGTGGCCCTCTCCAGCTCTGATTCTATTATTCTCTAACTAATGGCAGAAGAGCACAGACTTTGTGGACCATGAGCCATTTCTGCTGCATATGTCCTTGGTCACCCTGGCCATCACAAGGTGGGGGATGGAAGCAGCCCTTGGGACCTTGCAAGGGAGGGCAGAGAAGGTGGGTGTACGGCTGACCCAAGGGCCTCTTTTCTTAGACTTTCTGCCTGTCCTCTCTAGCAGCTCCAACACCCACAAGATCCCCACCAGCCTGTCCCCAGGGTAACCTCTCTACTGCTGCATTCCGTGCTTCCTTCCTATCAAATTTCACCTTTCCTGTGTCTCACTTGCTGTTCCAGGATCTTTTGGTAAATCTTACCTTTCCTCTGTCTCATTATTCTATGATTTGTTTATTAAATCTTACCTTCCCTACATATCATTATTCTAGGTGAAGGGTAGATTTTCTGCAGACTCTGGTGGTATTAATACAAGCCCAGGGGCCTAATCCAAGAAGGGGATAGTAAGGGTTCTACTCTGTTTCTCAGGCCAGAGGTAGACTATCATGTCAGTTTCAGATCGGTTCCATCTTTAAAGGAATATTGACAATTTAACACATTCAAGAAATTGACAATGATAGTGAGGGTTTCTTGAAACTCTAGGGAGTTGTTTGGCTTAAAGAAGACCTGGGAATGGAAGGCATAAGTATCCTCAAAGACAGAAATGATTGTCATGGAGAAGGACTCAACCTACTCCATGTAGCCGAAGAGGGTTGTCAAATAAAGGCAGACAGACGTGGGCTCCATAATATAAAGGAGAACAGAATGACGAGGAGGCTTGAGAAACAGTGGAACCGAGCACTTGTCTTGTGCGGAAGTAAATTCACTGCTTGAAGCATCCAAGTGGAAGTGAAACGACTGCCTGCCTAGGAGGCTAAGAGGCATCTGAGAAGAGATGCCTGGGACTAGATGAGCTCTGAGTCCATCCCAACCATAAGAGTCCTTGGTTCTATTGTGTATTTGCTGGTGACCCTGAGTAAGTCACTGAACCTGTATGAGTCTCGTTTCTTTATCTATAAATGTGGGAGTCTCTGCCTCACGTACCTCAATCGGGATATTGTGAGGGTTAAATGGCAAACCAACAGGAGCCCCTTGCAATTGTGAACACGAATCAGAGCACAGCTGATGACCAGGGGGACAGTGATGTGGATGGTGGTGACGATTAGTGCATCTCCTACTTCCGTTATTTAGAAGAAGCTTTAGGGACCCAGTGCCTCCAATAATGTAAACGACTGGCTTGTCATTGGACACTTCAGGCATGAAAGGAGATAGTCAAAGAGGCGGAAGATGGCATTGTCATCTAAACAGGACATCATGAAACATCTCAGGTCGCCCATGTCTTCCGCATCTATCTGTGACCAAGTCTGGGAGAAGCCCTATATCAGCTGGAACTCTGCAAGCCAGGCAGGCCTTGGCATCTCATTCTGCCCCTGCATCTCAACCTCACCTGGCATTTGAGTTTATTGATTAAAGTTCTGCCGGCCCTGGGGCTCGTGCTCAGCAACAGCCCCTTCTCATTATAGCCCAGCTTGGTTTCGCTGAGGTATCTTTTCAAGTTTCCAGCAGACGTGGGGGCAGGGGGACGCATCTATGTGTGTTTCAAGGCGCGTTTGTTTCAAAGTGGGCTTGGAATAATGCTGCGGTGCAGAACTGAGCCATTGTGAGCGGATAAATGCAGGGCTGACGCCTGTGGGTCTATTATCTGAACTGTTATAACTGCCCAGGAAGGGCAGGCTTGCTGACCATCGCGACTCACTTGACCAAAAAGCAGAGGGGAGTGGGGGCGGAGCACCCAGCTCTCTGCTGATCATGTCACTTTGCTGATTGTGTAACAAGGGGGCTAGAGAAAGTTCCATCAACTCGCGCCGCACATCTGGGGTGGGGTAGGAATTGGTGGCGTTTCTGTCCTTCCTCTGGCTCTTGAACACCACACTGATACACTGATAAAGAAAAGCAGCAGTTACTCATTCTGTATTTTTCTCTCTATTCTGTTAGAGCCTTGGTTTCCCCTGTTTCTAGTATCAGTTGATATTATCTGGGACCCAGAGAGTAGATGATGACATTTTAGAACCCATGATATTTATAGTATTTTGTTAGATTGGTTTCTCCCATGCAGGAAGATATATAGGGACATGATGTGGAATTATAGGTATTCAATATTATTAGGATCAAAGCTTCAATTACTTAATTGATGAAGCAAGTCATTTTTATAGATAAACTGGCTTGCTCACACTCAGATCCCAGGATTCAAACCCAGGTTTCCAGTATTCTTTCCATTACAACATATATGCCTTTGTTCCTTCATTCATTAGGAAAAATATTGACTGAGCCACCACCCCCATCCCACCCCACCACCACTACGTGCTGGGTACCATAATTGCTATTGTTTAATCGCTAAGTCGTGTCCTACTTTTTTGTGACCCCATGGACTGTAACTCACCAGGCTCCTCTGTCCATGGGATTTCCCAGACAAGAATATTGGAGTGGGTTGCCATATCCTTCTCCAGGATAGGGACTGGCAATAAAGTCGTGACTCAGACAAGCCGAGTCCCTGCTCCATGGACCTTATTCTAGTGGAGGAGGACTTGTGATTTTTTTAAATTAATTTTTCTTAGAGTACAGTTTCTTTACAACGTGGTGCTATTTGACTTGCGCTTTTTGATTCACGTGTGTGTACCTCCTACATGCCCAGTGCTGGGACCTAATCAGTTGTTAATAAATATTTGATAAGTGAATGAATGCGGAGCAGTGACCTTGATCCGTGACTTCATTCGCTTCCCCAAGGCTGCATCAATGGGGTGTTGCAGCTAAGAGAACACCTAGACCCAGGCGAGGTCACTCATTGATGGGTACACTAACTCCAGGCCAGGGAGCAATTTGTAACTTTTCTCACAAAGCATGAACTTGGAATCATTTCTAAATGGCAGGCACAGAGATGATGTCTCCAAGGAGAAGACAATTTGTCTTCCCACTTTCCATCAGGCAAATCTTTCAATCGCCATAGGGAATAAGTGGAAATAGATTGAGGAGACCCAAAATTTGCATTTAACTGTTTGGAAGAAGAGTTGTCATGTCACGGCCAAGAGCAGCTGAGCAGAACTCGGGGCTGGTTGGGGTGGGGGTGTTTCTGAGACGTGGCTGGAACTGCAATTGATGTAGATGTCAGAGCAGAGAAGGGAGGGGAACTGAGTTTTAGAGAGAATTTTTACAGTTTTTAATATCAAAGTTTAGTATTTCAGGGTCTGGGGAGCAATCGGTATTTGTCTTTGTTTGGTCAGCTGTGCCTTCAGGATCAGACTCCATGGCCTTGGCAGGGTGGGCAAAGCCCTTCTCGGCCTACACCACCTCCCCACCGACCCCATCTGCCTTTCTAAGCTCTCCTGCAGGCTCTGCACTCATTCAGTCCACCCCAGTTCTCTTCCTGGGGGCCCTTTTCTCTTCCAGAACACACCATTTTCGCCTTGTGTCTCCACTCAGGCTGTTTCCTCCTCCGGGACAAACCCTGCTCCATCTTTCAAGGACCAGTTCCAGTGTTAGCTCTCAGCAGAGCCTTCTGTTAGACCAGAAAGATCGAAGCCCTCCTTCCGCTGTATTCTTATGGCCCTTGTTTCACATCTCTCACATAGCATGTTTGAATCCCTCTCTGGTTGTTCAGCTGATCTCTCTTTTTGACTAGATTTTGAGTTCCTGGAGTCTTAATTACCTTTGAGTTATCCACAGTACTTAAAGCTGTGCCTGGCATCCATGTGTTAGAGCAAGAGGATACAATACCAATTAAACTTGAGGTTCAGATTGCCGGAAATGCTTGTTGGCTAGAAAGGACTGGGCAATGCATTCAGTTACTAAAGCAGGATTATGGAACAGGCTTTTCGGAATATCTTAAAGATGTTCATTAGTCTGAGATACCATCTGGTCCTTTACAGAAAAAGTTGGCTCACACTCGCTGGGCACTAACTGTACATTAAGGGGCCCCACTCTAAGGTCTATTTGCAAAGCGCCCTCCAGACATTTCAGCTTCTAAAGTCTTGTTCTCTCTCCCATCCCCCTTCCATCATCCAATCCAGCGGTCCCCAAACTTTTTGGCACCAGGGACCGATTTCGTGGAAGATCATTTTTCCACCGACGGGGGCAGGAGGATTGTTTGGGGATGATTCAAGGGCTTTCCATTGATTGTGCAATTCATTTCTATTATTATTACATTGTGCTATATAATGAAATAATTATACAACTCACCAGATGCAGCTTAACTGTCACTTTCCACTCACTGATAGGGTTTTGGTAACAGTCCGCAAGCCATTCATTTATTATGGCCCCTGTGCAGTCAAACCTCTCTGCTAGTGATCATCTGTATCGCTAGCTGCTTCCCAACACTAGCGTCACTGCCTCAGCTCCACCTCAGATCATCAGGCATTAGACTCTCATCAGGATTAGAGAGACTCTCATTAGACCCTCATCGATCCCTCGCATGTGCAGGTCACAGTAGGATTCGAGCGCCTATGAGAACTAATGCCGCTGCTGATCTGACGGAAGGTGGAGCTCAGGAGGTGATATAAGAGATGAGGAGCAGCTGTCAAAACAGACGAAGCTTCACTAGCTCACGTGCCGCTCACCTCCTACTGTGTGGCCGCGTTCCTAACAGGTCACGGACTAGTACTGATCCGTGGCCCGGGGACTGGGAACCCCTATCCCAATCCATTCTTCACTGGACTTCTAGACAGATCTTGTCAAAAGACCAATTTGACCCTTCCCACCCCCCTCCAGGCAGCTCCACTAGGTCAAGTGCAGAACACAACAGCTCTCCCCATTTCCTGCCTTACTTGCCGAAGTGATGGTCACTTCTGCCACTTGCCGCGCTGTCTCCTCTGAACCAATACGCTTCTGATTCAGTGAGGCACCACTGATTTATTAAGTTTCTTGGGGCATGGGTGGGGTGGGGGATGAAAGTATGTGTGTCAGTTTCAGACATGTATGAATTTCAGAAATGTTACACATTAAAAAAAAAAAATCAGGCACACCCCTGAATAGAGGAACAACGGTAACAGAGAGAAAGAGAACATGCCAAGCAATGGCTGAAGCATTCCTGGGGAAGCCAGCCACGGCCACTTCCTCGAGGACCTTCGGTGTCAGGCCACGGGGCTGGCTTAATGTCCTGGAGGCAATACCAGCTCCTTGGGGATTCGGCGTGAGTGAGTGAGTGACGTGGTCAGACTCGACTTTGAAAGAAAGCACTATGCGGCCTGTATGAAAAGATGGTTTGAAGAGGGACCGAAGGAAATCACAGGGAGGAAGCCAAGCGTGGACTAAGCCTGACTGGGCAAAGGGGCAGGCACCAGGGTTTGGACCTGGAAGAAAGTTAGGAGATGAATGGACTGCAGTTGCTGACTGACTGAAGATCAGTGGGGTCCGGGGAGGGGTTGGGAGGATGGCTCCAGCCTCCTGTCTTGGGAATCTGGAAGAACCAGATATGGGCTCAGAAGAGAGGTTCACAGGAAGCCTTATATTTCCTGGATTCTTAAGCCCAGGTTCAGTTCTCGTCCCCTTGAACAGGTTCCAATCTGACTGCCACACCTTGTCTCAATTTTATGAATTTAGTAATAGAACTAAATTACATGGCCTAGAACTGCAGGAAGAAGGGGATAACCAGAGATGACCTTCATGTGCCATTGGAGGCAGTACCAGAGCTGCCCATGGAGGGGAAGGGATTCTCCTTTTTGTGGAAGGTGGCACTGAGGGGTACGGGTGAGGCAGGCATTGGCAAGAGTGAAGAAGCCTCATTCTCCTGAAGGACTGCCTGCAGAAGGGTCACCCCCAAGCTTCCCAGGACCGCTGTGTCTCCGCCACTCCTCTGCCAACCCACTCCATGGATCAGGGTGCCAAAGAAGGAGAGTGAGGGCTCCAGCCAGTGGCAGAGCCTCTTTGAGGAATGGCCTCACCAGCACCACCACCTTCCCCGGCAGGGAAGGTTGCATCACAGCCCCCGAGCAAGGACCTCACAGTTGCTGGGGACCAATGCTCTGGACCTCTCAGAGCTCACTCCCTGCCAGAGACAGGTCCAGCCCCACCTTGTGCCCTGGGCCTTAGAAAAGAGGGGAGATCTGACAAGAGTAAAGTGTGTATCCTGGGGCCAGGCTTTATTTTGTTTTGAGCCTTCTGATCAAAGGTGGAAATGGAGGCGTGGTGTGGTCCACTGTCCCTGGAACCTACGAGTGGCAGGCGGCAGTGTCTGGACCTGCAGTCTGCACTCACGGCTGGAGTGGCAGTAGGCGGCTGGAGGTACCAAGCTGAGGGCGGCCTCCCCTTCACTGGTGCTCTAAGGCTTTGCCTTCAGCAACCACGGGAGCCGCAGGACCACGGGGGATGGAAGGACTAAGTTTGCTTTGGGAAATCTCTGAGTACGACACTTTCTTTGCGGGTAGTGCAAAATCAATGGGGAGGGACATGTTAGAGAGTCCTAAAGAGTCGTCCCCTTTGAATCAGTGTCAAGGCCAACTTCTGAGCAGAGGCTGGGCTGGAAGCCCACTTGATGTTTAAGTCAAAGAAAGTCATAGTACAGGGGACATCTACCAACTCCATTCCAGTCTCTCTGAGGTCGCTCAGATCATTTACTACATGGAGAATAGCACTTCCCACTTACACAGTTTTGCAGTTTGATGTCAAGGTTGCTGACAGTCTCTCCTGCGGATGGGGCAGGTAAGGGCAGGAATCATTAAGCTCCACTCCCCTGCTGAGAACCTCATGACCCCTACACTTTTCTGAAGTCCTATAGTCAGTAGGGATGGAGGCATTTCCAGCCTGGGGTGGTGGTTATTATCTCCCTGGTGAGATGACACCACATGATATAATCGAAAGGTCTCTTCCCCATATCTGTAATCAGATCTTCAAACAGGTCTCCCTGAAACAATCAAGCTTTTCATTGCCCGACAAGAGACCTCACATGAAAGAGATGTTCTCCTGGCCGGGGTCACCTGCTGGGTCCACATCTGCTAGGAAAGGCTGTTGGCTCAGGTATGTGTTGGTTTCAGCCTCACTGAGACATGCATGATATAGAAAAAGTTTTAACTCAGTCAAGCTGTATTTTTTAAATCTTAACAATGTTAGAGATGTTCATCACCCCCCTCTAAAAGTTGAGACAATTATGCTGGAGTATTTGATTAGTCCTTATAACCACATGCTATTAAAAAATCATTGAAACCCATCCAATTAATTAAGCCTCCAATTACAAGGAAGGTAAGAAGAGGAAGCGGCAAGATTTTCTGAATGCTACTTAATAAGGCTTTTAGTTTGAAGAGAATTGTGTCATTTTGTTCTAACACCACAAAAACCTGCCTTGGGGGAGATTAAAGTAGGGATTCTTCAAAGAAGATAATTTTTGTTAAAGTACATAGTGAGCTCTTTATGCAGAGACTTGGCTGAGAACACTGAATTCATTCTACTTGAAACCTTTCAGAAGAAAGATGGGGTTTGAGAGGGAGAGAAAGAGGATGAGGAATAGAGGACAGAGAGAGGATAGGAATTGAGAGGGGGAGAAGCAGAGGCAGAAATTTCCTAAATTATAAAAAGTAATTTAAAGATGAAAATGTGTAACAAACTATTAGAAATTATCCCTAAAAGTATAGTCTTTATTGTACTAAGTGAAGTAAGACTGGTGGAAAAAGACAAATACCATATAATTACACTTACATGTGAGATCTAAAAAGATACAAATGAGTTTACAAAACAGAAACAGATTCACAGACTTAGAAAACAAACCTATTATGGTTACCAAAGGGGGAAGGTCAGGAGGGAAGGGATAAATTAGGAGTTTGGGATGAACATAGACACACTATTATCTATATCAGGTAAATGACAAGGACTCACTGCATAGCACAGGGAACTCTACTCAATATTCTAGTACTTCCCTAGATTCGAAGAGCCGACTCATTGGAAAAGACCTTGATGCTGGGAAAGAATGAGGGCAAGAAGTAAAGGGTAGGGGGTGGTGGAGACAGAGGATGAGATGGTTGAATGGCATCATCAACTCAACAGACATGAATTTGAGCAAACTCCAGGAGATAGTGAAGGACAAACAAGCCTGGCCTGCTGCAGTCCATGGGGTTGCAAACAGTCATGACTGAGTGACTGAACCACAACAATCTGGAAAAGACTCTGGAAAAGAATGGATATATGTATATGTATAACTATTGCTTCCTTGGTGGCTCAGACAGTAAAGCGTCTGCCTACAATGCAGGAGACCTGGGTTCAGTCCCTAGGTTGAGAAGATCCTCTGGAGAAGGTAATGGCAACCCACTCCAGTACTCTTGCCTGGAAAATCCCATGGATGGAGAAGCCTGGTAGGCTACAGTCCATGGGGTAGCAAAGAGTTGGACACGTATAACTGAACTACCTTGCTGAACACCTGAAACTAACACAACATTATAAATAAAATATACTCCAATATAAAATAAAAATTGAAAGTGAAAGTGAAGTCTGACTCTTTGCTACCGCTTGGACTGTAGCCTGCCAGGCTTCTCAGTCCATGGGATTCTCCAGGCAAGAATACTGGTGTGGGTTGCCATTTCCTTCTCCAAGTGATCTGAGCCACCAGGGACCTGCCTGCTAAATAAAAATTATAAGTAAAAAAAAATATATATATATATAAGTAAATAAGTAAATAAAACAAACAAAAAACAAATGTGTAGAGGCTGTTGTCAATCCTAAAGTCAATCCTGAAGGAAATCAGTCGTGAATATTCATTGGAAGGACTGATGCTGAAGCTGAAACGCCAATACTTTGGCCACTTAATGCGAAGAACTGACTCAGTTGAAAAGACCCTGATGCTGGGGCAGGTTGAAGGTGGGAGGAGAAGGGCTCAACAGAGGATGAGATGGTTGTATGGCATCACTGACTCAATAGACATGAGTTTGAGCAAGCTCCAAACTTGAGTTGGTGATGGACAGGGAAGCTTGGTGTGCTGCAGTTCATGGGGTCGCAAGGAGTTGGACACGACTGAGCAACTGAACTGGACTGAACTGAGAAGCTGTTGGAGTGAGGAATGGGGCAGAACGGTGAATTTTAGAGAGCCAAACTCTGGTTAAAGATCTCTGGTTCTGCTGGTTGACCTTGAGCAGTTCTCCATTCTGAGTTCTGCTTTAGAAACACCCTTGTATTAAATTCCCACAGCCTCCCACTCTAACACTTTCTCCCTCCCTCCTTAGAAATTGGGTTTTGTGGCCATCCTGATAAAATCAATACCTTAGATTTGTAAACAATTTTCATTTTGAACTGGTTCACTCATATTCACTCTTATTTGATCCCCCCAAAACCCCAAGAAATTGACAGGGCAGGAATTATAGACCCAGTTTACAGATGAGGAACTGGAGGTTTACAGATCTTAAGCATCTTATCCAAGGCTCCAGTCATTAGATTTCAGAAGTAGGTCTTGTAGTCAATGGCCTTCTACCAGAAAGTGCAAATTTTCTTGGGCTCAGGAGTGAACTCATACCCCGGAAATTGGATCATGTATGGCTTCTCTTTCCAAATCTCCCCTGTTGTAACTAAATTGTTACCTGGCTGACAAGACTTAACTCAGAAGGTCGAGGGATTCTTCAAAATTGGGAAGCAGTGAACTACCATGGTGTCCAGTGGCTGAGATTCCACCCTCCCAATTCAGGGAGCCCAGGTTCAATCCTTCATCAGGGAGCTAGATCCTGCATGCCGCAGCTTAAGGTTCCACATGTCATAACAAAGATCAAAGGTCATGCATGCTGCAATAAGACCCAGCATATCCAAATAAATAAATAAAATTTTTTAAAAAGATTGGGAAGCAAAAAAATGACAGAGCAAATCTAGCAGGTGGCCATAGCAGCAGAATAGGGTATTTGCAAGGTCACTCTGAGTCAGTCTGACAGTTTAGGACCTGAGTTTCTCTAAAGAGCCAGGGATGGCAGAGATTGGGTCTTGTTCTAACTGGGAGAGGACCTTTGACCCCATGGTGGCTGTAAGAGTTTGCTCAGGCTGCCATAGCAAACTACAGCACAGAGGGGCTCGTCAAACAACAGAAATTCTTTCTTTCATGCTTTTGGACCCAGAAGTCCAAGATCAAGGTGTTGGCAGAGTCAGACGCCATCTGAAGGGTCTAGGGACAAAGTCTGCGTTGCCTCTCTCCAGCTTTCCGGTGGCTTCGAGCAGTGTTCGTTGTTCTTTGGCAGGCAGCTGTACCAACCTTGCCTCTGCCTTTGTCCTCACTTCTTGCCTCTGCTTCTATTTCTGTATCCAGATGACACCAGTCTTTGGATTGGGGCCCACCCCAATTGGGTGTGACCTCATCTTTAATTGATTACATCTGCAAAGACCTCATTTGCAAATAAAATTTTATTTACAAGCTCTGGAGGTTTGCACTTCAGCATATCTTTCTGGGGAATACAACTGAACCCAGAACACTGGATGCCTTCTATTCCACCACTTTCCAGAGCTTCAGAGACAATTATCAGGATGGCTTGCCACAGTGGACACATTTCAGAAGTTTTGACTTTGAAAAAGATAATCTTAAGCAACTTTAGAGAAAAATCTTTACCTGCAGTTATGCAAAAAAGAGAATCTCAACAAGTTCTGGCCAGTTTTCCCCAGCACCAAATTACTTAAAGAAAACTGAAGCCCCTCCACTGGATACCCTCTAGATGGGACAAATACTTAAAGCTAAAAGACATTTTTAAGGCTCTCTGAATAAAGTACTATTTGTTAATGGAGTTTGTGAGGCTGCTTTCTCTCTCTGTGTTTAAGATGCTCATTAGATGCAGAAAGAAAGCAGTTTCAGTCTGAACCACTTGAATACTTGTCCTAATACTTGCTGAAAAGACGTGAAATTACTGTCTTCTGGTCCCATGCAACAAAGTGAATTTTTGCCAGAAATTTTAAGAAGACTTTTTGCTTTTCTTACTAATGATATGGAGTACTGGCAAACAAATAAAGCAGTATAAAAATTATTGAGAAGCTTTCTGTTCTAATTTTGGCATCTATCACAATTGGTTGTGCCATTGGAGAAGCAGTTTTAATTTATGCCAGTCTGAACCAGGAAGTATGGTACTGTGTTCATTTACGTTATGCTTTCATCCCCCTTCCTGATTCTTCGCATTTCTTTCCCCAGCTTGAGAAAGAATGTGTGTGTGCATGCTAAATTGCTTCAGTCCTCTCCGACTGTTTGTGATCCTATGGACTGTAGCCTGCCAGGATCCTCGGTCCATGGGGATTCTCCAGGCAAGAATATTAGAGTGGGTTGCCAAGACCTCCTCCAGGGGATCTTCCCAACCCAGGGATTGAACCTGCAACTCTTATGTCTCGTGAATTGGCAGGTGGGTTCTTTACCACTAGCCCTACCTGGGAAGCCCCTGAGAAAGAATATATCACAGTAAATGGATAATAACATAAGAATATATCACAGTAAATGGACAATACACATTTTCCCCCACTTTGTTTTTGTTTTAAAAAAATAATCCTATTTGCTCGTCCTCTGGATCCCACAGAAAATGCCATCATTTCTGTGGCTGAGAAACAAAAGCTTTCCTTAGGAAACACACAGGATGGAAAGAGCCCAGTCCTGCTCGGTGTCAACAGTGAGTTACAAGAGAGAAGCATGGTCCTGCAGCAGCTGCTGTTTGGCTTTCTTCAAATTCAACCCAAAGTACCCAAGTTCTGATTCTAAAGCTTGAAAATAAGGCTGCTGCTGCTGCTGCTGCTGCTGCTGCTAAGTCACTTCAGTTGTGTCCGACTCTGTGCGACCCCATAGATGGCAGCCCACCAGGCTCTCCTGTCCCTGGGATTTTCCAGGCAAGAACACTGGAGTGGGTTGCCATTGCCTTCTCCGGAAAATAAAGCAGACTCAAAATAAACTTCACTGATCAATCTCCTTTTAAAATCATGCTATCCCCTCCTGTCAGACATCTGTAGGTAAGACCTCTGATTCATGGTTCTGTCATGTCTTCCCTGCAGCTCCCAGTTTCTGTCTGAGAACCCTCGTGCATCAGGAAAAGCTCATTCCAAGTGATTCCAGATCTGAGGATGGACCATTGCACTGAGCCAGTCAATACTTTCCATGCCCCTGGCCACAGTGATTGGTTCAGGCATAGGCAGTCAGCATGCACTGGTCCAACCAAAATGAATCTCAAGATTTTGATTGATAATGCCAAGGCAAAAGCACTATTTATAATAACCATGACATGGCAGCAACCCAAGTGCCGATCAACAGATGGCTGGCTTAAGAAGATATGGTACATATATACAATGGAAAATTACTCAGCCATAAAAAATGAAACATTGCCATTTGCAACAACATGGATGGATCTAGAGACTATAATGCTTAGTGAAATAAGTCAGAGAAAGACAAAACTATATCACTTAATGTGGAATCTAAAAAATAATATTAATACAAATGAATCTATATACAAAGCAGAAACAGACTCACAGACATATGACACAAACTTAAGGTTACTAAAGGGGAAAGGGAGGGAGGAAGGGCCAAATTCAGAGTAAGGAATTAATAGATACAACTGAAAGTGAAAGTGTTAGTCACTTAGTCATGTCTGACTCTTTGTGACCCCATGGGCTATAGCCTGCCAGGTTCCTCTGTCCATGGGATTCTCTAGGCAAGAATACCGGAGTGGGTTGCCATTCCCTACTCCAGGGAATCTTCCTGACTCCGGGACTGAACCCTGGTCTCCCACATTGCAGGCAGATTCTTTATCATCTGAGTTATCAGGGAAGCCCAGAGATACAAACTATTATACATAAAGTAGATAAGCATCGAGGATATATTGTATAGCTCAGGAAATTATACCAATATCTTGTAATAATGTATAATGGAATATAATCTGCAAAAAAAAAAAAACACAAACCACTGTGTTCTGTACCTGAAACTACCCCTGTCTTCCTTGAACAAGAGTGAGGAAGTTTGTTGCTTTGGAAGTTTCTGGAAGCCACCTTGTGTCTATAATCGGTGCTGGCCTTTGGATGAAGTCAACACTACAGATACAGTAGAGAGATAGTAGTCCTTGATAATGTTGCTGAATTGCTAGAACTTGCCCTTCTTTTAGACCATTTAGTAATGTGGCTCAAAAAACTCCCCTTATGATTTAAGACCATTGAGATGGGTTTTATATTACTTACAACTGAAAGGTTTTTTTTCCCCTCTCTTATGTCTTTTTGTCAGCCTTTTCCATGCACACCAAAGTTAATCTGATAATATACTTGAGGCAGGATGAATTTGAGGTGTTTGTGGAATATTCAGTTCAGTTCAGTTCAGTCGCTCAGTCGTGTCTGACTCTTTGCCACCCCATGAATTGCAGCACACCAGGCCTCCCTGTCCATCACCATCAACCCAAACCCATGTCCATTGAGTCAGTGATGCCATCCAACCATCTCATCCTCTGTCGTCCCCTTCTCTTCCTGCCCTCAATCTTTCCAAGCATCAGGATCTTTTCCAATGAGTCAACTCTTCGCATGAGGTGGCCAAAGTATTGGAGTTTCAGCTTCAACATCAGTCCCTCCAATGAACACCCAGGACTGATCTCCTATAGGATGGACTGGTTGGATCTCCTTGCTGTCCAAGGGACTCTCAAGAGTATTCTCCAACTATTCAGGTGGCAATAACTAGAATAGCATGTCCAAGAAAACTTTCTGTGGGGAATTCCCTGGTGGCCCAATAGTTTGGACTCTGTGCTTTCACTGCCAAGGGCCCGGGTTCAATCTGTGGTTGGGGAGCTAAGACCCCACAAGCCACAGGGCTGGACAAAAAAAAGAAAAAACTCTCTGCAATGATGGCAGTGTTATGTAGCTGCACTGTCCAACATGAAAGCCACACACAGCTATCAAGCCCTTCAAATGTGGTTTGTGTGACCATTTACAATAGCCAAGACCGAAACAACCTAAATGGCCATCGATAGATAAATGCAAGAGAAGATGTGGCTTATGTATATGTAATGAAATCCTGTTCAGCCATTACAAAAAGAATGAAGTGATGCCATTTGCCGCGACATGAATGGACCTGGAGATTACTATATGACTGAAGTGAGCCAGACAAAGACAATACCACGTGATATCATTTATCTGTGGAGTCTTAAAAATTGCCACGGATGAGCTTATTTACCAAGCAGAAATAGAATCACAGACATAGAAAACAAACTTATGGTTACCAAATGGGCAGAGGGGGCAGAGAGGAATAAATAAGGAGTTTGGGATTAACAGATATATACCATTATGTATAAAGAAGATAAATAACAAGGACCTACAGAATACCACAGGGGACTATATACAATATCTTGTAATAACCTATAATGGAAAAGAATCTGAAAAAGAGTAGACATATATATATATATATATATGTATATGTATATGTATGTATAACTGAAGCTTCTTGCTGTACATTTGAAACTAAGACAGCATTGTAAATCACCTATACTTCAATTTTTAAAATGTGGTTTATGCGAATGAAAATCCAACTGTTAAATTTTATTTTATTTTGAGATTTTTAATTTAAAAGGCCACATGTTACTAGCAGCAACTATATTAAACAGCATAGATGTAGAAAGAATATGAAAACATGGAGCTAAGACATATAATGGGTGAAGACAGAAAGTTGAGAATCTCAAAGCTGCTCAGAATGTGTGGGGTGAGAGGATAGTGAAGGACAGCCCTTGGGACATTAATATTCAAACACAAGTGGTGATAAGGAGCTGGCAAAGGATACCGAGAACACAGGGACGAGAAATAGGAAGAGAAGCACAAGCTGCAGGTATCATGAACGCTAAGAAAGGCACATTTCAGGGAGTCAGTATCAGTGCCACATGAAGCAAGGGATAAAATATGATAAGTGTCCATTGGCCTCAGTGAAAAAGAAGTCACTGATGGTCATCAGAAGAGTAGCTGTATGATAGGAGGGGAAGCCAGATGCTTTGAGACATCAGAGCTGAAACATCTTCGGTCATGGTTATTAATGACCATAAAGAAGAACTCAGACCCTGGAATGTCCAGAAGACATCAGCCAAGGAAGGACTAAATTCATACTTTCCTGGGTCTTTACCTTGTTTGCCTTGATCTATTTCTAAGGGACATGGCAACATTTTCCCCCAACTGGCCCTTAATTGATAGGTATTTTGCCAAATCAAATATGGCTCCCTAAAAGACATGGTGATATCATACCCCATACTTGTAATCTCTCATTCCAATTTCTAGATTGTCAGCTTAAACCATCAAGCGATTCATTCCAAATCACCATTTTCTCTTTTCTTCCCCTGATATATATTTATTTATTTGGGACTTCTATTTTTAGCCTGTCTGAAGGGGAAAAAAATAATAGGAATTCACAGGATTTATTGCACAAATTACTTCCCTGGCTCCCTCCAACCTCCATCAAGGCTTCTGACAGTGGCATTGTATTTCTTATTTATTAGATTTTTAAGTGCTCTGTTAGGTATTTTACAAGCTTTGCTTAATGTCTCTGCAACCCAAGTGCACAACAGCCACTGAAAATTGATTACAGGTCATATCTGGCCCATCTTTAAATTTAAATCACACGTAGCCTTCTTCATCTCCACACTGGCTTCCAAGGGAGATTGTTGCAAACCTTGCATAAAAACCAAGGAGACTATTTTCCAAGTTATTTAAAATGAATACACAGAGCATCTTTTATCCTTAATACTAATGGTCTAAGTGAAATAACAAATATTCCCCCCAAGTGTGGCTGGATAGAGAAGGAACGAATGAATGATGTCTATGGAATCCAAAGCCAGCTAGGTCTGCAAAGTCATTGCAAAGTAGACATTTTGGAGCAAGTTCGCAATGAATGTGGATTAAACAGGTATTCTCGAAGCAAAGAAAACATGCTGGAAAGAGGTGCTATACTGGGAGTTGAGAAACAGGAATTCTAGGAGTGGCTCTGTCACTAACGACTTATGCAGCTTTGGGCAACTGGCTCCCATCTCCAGGTGCTCACTATAAAAGAGAGGACATGACTGATTGATCACTAATATCCCTTCCAGTTCTTGTGTGTATTAGCCGCTTAGTCGTGTCAGACTCTTTGCAGCAATATGGACTGCAGTCCATCAGACTCCTCTATTCATAGAATTCTCCAGGCAAGAATACTGGAGTGAATTGCCGTCCCAGTGGACTCCTCCTTGGAATCTTCCCAACCCAGGGATTGAACCCATATCTTTTATATCTCCTGCATTGGCAGGCACATTCTTAACCATTAGCGCCACCTGGGAAGCCCCTTCCAGCTCTAACTTCTTTTAATCCCAAATCACAGGATGGAATTCCAAAGAACCAAAGTTACATTGATGGTAACTTGCTACAGATAGATGTCAACAACAATCAGATCTAGAGGGAGGAAGCTGTTTTCACAAGTTTGGGTCCAGCTTGTTTCCAACATCAGGACAAAGATCATATCTATACTTCTTTGTAAACCACTCATTTTTCTCCCCAGCATTCCTTCCCTCTACTCAGCACAATATAGGATAGCAGAGGTTCCATAGATATTGATTGATTGATCCAAACACATCCAGGTTGGCCTTCTCCACTTTAGTGAGTCATAATTTTATTTACTTATCCATTAATCTATTTATTTATTCAACCAGTCACCCGTTCATCTAACCGTTCATCCATCTATCCTTGTGTTCATCCAGTAAATATTTACTAAGTACCTTTTATGTGCCCAGGTACTAAGGTACTAAGTACTGAGGTAGTGACAGCCGCCACTTGGATGTGAAACTGTGGATGGAATTCACATACCTGTCCTGGGAAGTAAGTGAACTGTGCCACTGGGGAGCTTTCCCCAAAGGGCTCCTGTCACAACACCTCCTTTATGTGGGAAAAGTGTAACACTGATGTGGGTTCCCATCCCCCACAGAGGCAGTGTACAGAACCAGGGATGGTTAATTTGAGCAAGAGAAAACCTCCAATCCTTAACTTTTCTCTACATGACACAAGGAATCCAAGCAAGGCCCTCTTCTAGAAGTATCAGCTTATCTTATCATGGCATCCAGTTCCATCACTTCATGGCAACTAGATAGGGAAACAATGGAAACAGTGGCAGACTTTATTCTGGGGGGCTCCAAAATCACTGCAGATGGTGACTGCAGCCATGAAATTAGAAGACACTTGCTTCTTGGAAGAAAAGCTATGACCAACCTAGATAGCATATTGAAAAGCAGAGACATTACTTTTCCAACAAAGGTCCATCCAATCAAAGCTATGGTTTTTCCAGTAGTCATGAATGGATATGAGAGTTGAACTATAAAGAAAGCTGAGCACCAAAGAATTGATGCTTTTGAACTGTGGTGTTGGAGAAGACTCTTGGGAGTCCCTTGGACTGCAAGGAGATCAAACCAGTCAGTCCTAAAAGAAATCAGTCCTATATATTCGTTGGAAGGACTAATGCTGAAGCTGAAACTCCAATACTTTTGCCACCTGATGTGAAGAACTGACTCCTTGGAAAAGACCCTGATGCTGGGAAAGATTGAAGGCAGGAGAAGGGGACAACAGAGGATGAGATGGTTGGATGGCATCACCAACTCGATAGACCTGAGTTTGAGCAAACTCCGGGAGTTGGTGATGGACAGGGAAGCCTGGTGTGCTGCAGTTCATGGGGTCACAAAGAGTCAGACATGACTGAGTGACTGAACTGAACTAACCCCTATGAGAAAACTGGCAAGCAGAGTAATCAGAAAATGGAATGGGCTGCCTAAGAGAGTAATGAGTTCTCTGGCATGGGAAGTGATTGCATGGGGGTTAGATAATCAACATTTGCTGGGAATGTCACAAAGGTAGGTCAAGCGTGGAAAGAGGGGCTAGACAAGATGACCTCCAAAGATCCTTCTCACCCTGAACTTCCAGAATTCTAGGAGCAAGATCGTATTGTTTGTGTCCAATTCAGCACCTGGCCAATTCATTTAGTGCTTGCCATCCTCCCCTTTCCCTAAATCCCTTAATTCTCCTGGAGATAAGTTGGCAGGGAATACAATAACCTCGCCACCAGAACAATTGGTTTGCATCTATTAAAACAGTTTAGCAGCAGGAATCCTTCAAGATATCAAATTCTCACACAGGAAAAACAGGAAGGAAGAGATTCATGCAGAAGAAATCAGATGAGTATCAATCCCAACTCTTTTTTTTTCTTTTTTTCAAAAAACATTTATTTTTTCTTTTTTGGCTGCATCCGGTCTCAGTTGCAGCAAATAGGCTTCTCTCTAGTTGTGGCATGCAGGCTTAGTTGCTCCCAGACATGTGGGATCTTAGTTCCCCAACCTGGGATTGAACCCATGTCCCCTGCATTGGAAGGCAGATTCTCAATCACAACACCACCAGGGATGTCCCAACCCCAAATCTTAAAACCAAATTTGTACCTGAATTCACAATGTCAGGGAGAAGTTCTCCAGCAGTCTTGGGTCACCAGGAGGTAGGAAATATCCCCAGTCTGCATTTCTATAGCTTAGTACTTGGAGTCAGTTGGGTTTGCTAGCAACACACTGTCAGCTCTGCTTTCCCTGACAGCTTAGCCACCCTTTTAGAACAAGAATCTGAGATTCTCTTTTTTCCATATTAAAAATTAGAGCAGTCAATAGAACAAAGAAACGAGTTCTGAGATTTTTTTCCCCCTAAAGAAGCTCATTTAACCCTGCAAACACAGGAAACAAATGCCAGGGAACAGCCTTGACCAACTGCTGGCTGGTGGTGAGACTGAACCAAGTGTCCCTGGTCCCTTTCTTCTGCATTCCCCAGCACCAGAGATCTAGGTGCATCCTGTCCCTCAGTTTCTCAGCAGGAGGAGCAGATGAATGTGGCATCTGGAGAGCAGGGTTTATTGGAGAAATAAATCTCTTTGGCTAAATATGAACCATGCAGAAGAAACAAAGGAACTGCTCTTTAATGACCAAGGTTTAAATGAAGCCCAGCACCCTAAGGCAGAACCCCAATTAAGAAGAGATGGGAAATTATGTCCAAGAGACCACTTAAAGTTACAGAAAAATTTACCAAGCACCAAGGATATACCAGAAAGTATGTTAATTGCTGGGGTTTCAAAGAGAAAGAAGACAGTCCTGCTGTCACCTGGGGCTGACAGAGAGCAGGAGCATTGCCAGGTGGGGTTGAAGGATGAGGGCACAGCAGGATGGAAAGTGCTATAAGCAGGTATGACTTTGCACTGCAGCCACAAGGATTTATCAGGAGGCAATCAAGGAAGGCTTCCAGAGGAGGTGCTGTTGCTGCTGCTGCTAAGTCGCTTCAGTCGTGTCCGACTCTGTGCGACCCCATAGACGGCAGCCCACCAGGCTCCCCTGTCCCTGGGATTCTCCAGGCAAGAACACTGGAGTAGGTTGCCATTTCCTTCTCCAATGCATGAAAGTGAAAGTGAAGTCCCTGAGTCATGTCCGGCTCCTAGGGACCCCATGGACTGCAGCCTACCAGGTTCCTCCATCCATGGGATTTTCCAGGCAAGAGGACTGGAGTGGGGTGCCATTGCCTTCTCCAGGTGCTGTTGGGTCTTGTCTTAAAAGGTGTGTAGGAGTTTGCAAGGGGGGAAGGAGGGACCATTCTTCCAGACAGAAGGATGAACATGTGTAGAGGAATGTGGAAAGGGTGGGACCCACACTTGCAAGGAACAATCACAAGTTCACTGTGAGTCCTGTTGTGACAAACAAGGCTGGATAATTAGACCAGCGCCTAGCCGTGACAGATGCTAGTGCCGTAAAGACAACTGGACTTTATTCTGTAGGTCAGGATGCCCCAAATTTAGACAAAAAACCGGAATCACCCAGGGAGCTCATATGAGTGATGAAGTATGGATTCCAGGGCCACATCCCCAGAAACTGTGATTCTGCAAATCCAAGAGGCAACCTGGGGGTCTGCATGTTGATAAGCAGTGAGGAATGCTTGAGGAATCTCTCTGTAGGAGCCCAGGAACTGCGGTGGGGTTTCAAGGAAGCGGCAGGGCGTTGTGTTTGGGAATTCTCAGCTGGAAGCTCAGAGAAAATGACCTGGAGGAGAAGGCAGTGGAAAGAGACTATCACAAAGGGACAGGAAACGCAGAGCAGGTGCCCCGGGGGAACCTGCAGGGCCGTCTCTGGCTTGATGCCAAAGAGGCCTCTCTTGGTGGACTTTCTGTGTCACCTGGAGCAGTAAGGCCAATCCGGGCCAGGGAGAGAGGTGGCCGTCCCAGGGGAGCCAGACTTCATTTCTGTGCCATGCCGCTAATGAAGCCTGAGGTCCCAGGGCTGGGGAGGGACTGGCACCCAGGCTGGGAGTGAAGCTGGAGCACAAACAAGTGTCAGGGCGGCAGGGTGGCCTGCCCCAGGGTGCAGGCTGCACCCACACCCCACGCTGCCCAGTGACATTGCCGGTGACGACCTTGTCCCCAGGATTCTGTCCCATCCGAGCCTCCAGGTGACTCGGCTTCTCGGGCTGTTGCCAGCTGCTTGGTACAGGTAGCCAGGCTCGGGGGAGTTGTGCTTTCAGCGATGCCCTCACCCACAGAAGCCCAGAGACCTCAGCCATGAACAATTCTATCGTCTAAAGTGATGAGTAGTGACCAACACAGATGCCAGCACCTCGCAGGGTGAGAGGCAGGAGAAATGACAAGAGCAAAGAAGTTCCCTTCTCTCTGAGGGAGCACCACTACAACCAGATCACCTGGGATGTCAGGGTGCCTGTGCCCTGGGGCTGAAGAAATGCAAAATCCCCAGAGAGCCGCACTGACCAGCCAGGCACAAGTCGGTACCCACGTGGTGCCTTTGAGCAGAATTTCTCAACCCCTATATTAGAGGCACCATTTAGAAATATTTAGCATTCACTTTACAATCTTTAAGTGAAATTCATAGATAATATAACTACCCAACTCATAATTTTAAGAAAATATATGATGCCCTGGGATGGAAAAAAAAAAAGTAAAAGGGATGGAAGGAAAGTAAATTAGGACAATATATTTCACAGACTTCCCTGGTGGCTTGGGCAGTAAAGAATCTGCCTGCAATGCAGGAGACTCGGGTTCCATCCCTGAGTTTGGAATATCCCCTGGAGGAGGAAATGGCGACCCACTCCAGTATTCTTGCCTGGCAAATCCCATGGGTAGAGAAGCCCAGAGGGCTCCAGTCCATGGGGTTGTTGGACACGATGGAGTAACTAATAGTTTCACTTTTCATTTCACAGTTAAGCTAGGAGACAGCCTGAGGAGACATCTGCATCGCTAGCTGGAATGGACGAGGCAGCCACACATGCAAGCTGGTACAAGCATGTCTTACCACTGATTCAAGCGCCATGCACAGCACTGCATTAGAGGACTGTTGCTGAATGTGTTGTTAAAAATGTGAGTTTTCTAAAGTAATGAATAATTTTTGATATAGTTCCAAGCAAAACAAGACACAATCTTCCCTTGATTTGCTGGCAGTGCCTTCCCATAAAAGTATACATTTAAACTTTGCAAAACAAAATCCTTTTTGTTTACATGTAAAATAGAATTAGGTGCTAGGTTCAGATGATTATCGGTTGTTTTTTTCACCTACATGAAGACACAGAGGATATTAGAAAGTCGTGAGTGGCAGAGGACCGTTCTTGGTGTGGAAATGTCCCCCAAAAGCAGGACAGCTTCTGGCTCCTGCCCTCAAAAGGTCCTGAGGTCTTCCACCTATGGTGACAACCCAAAGCACGAAGCTGTAGACTTAAAAAAAATGTTCCCATTTGCAGGGCAGCAATGAAGATGTAGACATAGAACAGACTATGGACACAGGGCAGGGAGGAGAGGGTGGGATGAATGGAGAGAGCAATATAAAAACAAAGACGTTACCATGTGTAAAGTAGATAGCCAGGGGGAATTGCTGTTTGACTCAGGGAGCTCAAACTGTGGCCCTGTGACAACCTAGAGGGCTGGGAGATGGGAGGGAGGGGACATACGTGTACCTATGGCTGATTCCTGTTGATGTATGGCAGAAACCAACCCAATAACATAAAGCAATTATCCTTCATTTAAAAATAAATAAATTTTTAAAATGCTCCCTGGGGGGTGCTGCTGTCCCTCCCAGGACCACCCCTTTGGAGATGACCAAGCACTTTCTTGAACAGTAATTAATTTGAGCCTCCCAGGTGAGGAAGGCAGCACAGATGGGGAAACTAAGGCCCAAAGGAGGATGTCACACCTAGGTTCATGGGGAGTTAGCAACAGAGAAGAGACCCTGAATTCCTGAGCTGTGAATGGAGCTGGGGACTGAACTGTGTCCCTACAAATCCATATGTTGAAGTCCTAATTCCTAGTAGCTCAGAATGCAAATATATATGGAGAGAGGGTCTTTAGAGAGGTAATTAGGTTAAAATGAAGTTATTAGCATGGACCCTAATCCAATATGACTGGTGTTCTCATAAGAAACGATTAGGACACAGGCATAGAAGGGAGACCACGTGAGCAAACAAGGAGAAGACAGCCATCCATAAGCCAAGAGGAAAGACCTCGGGAACAAATCCTGTCAATAACATGATGTTGGACTTCTAGCCTGCAGGACTGTGAGCTAATACATTTCAGTTTAAGCCAGTCTGTGGTTCTCTGTTATGGTGGCCCTAGCTGACTAATACAGGTGGGATTTGAAGATCACCTAGCCTGCCTGCCTGCCCTCTGTGTAAGTGGTCTGTGGATTATCAGAAGCCAGTCTGCTGGGTTCCCACCTACCACAGGGCTGAAAGTATAGACGCTGCATTTAACTCTATAAGCCAGGTGAAGTCATTCACACCCCGCCCCCACCAGGTGAACTCAGAGAATCTCCCACCAGCAGGTCAACAGGGAACAACCTCTAATTTAACGCAAATGTTGGTGAGACCTGTATAGTCCAGATGAGACCAAATCAGGTCAATTAATCCCCCAAATGATTCTAATTACCCAAATCTCTGTGTTGAGGCTCTGTCTGCTTGGCTGAAGAGAAACTTACTCACTGCCTGAGGTTCTTAGAATCACCAGGTGTGCTGATTCATGTCTGGAAATCAGAATTTTTGTCCTCACATTTGGTTTGTCCTGAGGGTGGGGAAAAAAATCAAGTGTCCCACCCATGATGGCCAGACTCCCCTGACTCAATCCACTACCACCTCTGATATCCCATTCCCAGCTGTTTAGGGCTCAGGTCCCCCATCTCATCCCACCAGCTCCAAGTTGCATTTCCAAATAAAAACACCTTCAGTTTAAGCTTAGGCAAGAGGATCCCACAGCAAAGCAACCTCCCTGAAACTTGTGACTTGATTATCCCATGAGTCCACCGGGCTTCTCAAACTTGACCTGACCACACAGCACTTCTGACTTTCTGTCCCTACAAACCAGCTCCTGTCACAGGCTTGCCTCATCTCAATACACATCCACTCCACTCATTCAGTTCTTTGGACTCATCCCAAGTACATGACCATCAGTAAATTGCTTCACCTTGCGGTGCCTCAGTTTTCTCGTTTGTACAATGGGGTCCATAGTCTTTATCTCATAGAATGTTTATGAGGATTAAATGGGCTTGTAATGGATTGAGACCAGGGTCTGCAGCATAGTAAGTTCTGTTAGTATGAGCACGGACATGACTGACTGAATGAGCACACTAATCGCCTCTCTTTCTTTCTCTCACATCTCACGTCTAATCTGTCAGCAAATCCTATTTGTTGCCCCCACAAAATAGTGCCTGACTGTTTCTCACCACTTCCCCTCTTATCACTCTGGTTCAACCCAATGATTTTGAGTAAATTTATAGTTACATAACCATCACCGCAGTCTTGTTCTAGAACATTCCATCACATCTTTTCTGGACATTTCATGTAAGTGGAGTCATGCACTCTGTGGTCTTTGTGTCTGGTTTCTTTCATTTAGCAGGGTGTCCTGGAGGTTCTTCCATGTTGTAGCAGGTTTCACTTTGTTCCTTTTTATTGCTGAGAAGTATACCCCCTTGTGTGGACTTTGACTAATGTTTCAACAGACTTCTCTTGGGTCTCCCTGTCTCCTTGTCCCCTCTGTTCTGGGCAAGAAGCCACACAATTTTTTTTAACCATAGGTCAGTACATGCAACTCAAATTCAAACCCTCCCAGGGCTCCCAACTCAGAGTAAGAGCCAAAGTCCCTGCAGAGGTGGCTTAGTTGGTTCCAGTGGCCATAACAAATTCTACAGACTGGGGTGCTTAAACAACAGACATTTATTTCTCAGAGTTCTGGGGGCTGGAAGGCCAAGATCAGGAGGCCAGCATGGTCAGGTTCCGGTGAGACGCTCCGCTTGGCTTCACTGTGTGCTCACTGATGTGATCTCTCTCTCCCTTTGCTTACAGAATCTTATCAGATCTGGGGCTTCCCTGGTAGCTCAGACAGTAAAGAATCCTCCTGCAATGTGGGCAACCTGGGTTCGATCCCTGGGTTGGGAAGATCCCTTGGTGAAGGGAACGGCTACCCACTCCAGTATTCTGGCCTGGAGAATTCCATGGACGGAGGAGCCTGGCAGGCTACACGCAGTCCATGGGGTCACAAAGCGTCGGACACAACTGAGCAACTTTCACTTACCAGATTAGGACACCCCCCAACACCGTGTCATTTAACTTTGCCTTCTAAAGCCCTGTATCCAAACACAGCCACCTTGAGGGTTAGGGTTTCAACATGGGAATTTGGAGGGGACACGGCTCAGTCCACAGTAAGAGACCTACGAGGCTTTCCCTGATCTGACCTCAAGCACACCCAGCACCCTTCCACCACAGGGCCTTTTTCTTTGTGATCCCCTCTGTCCAAACCATCCTTCACCCAGACATCCACATGGCCTTGATGTCACTCACCTCCCATGAAACCCACCTGCCTACCCTCCTTCACACTGTGACACCCTCAGCACGGCTCTCCTACCCCACACCCACCCTCCCTCTCCCCCTTCCAGGCTTCATTTTCTCCATTGCACCATCTGACAAAAGAGATGTTTTACTTATTTATTGCTTATTTTACTTAGAGTGTGAACTTCATGAGGGCGGGGGATGGTGCTGCTTCGCCTGGGCTCCACTCCCCTTCCCCCAGTTACTGCCATCCCTGCAGTAGGTGACTGACAAATGTTTATGGGAGAGAAGAAAGAGGAGCCAGGAACTCTAGGCCCGGCCCGGCCACATGTCCTGCCAGCACCGGGGACAGGCCAGAGAATTGCAGGCAGCCGTGTGGTCCAGAAACGGGGCTGGATTGAGTGTATGCAGCGGTCAGCGTGAGTTTGCTGTCTTGAGAGAACAGAACAGCACCCCGGTTCCATAAGTGTACTTGGGGAGACAGGTTCATTGCAAGGCCACACCCAACTTCTGTCCATGCCCCTCACTAACATTTCCTAAGTGCTGCTCATGTACCAGGCATACAAAGATAAAGGGCATGGCCCCTGCCCTCCAGGAGCTCACAGGCTGTTTAGGGAGACAGGTCCAATCCAAGACAGTTAAGGTAGAAGTAAAGGAGGCGGACAGTGACTAACCTTTCCAGTTGAGTGCGGTCTGCTTCAGGGCATTCAAACTGGTTCCTGGAAGATGATTTACATGATACAAGCAGAGGAGGGGGGCAGGCATGTTAGGGAGAGGAAACTCATTGTGCTGGGCAGGGGGTGGCAACTTGGAGATGGAGGAGGACACAGTGGGCTGAGGCCAGGTGGCAAAGGGCCACCTGCAAAGCAGTCTGAACCTTAGCCTATGAACTAGTGGTTCTCCAGCTCTCCTCTGAGGGCCCCTGTGGGGTTCCTTACAGCCTCTCAAAAGGTGGACAGGAGAGCTGGGGGGCAGGGTGGGACCAGGGATCTGGTAGTGCTTATCGAGTGCCGTCTGATAGAACTTTCAGTGTTATTCAGCATGGCAGCCTCTACTCCCCACCCCAGGTGGGTGTTGAACATTTGAAATGTAGCTAGTGCAACTGAGGAACCAGCTATCCAGTTATATTTCACATTAATCAATATACATTGAAACTGAAATAGCCACTTGTGGCCACCATACTGGACAACACAGTAATAGGAATGGAAAGTTTTCAGTGAGAGAACCTGACCCGAACTGGGCCATAGAAGCAGCAGAGTCTTGAAACTACCTTAGGAAGTGGGTGCATTTATCTCCATTTTGTTGATGAGGAAATCAAGTCTTGGAGAAATGAACTGATTCGTTTAAGGTTTCTGAGCTAATCAGTAGCTGAGGTGGGTCTTGAATCTGAGCCTTTTAACACCAAATCTGGGAGACAGTCAGGGACCCTGGTACCAATGGGGCATGTCCAACGGGTTTATATACATTCTATCACTGATAATTATGATGGCACAGACATCTTTTGTCAAGCAAAATATTTTGTTGTTGTTTAGTCGCTAAGTCATGCCTGACTCTTTTGCAACTCCATGGACTGTAGCTTGCCAGGCTCCTCTGCTGGGATTTCCTGGGCAAGAATACTAGAATGGGTTGCCATTTTCTTCTGGGGATCTTCCTGACCCAAGGATCAAACCTGTGTCTCCTGCATTGGTATGCGGATTCTTTACCACTGACCCACTGGGAATCCCATTAGTTGGTCCCATACTAGAAACACACCAAGTTCTACTTCAGGGATAATGAGCCAATATGACAGGACTTAAAACCTTTGTATTTGTAAAGAATTTTACAAAAGAAAGAATTTTCTCAACGGGAAATTTTCTGCTAAAATTTCTTTCTTAAGTCCATACATTTGCTTTACTGAAATCAGCTACTATTTGGTTAGACATGAAAATTCTTACACATGTAATCAGCTTTCCCTGGTAATAAATGCCTGAGGCAAACAGTGAGATGGACAGCAGTAATAATCCCTCTCTATATTATTCATAGTAAATCATGTCATCTACCAACATTACTGAAAACAATGAGGAAAGTTCTTACCCATCACATGACTCTTAAAGATAATTTCCTAATGAATATTTTCTTTTCTTCCCCCTGGCAGATAAAGTACCAAGTCAGGAAATGTCGCTAGACTCATTCCTGGAAGATCAAACTGTCTTGTTTTCCCTTCCTCAACTGCTTTCTCATCCATCTGACTCAGAAAGAGCTTGATAGGTAAAGGAAACTCCTCGTGTTGGGGTACGGAGTCAGGCTGGGGAGAAGAGGCAGAGGACAGACAGACCCCACATCCTAAGGTCTGAACTGACACAGCAGGAATTTGCACAGATCTTTACTTTCATGCAGGATTCCCAAGGCCTCTTTATCCTTCAAAATTGCACCATGGAATATGGGAAGGAAAGACTCAGTTAAGCTTCCACTTAGGCATATTGTGTTTTTTGCTCTCCACCAATGAAGATTTAAGTGAAAGTTTCTCAGAGGAAATTAACCATGTTCTCTACTGCTCTTGACAAAATCTAGGTTTGTGTAATAGTCAGGACATACTGGGTTATGCTGCAGTAAGAAATAACCCCCAAGTTTCAGAGACCTAAGAAAAAATGGTATTTCTCTGTTCTGTTACATGTCTATCTAGGGTCAACTGGATGCTCTAACACAGTCACTCAGAGACCCAGACTGACTAAGCAGACTGCTTCTCAAACACTGTCAAGAGCACCAAAGGGTTTCATTTCTCACCTCCATGCTCTGGCCGGGAAGTCACGTGCAAACCTCCCCTCATAACTTATTGGCCAGAATTAATCACATGGTCCCATCCAAACACAAAGGGGTCAGGAAGTGCAATCCTGCTGCTTACTCAGGAGGCAGAGGGCAGGAAACCCCTGGCACTTGACCAGCTCAACAGAGACCCTCCCTCTGCTCTGCCTGTGAGTTCCTTATTCTGGAATTCCACTTTCCTCTTGATTTCCAGTAGCGGAGAGCGGAAGGAGAGGGCAGGGGTCGCAAGTGTGGCAGATCACAGGAAGTCTTCCCTGAATGAATGCTCCTGCCGGCATGTTTTCACATCAGGAAACTAGCGGTCAGAGCAGAGCTGTCCCCAGGGGAGGTGCTGAAGCACAGTGACTCGCAAGCTTCAAGGAAGGCCAGACGCGGGTCTCACGCACAGCTGGGAGGGGCCAGCGACGTCATCTAATACAGTCCCGTCTTCTCAGGGTCGAGAACTGGGGCCCCTGGGAGGTTTCCCTGAGGTCACCTCAGGGGCAGGACTGGAACCCAGCTCTCCTAGGACCCAAAACAGAATTTTCTCCATGGCTCACCCACTGCCATCCTGGTCTGAAAGGAGTGGAGGGGAAGACAGAGGCTGGAAGGCAGGGGGTGTGGCCTCTGAGACATATAGCCCCTTTCTGAGATCACTTGATCAAGGCCTTTCCTCATGCCTAAACCAATATCTCTGGCAGGCCTCCCTTGGGAATGCCATTTCATGTTGGCAAAAGCTGCCAGTCCAGATGCTTCTTCTAGCTTCCTGTGACATTGGAGGAAACTGGAGCTGTGCGTGTCAAAGAGGAGGAAAGTGATTCAGAGAAGGAAACACAGACAGCAGGGGTGAATGGGATGAGAGTGCGGTTCTCAAAGAAGCACTAAATATGGGCCTTCCATCTGCCAGTCTGCCCAAGATTACGTACTCTGAGGGCTACAGTCTGGAAGGTTCTGGTTTGTTTTCACTTGTTCAGTCCCACTAGGAGACAGACTTGTAACTTGGAGTCTTGCCTGTAACCAGCATCAATCCCAGGTATAGGGAGCCACAAGGCAACCTTTGCATAAGGAGTTCCATGTGTATTTGTTGAATAAATTCATAACAATGGGAAGTCATTTAAAGGTTCTAAACACAGAGGTGACAGCATCATGTTTGTCTTTCAGAAAGATCAAGAGAGTGACATGTACAAGCAATGTTTGAGCCGAGTCAAGGATGGCACAGGAGGGGCTGGAAAATGGAGCGTGTGAAGAACATTCCAAGCCAAGGAGTATGAGGGTCCAATGGGGGGAATAAGCAAGGTGCAGATCAGCTTCACTCATTCATTCATCCACTCACTCAACCCATATTCTCTTCCCTTGGAAGTGGTAGTAAGGGTAGGAGAAGGTGAGAATGACAAAAACTCGATAGATAGTGCCACTCCAAACCATTTTGTCCACATTATGGCTTCGCCAAGACTGCCTGGGGAGTCAATGTGAAACCTGGATTGCATTCTTCCTGCGCCCAGCACAGCTGTGCTTCACCAATCACTCCTGGAGAGAATGACCCCAAAGCAGAAACATAACAGGGGTCCAGTAACCCCTGAACTGGACAGACAGACAGCAATAACGGAGGGCTGAAAGGGATGATTGTCAAGGAGGCATTTTTGGACCCAAGGTCAGAGTCAATATGGATGAGACAAAACTATGGTGGAGACGGAAACCAGACTCTGTTCTGCGCTGCTCAGCGGGTCTCTGCTCTGCATCCCAAGCCTGGCCTCGCATGCTCCCCTACTCTCCTCTGCTCCACCCCAGATCACTCCAACCCCCCTTCACTCACTCAATTTCTCACCCAGCTGTTGAGTCCTTTAATCTCACAAGTCCCCAGGAAATGCTCACTTTAGGGGACTAGCTTGGGGATCCATGCATTTGTTCTTCTGATTCACAGATTTTTCTTGGTCAAAGAGAATAATCACAGGGAAGTAACAGCTGGGTGCTATTTTTATATCATCTTTGTGATTGAAGAAAGCCCACTTCACAGATCACCAAGATTACCATCACCACTGTTACCAACCTGGGTTCCTGAACTCCTTTTAATCAGCAGCAATTGAGAAGAGGCCAGATGAGAAATTCAGGCAAGGCTTTATTGCAGTTAGCATTGCAACATGGGGGAGTGAAAACAAGTAACAGGTGCCCTTGTTTGTTCCCTGAGGTGGGCAGGGGGGCGGGGGGGGGGGCGGTAGGTGAGCTGGTTCCTTAATTGGGGTGAGGGGCAGGGGCAGATCAGTGGCTTAGGTGATCTGCCCACACCCTTGGTGGTGCTGTATGTAGGAATCATGTGCCGTTCCTTGCTTTTGCTCCGGGCACTCAGAAGTGGCAGTTAGGTTTTGGCCTTTCTGTATCGTGTTGTTCATAATTAGCCCCAGTTGTGCATGTGTGCAATTATGCGTAGTCCCTTAGGGTTTTTTGGTATCCTGTTGCTCGAGGAGTTGGTTGTCGTGCAAGCACTGCAGTAAAGGGTCCCAGGTCTCACGGCCCAGGCTACATCACTACAACCACATAAAGTTCACGAGGAGCCCCAGCAACTTGTCAGACCCCTGGGGAAGCCCAAGCATATGGCCTCTCCCAGCCTCGGATAAAAAGCATCCAAAATCAAGAGAGTCATGTGGCAGCCTTTGCAAAGATGTTAGAATGCCTGTAATTAAAAACAAACCTTGATCAGTCTGTGTGAGGGCATCTTGACTTAGTTTCTTCCTCAAATCCGAGGCAAGTTGACTTGCCTCCGGTGGGCCAGAAGGAGAAGCACTTCCAAGGTGAGGGTCTCCCAGACTTGAAGCAGTGGTGGGGGAGGAAATCCCAGCTTGAATAACATGTCAGAAATAAAAATCTTGTTATTTAAAGCGGAGGCACAGGGAGAATCCTGTAAAAGCACCAATGACATTGCCATTAATGCCAAGAGAGTTCAGCATGACTGATGGCTCCAATAAACAGCCAGTGAATCAGAAGTGATTGATTAGGCTTCTCTTTAAAGCGTGGCCAAAAACTGCCTTGGCCAGCATCCTTGCATTTTCACTGGTGAAAAATGCACGTTCGAATAACGTCAGCTATATTAAATGATCACCCTTCTGCCCAGATATGTGCAAATCAATCTGCTAATACCTGCCCAAGGTGTGAAGTCTAGATTTGGGGGTGCATTATATATGCGTGTCTGTGTACACGCTTCCCTGTGCTGTCACCCTCTGCTCTGGAAGGTCAGTTAAAGCTGGGGTGCATGAGGTTGACTTCTGGGGGTGGCCTCAGAGAAAGGTGTGAAGGAAGCAGGATGGAGGCGGGAAACCAGCTGAGCAGGAATGTGGACTCAGCTGGGACCAGCTTCATTTGGAGCATACGGGAGCTCTAGATCGTAGCTGTACCCCAGAGTTACCCCCACACAGAACTATGGCAAAGAGAGCAGCTGAGGTGTAGCCTGTGTCCGCCTTTGCCCGTGATCTGTAACAGTAGAGATGAAGGTAACCTCCCAGGTGAAACTCCTTCCTGGCAGAGGGCACCGCTGCAGGGAAATGGGCATCAGTGAGGGGTTAGCAGCCGGCACTTGCAGTAGCAGGGCAATGCCTGCACTCCTCTGTAAAGGTCACTGGAGGAGGGGCACCAGCAACATCCACTGTGTCTCAGACCTGAGTGTCTGTAAAATCCTCTGCAAGGCTTCTTAGCACACAGACCACTGGGCCCAGCCCCAGAGATTCTGATTCAGGAGGTCTGGGTTGGACTGACAGATGATGCAGCTGGTCCAGACGTCATTCTCTGAGAGTCACTGTCTCTTCCCTTCCCCTCTCGCCACCTTGTCACCAGAATGGAAATAACCACACCCTCACTTGGTTCACCCAACACCTGGTCGATTGCACCATTCAACTACGGCTGCTTCGTGTGATGATCTATCTTCGTTGTTGTTTAGTCGCTAAGTTGTCTGACTCTTTTGCGACCCCATGGACTGTAGCCCACCAGGCTCCTCTGTCCACGGGATTTCCCAGGCAAGGATACCGGAGTGGGTTGCCATTTCCTTCTCCAAGGGTCTCTCTGACCCAGAGATCGAACCTGCGTTTCCTGCACTGGCAGGTATATTTTTTACCATCTGAGCCACCTGGGAAACCCTATTATCTGCTCTAGGTAGCTGCAAATAGAACATTCACTTTTGAATGCTTCTGACAAACACATCCCAGCTCAGTGCCCAGTACACGGTAGGTCTCAGTAAATGTCTTGAGTGCATACATGAATGCCTCAATGTAAATGCAAAAATGATGTATTTTTTTACTGTCCCAGGGGTCAGGAGCAGGCTGCTATTTTAATGTTGCCTTGCTCTAGGAATGACTGCAGAAGTCACACTGGAGGGAAGGAAGCTCTGACTGTTTTGAAAAAAAACCATGTCTATGAATCTTCTCACTGGCAGAAGTGAAGCCAAGTCGGGGGCATGAAAATCAGAGGCTGAGCTGGGCTGTGGTAATAATGTCAGAGCCAGTCTTCACTGTAGAGAAGGACCTCTAAGAAAGATTGGAATGGTGACTGGGAAGAAGAGCATGGATGTTAGTGATCTGGGGCCCAACAGGTCAGGGTCCTCTGTTCGGGAGAGATGAGGCTGAGCAGCCTCAGCAGAGGCCATATTGACCCGTGTCAAGCAGCAGCAGGCTGGTGACCAATGAGAGAACCAGTCTGGGCAAGCGTCCCAGGTGTCCAGGGGCTTTGAGATCCACAATAAGATATTAGGCTGTTCTCTTACCCATAATATAATTCCCAGGTCTTCGGAGAAATTGCAAAGCAAGAGACAGCCTGGTTTAGGCTGGGCTTTGGAGAAGCATGCAAGGTAGCCAAAGAAGAATCAGCTTGGATAGGTGAGTAATGAGAGAGTAAGGGATGACCTAGGGCCCTGGAGCAGCTATTCAGGTAAGAAGTTGACTAGGGAGGGTGGCCAACTATCCCTGCTTGCCCTGGAAGGAGGAGCTTCTCAGGTGATAGGATTTTCAATGCAAACACTGGGAAAGTTCCAGACGAACCAGGATAAGTGGAGAAACCAACTAGATGGGGTGATCAGAGAAAACCAGTCCCCGTGAAACCTGTAAACACTCCTCTAAGATCTCCCTAACCTGTCAGGAGGAGAAGCAGTTAAAAGCTGGCCTTCTTTCCATCTCTCAGAAAGGGGACTGGGCTAGTTGGCTAGTAAAGGGATGGGTGACCTTCAAGGCTGCCCATCTAGGGGACATGCAGGATATACCATTATAATCTGAAGGCATTTTGAAAATTTGTATCACAGCTAATGATTTTATACTAATCTTCACCAGGGAAGAATAACCAGCAAAAGTGATGGAGTGGACCCAGCAGTGGACTAGGAATCAGAAGATTTCAGCTCTTGCCCAGCCCTTCCACCAACCAGGCTGTGGGACCACAGATAAGTCAATTTCCCTCTCTGGGCTCCCTTTTTCTCCCTGATAAAAATGAAGGTTTCAACTAGGTCCAGGGTTTTTATGTACCATGGATCCCTTTGGCAGTTTCGTGAGGCTTCTGGACGCCATCTCCGAATAATGTTTAAAAGTGCAAAATGTAAAACTGAATTTGCAAGGGAAACCAATTATCATAAAGTTATCAACATACTGAGAAAACCACATTATATAGCAACATATAGGCTTCTTAATAAATGCAGTGAAGAAGAACCAGCAGTGGGCTTAACAACTGTAATTTCAAAGTAGTTATAAATATAAACAATATTTTAGGATATCTGCAACAACTATAATTTGATGTGAAAATATTTGTGACTTTTATTGGTAATAATGTCACAGGTGCTGCCAGTGCCACCATGGTTTACTGCCCACATTTGTAATGTAGGAAGGAAATGTCACATTTCAGTTAGAGGTTTGTGAAAATAAAAATGTCACTTTTTTCCCCTTTCTACTTTCCTCTAGTTTTATCCACAAACTCTATTGGGAGCTGAGTGGTCCCTCCCCCTTAAATTCATTATGTTGAAGTCTTAACTCCCAGGACCTCAGAATAGGGCTATATTTGGAAATATGGCCCTTAAACAGGTAGTTAAATTAAAATGAGGTCAGTAGGCTGGGCTCTAATCCAACGGGACTGGGGTCCTTAAGAAAAGAGGAGATCAGGACAGGCACACACAGAAGGAAGAGCATGTGAAGACAGAGGAGAAGGTGGCCGTCTGCAAGTCAACAAGAGAGGCCTCAGGAGAAATCAAACCTGCCCACACCTTGATCTTGGACTTGCAGCTTCTAGAACTGTGAGAGAATAAACACCTGTTGTCTAAGCTGCCCAGTCTGTGGTGCTTTGCTACGGCAGCACAAGCAGGCTAATATAAACCTCCAAACCATAGACTCAGTTGAAGAATTCCAGATTATAAGCAACAAGGACCTATTATATAGCACAGGGAACTATACTCAGTATCCTATAATAAACCATAATGGAAAAGAATATATATGTATAACTAAATCACTTTACACCAGGAACCAACACATTGTAAATCAACTATACTTCAATAGAACTTTTTTTTTAACTAAAAAAAAAAAAAAAAGAATTCCAGATCGGAACGGTCTCTAAGGTTCTTTGACTCTGCCCGTGCTAACAAAGCTCTCAACGTAGTAAAAGAAGGGCTCTGAGAATGAAGGTGAAAGGACATGTTCTTTGGGCCACAAGACAGAAGGAGAAGGATTCCACATGCTCCAGGCCCCCTTCATTTAATGTGATGGCTGGTAGTCCCCAGCGTGCTAAGAATCTCACCACCCACATACTCTCACCTCTCAGAATATGTATGATCTGCTCTTGAGGGCAGCCCCTGTGCACCTCATTGTATCTGCAGAAACCTTCGGCCCAGATGGATTTATGACCTTGATCCCAGGACACAGTGGATGGTGCCTGCCAGCAAAAGAGCGAGGTTTGAGGAGTGTTCCTGGTGAGAAGCTGATGTTCATTTTTCCCGAGCTCTCATCACTTTCCCAGCACCAAGGGCCTGCCACAGGGGTACCACACCCAGCCAAGGGGCATGAGCTGTGGGCATGGTGAGGATGGGTCTGGACTCCCTGGAGCTCATGACGAAGAGCCAGAAAGTGGAAGAGAGTTGGAGACCGAGGAGAGGGACAGGAAGCCCAGGGAGGAGAGAAGGTGAAGACAAAAGAGAAAGGGATTGTTGAGCAGAAAGGAAGAAGACAAAAGAAAGGAGATGGAGGGAGAATGAGATAGTTAGACGTGGGAGACAGGAGAGAAATGGAGGAAGGAAGAGAAGAAAGAAAAGGGGAATGGGTGTGAGCAGTTAATTCTGCCTTCAGGGAAGGCTATCCAAGGCTCTCTGGCTTCTCCAGGGACTTCCATGACACAAGGCCAATGAGAACCAGGAGAACACAGAGGACCCCTCCCCTTCATATCAAATGTGGAGCCTCAGCAGCTCCCACATCTGTTGTTTCAGCAATCGGTAGTTACACAAAACACATTCCCCTGCGGAGCCTCAGCTGCTAGTTGTGGGGAGGCAACGCAAGAAGGGGCTGCCTCTCAGCCTGACCTGTGACCATCTTTGAAGGGAGCTGCCACCATTCATGCAGCAGGCTGCCCCACCCACAGCTGGACAATGACGCCTCTCCCCAGAGCCCCAGACCTCTGGCTTCTCATGGAAAAATCAATGACAGGGTTTATTTTCTTGATGCTGGCTTGTTTTTCAGCCCTGTCGGCCCTGATATGATGCTTAATACTTCCCTGGGGAGTTGGGTGAAGCCATTGCAATCTCTTAGATAAATACCTAATTAGGATGCTTCTGAACAGAGTACTATTTACTTGGGAGAATGTATCTTGGGTCAGTGTGCAATTAAGGAGGTTATTATTTTCTCAAGAGGGAGAGGTGGTTCTGGCAGGTTCTGTACTTAAATATGTCATTAGATGCTTCAAGCATCTGGGGTACCTGAAAGTCACCCTTTATTTATTTTTAAGAAACTCACCTATTGCAACATTGATACCACTGAGCCACTGGGATGAGGAGAGACAAATGATGGTTCTAACTATGCAGTTGAGGGAGGCAAAGCCATACTCTGGGGTCACCATTCAACTAAACCTGTAGCAATGAATGATGTAAAACTAAATAGGCCCATTGATTCAGCCAAGAATCAAATCTGTACTGGCTATGGTGCTCAGTGTTTCATTTAGGAATTCATTTGATCCTCAGCACAACCCTACGAGGGGCTCTTCTTTTTCAGGGAACACTCCACACTGAATTTTTTCCACTTAAAAAAAATTAGGAAATTTCCTGGTGGCCCAGTGGAAGACTCCATGATTTCACTGCCAAGGGCACAGGTTCAATTCCTGGTTGGGGAACTGAGACCCCATAAGCCATTTGTCATGGCCAAAAAAAATATTGATACAATCTTTAGAGTTTACGTTCCCTTTACAGTTACTACAAAATATTGGCTATGTCCCCCATGTTATACAATACATCCCTGAAAATACATCTTATACTCAATAGTATGTACCTTCTACCCTCCCACCCCTAAACTATTCCCCCAACTAGTAACTACTAGTTTGTTCTCTATATCTGTGAGTCTGCTTTCTTTTTGTTATATTCGCTTGTTTGTTGTCCTTTTTAGATTCTACATAGAAGCGATATCATATAGTATTTGTCTTTCTCTGCCTGACTTATTTCATTTAGCATAATGCTCTCCAAGTCCATGTTGCTGCAAATGACAAAATTTTGTTCTTTTTATGACTGAGTAGTATTCCAAGTAGTGTTCCATTGTATATATACCACATCTTCTTTATCTGTTCATCTGTTGATGGACACTTAGGTTGCTTCCATATCTTGGTATATTACTATTCTTATTTTATAGGTTAGGACATGAGCTCAGTGAAGAAATGTACCCAAAGTTAATGAATCACAAAGCCACACCAAGGGTGCCCCAATATGATAATACTGGATTATAGCTGAAAGGGATGCCAGACACGGACTCTAAGGAAGAGTGCTTCAGTCAGTTCAGTTGCTTAGTTGGGGCTTCCCTGGTGGCTCAGAGGTTAAAGCATCTGCCTCCAGTGTGGGAGACCCGGGTTCGATCCCTGGGTCGGGAAGATCCCCTGGAGAAGGAAATGGCAACCCACTCCAGTATTTTTGCCTGGAGAATCCCATGGACGGAGAAGCCTAGTAGGTTACAATCCATGGGGTCACAAAGAGTCAGACACGACTGAGTGACTTCACCTTACCTTTTTGACACCATGGACTGCAGCATGCCAGGCTTCCCTATCCTTCACCAACTCCAAGAGCTTGCTCAAACTCATTTCCATCAAGTCAGTGATGCCATCCAACCATCTTATCCTCTGTCATCCCCTCTTGCCTTCAGTCTTGCCCAGCGTCAGGATCTTTTCCAGTGAATAAGTTCTTCACATCAGGTGGCCAAGTATAGGAGTGTCATCTTCAGCATCAGTTTTTTCAATGAAATTCAAGACTGATTTCCTTTAAGATTGACTGGTTGGATCTCCTTGCTGTCCAAGGGACTCTTAAGAGTCTTCTCCAACACCGCTGTTCAAAGCATCAATTCTTCAGCACTCAGATTTCTTTATGGTCCAACTCTCGCATCCATACATGACCACTGGAAAAACCATAGCTTTGACTAGATGGACCTTTGTCAGCAAAGTAATGTCTCTGCTTTTTTTTTTTTTTTTCTCTGCTTTTTAATATGCTGTCTAGGTTGGTCATAGCTTTTCTTCCAAGGAGCAGTGTCTTTTAATATCATGGTTGCAGTCACCATCTGCAGTGATTTTGGAGCCCAATAAAATAAAATCTGTCACTGTTTCCACTGTTTCCCCGTCTATTTTGCCATGAAGTGATGGGGCCAGATGTCATGATTTTCATTTTTTGAATGTTGAGTTTCAAGCCATCTTTTTCACTCTCCTCTTTCAATTCCATCAAGAGGCTCTTTGGTTCCTCTTTGCTTTCTGCCGTAAGAGTGGTGTCATCTGCATATCTGAGGTTATTGATATTTCTCCTTGCAATCTTGATTCCAGCTTGTGCTTCATCCAGCCCAGCATTTCACATAATGTACTCTGCATAAAGGAGTACATTCCACTCTTGCCTGGAAAATCCCATGGACGGAGGAGCCTGGTAGGCTACAGTCCATGGGTTGCGAAGAGTCGGACACGACTGAGCAACTTCACTTTCACTTTTCACTTTCATGCATTGGAGAAGGAAATGGCAACCCACTCCAGTATTCTTGCCTGGAGAATCCCAGGGACGGAGGAGCCTGGTGGGTTGCCATCTATGGGGCCGCACAGAGTCAGAAACGACTGAAGCGACTTAGCAGCAGCAGCAGCACTCTACATAAAAGTTAAATAAGCAGGGTGACAACATACAGCCTTAATGTACTCCTTTCCCATTTTGGAACCAGTCCTTTGTTCCATGTCCAGTTCTAACTGTTGCTTCTTGACCTGCATACTGGTTTATCAGGAGGCAGGTAAGGTGATCTGGTATTCCTATCTCTTTAAGAATTTTCCAGTTTGTTGTGGTTCACACAGTCAAAGGCTTTGGCATAGTCAATGAAGCACAAGTAGATGTTTTTCTGGAATTCTCTTGCTTTTCCTATGATCCAGTGGATTTTGGCAATTTGATCTCTGCTTCCTCTGCCTTTTCTAAAACCAGCTTGAACATCTGGAAGTTCTCAGTTCATGTACTGTCAAAGCCTGGCTTAAGAATTTTCAGCATTACATTGCTAGTGTGTGAGATGAGTGCAATTGTGTGGTAGTTTGAACATTCTTTGGTATTGCCTTTATTTGGGATTGGAATGAAAACTGACCTTTCCCAGTCTTGTGGCCACTGCTGAGTTTTCCAAATTTGCTGGCATATTGAGTGCAGCACTTTCACAGCATCATCTTTTAGGATTTGAAATAGCTCTGGAATTTCATCACTACCACTAGCTTTGTTCATAGTGAAGCTTCCCAAGGCCCACCTGACCTCGCACTCCAGGATGTCTGGCCCCAGCTGAGTGATCACACCATCATGGCTATCTGGGGGCACTGAGATCTTTTTTGTATAGTTCTTCTGTATATTCTTGCCATCTTTTCTTGATATCTTCTAAGGAATGCCCAGATTCAAACAGGAATAAAAACAAGGAAACTAGAGAAGTTGAAGCCTCTGGAACACAGGGCTGCAGCAAACATTAAACACAGTCCAACTTCTAGACAGATTAACATAAACTCTCACACTGAAGGCCATTTACCCCATGCCTTATTGCCCAGTGCATGCCTGGCTTTCAAGAAGAAATAACAAAGTCTGACAAAAGGCAAGAGAGAACAGTCCAAAGAAACAAAGCAGTCATAAGAGCCAGACTCAGACATGCTATACCTGTTGGATATCAGGGAGTACTGAAATAAATGTGGTTAATGTGTTGAGGGCTCTAGTGGAAAGCGTAGAGAACATATGAATAATGTAACCAGAAAGATGGAAGCTCTAAGAAAGACTATTAGAAGAGAAATGCTAGAAGTCAAAAACACCATCAGAGAATAAAGAATACCTTGGACGACCTCATCAGGAGACTAAACACAGCCAAAGAAAGAATCAGTGAACTGGGAGACAGGTCAATAGCAATTTCCCGAACTGAAATACAAAGAGAAAAAAGCATGAATAAAAACAGAAAATCCAAAAATTGTGGGACGCTATCAAAAGCTATATGCATAGTTGGAATGCCAGAAGGACAAGAAAGAGAAAATAGAGCAGAAGAAACATTTGAAGTAATAATAGCCAAAACCTTTCCAATTCACAGATCTAGGAAGATCAGAGAACACTATGCAGAATAAACACCAAACAGACAAGCAAGCAAACAAGCAAAATAACCTCACACCTAGACACATCATGTTTAAATGACAGAGAACCCAAGTCAAAGAGAAAACCTTCAAAGAAGCCAGGGGTGGGGGATGGTGGGGGAATATATCTATAGAGGGGGAAAAAAGAGAATAGTTACAGCAGACTTCCCAACAAGAAGAGAATGACATGGAATATTTTAAATGTTGAAAGAAAAAGCCCACCAACCTAGAATTCTATACCCATAGAAATTGTTCTTCCACAGTAAAGAAGATATAAAGAAATTCTCAGGCAAACAAAAAGTGAGGGAATATAATACCAGCATACCTGTCCTGCAAAAAAAAAAAAGTGATATAAGAAGTTCTGTAGGCAGCAAGAAAATGATATAAAGAAAAGGAAAGCATTAGAGAAGGAAAATATTTTTACTTTTCTTATTCTTAATTGATCTAAAAAATAAATTTGTTTAAAGCAACAAGAATAAAATGTATAATTACAGCATATGGTAAGTGAAATGAATAACAGCAATGTCAAAAGGGCTGGAAGGAGAAACTGGGGGGAAAGTACCTGTACCACATGGGAAGTGACATAGTGTTATTTGAAAGTAGACTTACATTGGGACTTCCCTGGTGGACCTCTGGCTAAGATTCCTTGCTCCCAATGCAGGGGGTGGGGTTCAATCCCTGGTCAGGGAACTAGATCCCACATGCTGCAACTAAGAGTTCACATGCCATAACTAAAGATCTTGTGTTCCTCAGCTAAAAAGATCTAAGATCCCAGAGGCCGCAACTAAGACCCAGAGCGGCCAAATAAATAAATAAACTTTTTGTAAAAAAGTAAACTAACATCAATTAAAAATGTGTTTTGTAAGCTACCACCAAAACAAAGGAGTTATAATTGATAAGAGGATAGATTAAATGAAATAATATAAAATGTTCAATTATAACTAGAGAAAGGAGACTTCTGGTTTCTGTTTCACCATATAAGAAGCTCTTGGGGTCTGGGGAAGGGGCGGCAGGCGCCATGTCGGGCCGCGAAGGTGGCAAGAAGAAGCCCCTGAAGCAGCCCAAGAAGCAAGCCAAGGAGATGGACGAGGAAGATAAGGCATTCAAACAGAAGCAGAAGGAAGAGCAGAAGAAACTTGAGGAGCTAAAAGCAAAGGCTGCAGGGAAAGGCCCCCTGGCCACCGGTGGAATTAAGAAATCTGGCAAAAAATAAGCTGTTCCTTGTGCCTGAGCCAGTGATGACCCTTAGTTCCATTCCTGTTTAAATACCTGGATTCCCTGCCGTAATATCTGTTGCCACCTATAGCTAGAATGAAGTGTTGTCTTGGAACCTATTGTACATTTAAGAATAAACTTTTGTAAAAAAAAAAAAAAAGGAAGCTCTTGGAAGTCACCAAACTATCCTAACAACAAGCAAAATGTCAAATAAACAGGATAAACCAACACCTCTCCTTAGATCTGTAAAAGAAGTGAGGTCATGCAGCAAACAAACCACTGCCCCCCAAATTGTAGAGGCCAATAGATAAATATAGAGAAGCGCAACTTATTGGAGCAGAAACCCACAAGCTGCAACCTCTAAACATGACCTGTAATTAACAAATTGCTAGAGGCTCAGTGTGATCAAGTCTGGGAATAAAACACTCCAGGGTGACCCCATCATCAGGAGGCCCCTAGACTTTTGTGTAGCACTAGCCTTCCGATGGAAAAAGGGAAATACTCAACTTCTAGCCATCCTGTCTCACCTAAGGGGAAGAAAAAAACTGAAAAGCATGAGTACAGTTCACAGTCCAGAGGTACAGTCTCATGGAAAGGCCAATATCTTGTCATAGGACTACAGAATGCTTCCCCCACCGCAAACACACACCTCATCATTACATCACTAAAGGTCTGTCTACAGCAGTTCATTTCACCCGGTATATCATGTCCAGTTATCCAGAAAACATTACCAGACATGCTAAAAAGCAAAAACAAAAACAAAAAAACCATAGTTTGTAGAGACAGAGCAAACATCAAAACCAGATTCAGATATGGCAGTCATGTTGAAATTATCAGACCAGGAATTTAAAACAACTAGTATTAATAAGTTAAGGGCTGCTGCTGCTGCTCAGTCACTTCAGTCGTGTCTGACTCTGTGCAGCCCCATAGAAAGCAGCCCACCAGGCTCCTCCATCCCTGGGATTCTCCAGGCAAGAACAGTGGAGTGGGTTGCCACTGACTTCTCCAAATATGCTAAGGGCGCTAACGGGTAATGTAGACAGTAAGCAAGAACAGATGGGAAATGAAACAGATGAGAAATGAAAATTCTAAGAAAGAACCAAAAGAAATCCTGGAAATAAAAAGCAGTAACAGAAGTGAAGAATGCCTGCAATGGGATTACTAGTAGGCCAGACTCAGTTGAGGAAAGAAGCTCTAAGCTTGAGGATACAGCAATAGAGACTTCCAAAACTGAAAAGCAAAGAGAACAAAGACTGAGAACCAGAACAGAATATCCAGATTGTGAGACAACTACAAAAGATGTAAGATACACATCATGGGAATACCAGGAGGAGAGGAGAGAGATGAAAGGGACAGAAGAAATGAATAAAAAACAACTGAGAATTTCCCCTGCATTAATGTCAGACACCAAACCACAGATCCAGGAAG
This sequence comes from Oryx dammah, assembly GCF_014754425.2. Taxonomy (NCBI): domain Eukaryota; kingdom Metazoa; phylum Chordata; class Mammalia; order Artiodactyla; family Bovidae; genus Oryx; species Oryx dammah. Next base: position 12,696,986 of record NW_024070200.1, read on the forward strand.
CTCTTAGAAGATGCCAGATAAATTAAACACACACATAGAAAACAAGAAAAACCTACACTTAGGCATATCATTTTCAAGCTATAGAAGATCAAAGGTAAAGAAAAAAAATCCTGAAAAAAAAAAGAGAGAAAAAAAATATTACCTGCAGAGGAACAAAGATAAAAATTACATCCAACTGCTCCTCAGAAACCACGCAAGCAAGAAGAGAGTAGAGTGAAATATTTAAAGTGCTGACAGAGAAAAAGCACCAAACTAGAATTCGGTACTCTGCAAAATAATCTATCAGAAATAAAGGGGAAATAAAGACTTTCTCAGACAAATGAAAATTAAGAGAATTTGTTGCCAGTAGGTTTCTATGGGAGAAATGTTAAAAGTTCTTTAGAGAGAAGGAAAATTATATAGGAAAGAAACTCAGATCTACATAAAGAAATAAAGAGCACTGGAGAAAGAATAATTGAAAGTAAAATAAAAACTTTTTTAAAACTTTTTAAAAAACTCAATTGATCTAACAGACAATGGTTTGTACAAAGTAATAACAGCAACAATGTATCTGTTACCTATATATATGGCTTAGGTATAAATGAAATAAATGACAGCAATGATAAGAGGGGCAAGCCGGCAAAATTAGTATTATTGTTATTGTTTTGTACTTGCACTACCCATGAAGCAGTATAGTATTATTTGAAAGTGGACCTAGATTAGTTGTAAATGTATATTGCAAACTCTAGTGTGTTCAGTTCAGTTCAGTTCAGTTGCTCAGTTGTGTCCGACTCTTTGTGACCCCATGAATCACAGCATGCCAGTATGTATATGCTAAGTTGCTCAGTTGTGTCTGAATCTTTGTGACCCCCTGGGCTATAGCCCACCAAGCCCCTCAGTCCATGGGATTATCCCGGCAAGAAACTAGAGTAGGTTGCCATTTCCACCTCCGGAGGATCTTCCCAACCCAGGAATCGAACCTGCATCTCTGGCTGATCCTGCACTGGCAGGATCTTTACCACTGAGGGAAAACCACTAAAAAAATTTTTTTAATGCTCAGTTAAAACCACACACACACAAAAAGAAAAAGACAAAAATATAAGCAAAGAACAAGGACAACTTACAGAAAAAAATAAGTGTGGTAAATATTAGTCAAATTGTATCAGTGATCATTTTGACTAAATCAGTGGTCTAAACTCCCAATTAAAAAACAACGACTAAAAAAAAAAAACAGCGACTATCAGAAGGGATCCAAAAAAAACACAACGATATGTTGTCTACAAGAAATGTAATTTAAATATAAAGACACATATGTATTAAAGGAAAATGGATAAAGATATACATTGCTAAGATATTAAAAGAAAGGAGGAGTAGCTATAGTAATATTAGAGCAGACTTCAGAGCAAGGAAAGCTATCATGAATGAATAAGGGCATTACATAATGTTGAGGGGTCAATTTCCATGAAGACAAAATGATTCTAAATGTGTATGTGCCTAACAACAGAGGAAAACAACACATAGGACAGAACTGATAGAACTACAAGGAAAAATACATGAATCCTCTGTCAGAAACTTCAGCCCTCCTCTACCAGAAATGGACAGATTCAGCAGGCAGAAAATCACTAAGGACGTGAATGAATTCAACACCATCAGTCAGCTGTGTGTAAAAGACGTCTATGGACTACTTCCATCCCCACATATCTGGAGATTAAACAACATATTTCTAAATAACACATGGGTCCAGGAATAAATCTCAAGAGAAATTTAAAAATATTTTGAACTGCATGAAAATGAAAACACAACAAATTTGTGGAAATGCAGCAAAAACAGGGCTTAAAATGACCTTAAAATGATCAAAAAGATCAAAAATGCTCTTAGAAAAGAAATAAAAAATAAACATTCCCTGAAAAATAAGCCCCCAAACACGTATACATTTTCAAAGGATAACATGTATCAATTAAACCTACATGAGGCAAATTGGAAGCATGTATGTTATCCACTGAGGAGGACACGGAAACCCACTCCAGTATTCTTGCCTGAATAATTCCACGAACAGAGGAGCCTGGTGGGCTATAGTCTCCAGGGCTGCAAAGAGTCAGACGTGACTGAAGTGACTTATTAGCTTACTTACTGCAGAGTGGACAGCGCCAGGGGCAAGGGCCTAGTATGGGGACCTGTGTGAAGGAGAAAAGATGATCAAGATAAAAGAGGATCTGGGCACAGGTAGATGGTGATGGTAAGTCATAAAATGGGACATTGATGCCCCAAGTCTGTGCATCTGAAATTCCTTAAGAAAAGGAAGTTTTGGCTTAGAGACAGCATTCTGGGAGCTTGTGCATGGTAGAAGCAGAGAAACACAGGACGCAGGCATGCGGCTCAGCTACACGGAGCAAGTCTGCTGTTACCACCTGCATCCACCTGACCTCAGGCAACGTATTCAACCTCCTACATCCTGTTTCCTGATCTGTCAAAGGGGGAAAATAATCAAGCTGACTTCTGAGACTGACAGTGAGACTTAAAAGAGGTGAACACATAAAAAGCACTTATATAATGTCTGACACATAAAAGCTTGATAAATTAATAAATGGTCACTATTATCACTTTAAATGCTTTTCTGTATTCAGTATACTTCTTAAGCCAGATTTGTAATTATTTCTTGCAGGAAGCATGTTTCATTGCCCGCCCTCGGCCCCCTTGTCAGAACCTGCCCCTCCCAAGGGCAGCCCACACAGCCCTTCCCCTGCCTCCCCACTGCCTGTCCTCTCTAGGCCATCCTGATGGGACATGCGGTCTGACTCAAGAGAGCTGGGCAAGGCCAGGATCTCTCTCCATAATGTAATCAGACAGACCAACGATCTTGGTTGGTGAGACTGTGCGGGACTTGTATAATCTCAGGGAGTCAGGGCCTGAGCCAGCGGACTGCAGGGAAGGCAGCATCACCCCACGGGCAGATGTTCTGGGGGAGCAGAAACCACATGTGATGTGGTTTGCAGATGCTCAGAGAGGCAGAGAGCAAGATGAGGCCAGGTCCCTGAGATCTAGCTGTACTTCCTGAACTTTGATTCCATCACATTCCCTTATCCCTTTCAATAAGACTCCTTGAGTTTTTTTTTAATGGGGTTTCTGTTTCTTACAACCAAGACAGCCTTGACTGAAACATTAATTTACAGGCCAGTATTGCCCACCAGACACTGTTTGCATTTCTAGCACCTGATGTGGTTCTGGCTAAATAATTGCCTGTTAAAAGAAGAATGGGCATCCTTGGTGGCTCAGTGGTAAAGAATTCGCCTGCCAATTCAGGAGACATGGGTTCAGTCCCTGGATTAGGAAGATCCCCTTGGAGAAGGGAATGGCTACCCACTCTAGTATTCTTGCCTGGAAATTCCATGGACAGAGGAGCCTGGAAGGCTATGGTCCATTGGGTCTCAAAGAGTCAGACAGTTCTTAGCAACTAAACAAGAGCAAGAGAAGAATGGATGAATGAATGAACGGACAACACAATGACAGGCTGTCCAGGCCATCACCCCTGGCCAGTGTCCCTGCATCCAGCCTTGGGTACTTCCCTGGTCCTTTGGTCTGAAGAACCCTTCCCCCCCATCCTAGGATCAGTAGAGGCCAGTGGAGATGGATTCTCTTGAGTTACAGAGCCTGCAGTCCGACATAGATAGGAGTGACAAGGGAAACCACTGACAGTCAAGATGGCATCCCAAAGACATGGTTCAGTTCAGTTCATTTCAGTCGCTCAGTCGTATCCAACTCTTGGCGACCCCATGAATCGCAGCATGCCAGGCCTCCCTGTCCATCACCATCTCCCAGAGTTCACTCAAACTCACGTCCATCGAGTCGGTGATGCCATCCAGCCATCTCATCCTCTGTCCTCCCCTTCTCCTCCTGCCCCCAATCCCTCCCAGCATCAGAGTCTTTTCCAATGAGTCAACTCTTCACATGAGGTGGCCATAGTACTGGAATTTCAGCTTTAGCATCACTCCTTCCAAAGAATACCCAGGGCTGATCTCCTTTAGAATGGACTGGTTGGATCTCCTTGCAGTCCAAGGGACTCTCAAGAGTTTTCTCCAACACCACAGTTCAAAAGCATCAATTCTTCGGTGCTCAGCCTTCTTCACAGTCCAACTCTCACTTCCATACATGACCACTGGAAAAATCACAGCCTTGACAAAAACGGACCTTTGTTGGCAAAGTAATGTCTCTGCTTTTCAATATGCTACCTAGGTTGGTCATAACTTTCCTTCCAAGGAGTAAGCGTCTTTTAATTTCATGGCTGCAATCACCATCTGCAATGATTTTGGAGCCCCAAAAGATAAAGTCTAACACTGTTTCCACTGTTTCCCCATCTATTTCCCATGAAGTGATGGGACCAGATGCCATGATCTTCATTTTCTGAATGTTGAGCTTTAAGCCAACTTTGTCACTCTCCTCTTTCACTTTCATCAAGAGGCTTTTTAGTTCCTCTTCACTTTCTGCCATAAGGGTAGTGTCATCTGCATATCTGAGGTTATTGATATTTCTCCCGGCAATGTTGATTCTAGCTTGTGCTTCTTCCAGCCCAGCATATCTCATGATGTACTCTGCATATAAGTTAAATAAGCAGGGTGACAATATACAGCCTTGATATACTCCTGTTCCTATTTGGAGCCAGTCTGTTGTTCCATGTCCAGTTCTAACTGTTGCTTCCTGACCTCCATACACCCCTGTTTAACCTGGCTGGCTGTTTCCAGGGGTGGGAAGGACATGCGCTTCATTGATGTGGTTGGCAGTGTGCCGGGATGTTTACAGAGGCTTCCCCTCCAAGTCATTGACCCTGTGAGACAGGTCCTGAGCACGTTCATCCTCGGAGCCGGTCCTTCCCTTTCTTGCTCTGCCCTGAGGTTGCAGCATGGCTGAAACCAGCAGGCCATGTTTCCCAGCATCCAGCTACTTTCAGCCAAGGGAAGCAATGGCAGAGCCTGGAGGGTGGCAGAGGGAAAAGCAGGGATCTTTCTCCTGCTTAGTCTTGGTTGAGGTAGCATCCTGGCAAGGCTGTGTTCTCTGTGGCTCCAGCTCCCCCTCCATGGCCTGGCCCCTGGGCTGTGGAAACACTGCCTCCTTCCTGGGCCTCCAGCCCACAGCTGTCTCCCTTCTAATCTTGATGCCACTCATTCCCCCACATGGCTTCCCAAGTCTGCCTTTTCATCTGTAACCAATCCCCTACATTACATCACTCTATTTTAAATCCTCCAGGAGTTTTGATTTTTTCTTTTTTTTTTTTTTATTATCAAACCTGGCATCATCTGTATGCTATCCTGAAGAAAAAGAACCACAGGGATAAGGTATTTGCCATGGGTTGAACAGCCTGCAAGTGGCAATGGATTGGAATCTGGCTCTGTCTGGCTCTGTCTGGCTCTACCACGCACTTCCTCCCACTGCCCTCGAACATCCTTCCACCTGCTAGGGGAACGGGCCTGGGTCCCACCTGTACCATGGCTGCCATGGGAAGGACTCACAGCCCTCCCTGGAGAGTAGACTCCAGGCAATTTGGCAGCAAGTGCTGGGCTCCCTGCTAAGTTCAGACATGTAGCCCCAGACCTAAGCTCTGTTCCTAATGTTGGAAAGTATTTACCCTGCACCTTTCCTGGAAACTGTGAGAATAGACTGTTCCAGTGAGACTTTAAAAAGCTGTCTTTGATTGACTCATTTCATCATCCCCTCAAAGAATGTCTATCCTGAGGATCTGTACTCCTCTTACCACCAAAGTAAGACATGAGTTATTTTTTTCTAACTGTTTTCCACCTCTGCATCCACCCTGCAAGGAACTGGATGTTTTCTAGCTGATGACTTGCTAAATGACCTAGATCTTTGAACCCACAGTGTGGCCTGTGGACTGGCAGCATCACCTGGCAGCTGAAAGTCTCTTGGAAATGCAGGACCCCAGGCCCCACCCCAGCCCCACTGAATCAAGATGTACTTTAATAAGATCAAGATTCCTGGATGATTCCTGTTTATGTTAAAGTTGGAGAAGGGTGGTCCTAGACGCTTCAGTAGATACTTACTTGGCATCTATTATGTATAATCTCATAACAGTAACACATACCTTGTTGGGAAGCAGGAAGACTTAAATGAATTAATACATTAGTTCGGAGTCTGTCGCATGATACATGGCTATATGTTTTAGTATAATAATCACTAGTAGTATAACCGTTCGCTGGACCACAAGTCAAGCACTAGGGGGCTCAAAGATTAATAGATGAATAAGACAGAGCCCTGCTTCAAGGAGCTCTCAGGCAGTTTAGAGATGTGCATATAAACGAATTACTCTAAATCACATAGAGTCTGTGCTCTGATAGTTACACACCAAGCTATAGGACCTGCTGCTAAGTCGCTTCAGTCGTGTCCGACTCTGTGTGACCCCAACAGACGGCAGCCCACTAGGCTCCCCCATCGCTGGGATTCTCCAGGCAAGAATACTGGAGTGGGTTGCTGTTTCCTTCTCCAATGCATGCATGCATGCTAAGTCGCTTCAGTCGTGTCCGACTCTGTGTGACCCCATGGATAGCAGCCCACCAGGCTTGGACAGTATTCTGTGACTTAAAATCGCATCCCATATCACTTGAGCATGAAACTGCTTTGTAAAGTAAGTAACATGACCATGTTACCCCATTATTGAACTCAGAGGGGCAATGCCCACACAGCAACTTGAATCCAAACCTTTCAACTCCAAATCCAGTGCTTTCCGGTCCCTCAATGGCCTCTCAGAAACAGAAGCTAACAAGTACCTGTGGGTCTTGAAAAGCTCCAGGTAGAAAGAAAACTGCAACCAAGGACCAGTATCTTAGGGGACATTGGAGTGGCTCCTCGTTTTTTGTTTCTAATCTTTTAACGTTTTTCTTTACTTACTTATTTTTGGTCGTCCCGAGTCTTCGCTGCTGCACCTGCTTTTCTCTGGTTGTGATGAGTGTGCTTTCCATCGTGGTGGCTTCTCTGGTTGTGGATCATGGGCCTAGGGTGCTTGGACTTCAGCAGTCATGGCTCCTGGGCTCTGGAACACAGGTTCTAATGTTCTGGTGTATGTTCCTCTGCAGCATGTGGGATCTTCCCAGATCAGGGATCTCCTGCACTGGCAGGCTGATTCTTATCCACTGAGCCACCAGGGAAGCCCTGAGTCCTTGTTTTGTATTCATCATTTTTTTTTTTTTTGATGAATTTGGAGAAGAACAGTGATCAGGGGTTGGAACGAAGTGGCTCCTTCTGAGAACATACAGACAAGTGGAAATGAAGCCCAGCCAGCCTATGGGGGTGTAGGAATATTCTGTTGGGGTGGGGTGGGTTTTTTTTTTCTTTTTTGGAAAATTCAAAAACATACCCCACTGTCCCACCAATGTTTGCTTTTAGAAAACTGGTCCCAGGTTCCATCTGGAAGCTTGGCTCAGGGATCTGTGTCCACCAGTTCTTCTTTTGCACCATCAGCTCTGGGTCAGCACGTGGGGCCTTCCAACCAGGCTCTCCAGTAGTTGGTAAACAGAGCAGCGGTTCTCAAAGTAGGGGCCCTGGAGGAACCACTATAGCATCACCTAGGAAACCATCAGACGTGAAAATCCTCCAACCTGTCCCAGACCCCCTGAGATAGAAACTCTGAGGTTGGCTGGGGGAGAGCATGGGCAGTATTAGATGTTTTAACAGTTCCTCCGGATGATTCTGAGCTTGAGAACCACAGCTCTGTCCCCATGCAGTAAAACTCTCTGCAGTGGTGCAAGTGCTTATGTCTGCCTGGTCCTGTTTAGAAGCCACCAGTCATGTGTGGCTGTCAACATTTGAAACATGACTAGTGCAGTGAAGGAACTGGATTTTTAAATTTTATTGGCTTTTCATCAATTTAAATATCCAGGTGTGACAAGCAGTGGGCAGTGCAGGTCTAGAGGGCAGTCTCTCCCACCCCCACTTCACATATTAGAAATAATCACTCCCCAACCAGGTGGAAGGCGGGAAGTCAGGAGAAGCATAAGGAGACGAGATGTTCAGAGGGATGCTTCATTGACAGGACTGGGGAGAAACAGGATCCTGCTGAGGCTAAGCTGAGACCTCGGCCAGAATGGACATTCCCTAGAGATCCCTGGTCCTCTTGTCCCTGAAGTTGGCACGAGAAGAACCCTCAGGGAGAGGCGCTGAAGTGGACGTCCAAGGACAAACAGGGCAGGGCTGAGTGGTGGGGGAAGGCTCATTCACTCATAAAGTAGCAATTCAAATAGACTAGGAAAAGGCCTCTGTAGAGATGCAGCAAAAGATGAACATCAATTGAAGCAGGAAAGATTTGGGTCTGACATGAGGAAGAACGCCTGATGAAGTAGCTGAGACAAATCTTGCATCCCCTGCAGGGGAGCGTGGGCTGGTGAAAGGTCCCTGTATCCTAGCTCCTCTTTTATTGACTGACTAGGCGACCATGAACTAGGGGGCTTCACCTGGCTGGCCTCAGTTCTTTTATCTGCAGTAGAGAATCCAAGAGGCCAAACACCAGGGGAAGGAGACAGGATAGCAAAGTGATTAAGAGCTCAGGCTTCCGGAGCCAGATGTGGTCTGACACTCAGTGTGGCCTCAGTTACGGGACCCTCTGAGTCACCTGACACCTCTAGGGCTTTAATTTCCTCATCTGTAAGACAAATCTGCTAATAATAAAGGTGCTCTAAGGACCAGATAGGGCTTCCCTGGTGGCTCAGCAGTAAAGAATCCGCCTGCAGTACAGGACACTCGGGTTCAATCCCTGGGTCAAGAGGATCCCCTGAAGGAGGGCATGGCAACCCACTCCAGTATCCTTGCCTGGAGAATCCCTTGGACAGAGGAGCCTGGCGGGCTATAGTCCATAAAGTCGCAAAGAGTCGAACATGACTAAAGCAACATAGTAGGAACACTATAATCATTTTACTTTTTTAAGAATAATTTTAAAAGCTTACTTTTAAAATTACACATATTCACTCATTTAGTCCTCACAATAACTGGAGGAAGCGGTCCAGTTATTATACCCACTTTTTTTCAGGTGAGGAAACTGAGGAACAGAAAGGTTATATTACTTATCTAAGGATACAAAGCCAGAAGTCAAACTCCACATGCCATGATTTCAAATGCTGCTCTAAAGTGCCTCTAAAACCCACTGGCTTTTACTAGCATTCACCTGCAAAACAGCCAGGAGGAGAAGAAAGGGCCACAGCAAGAATCAGGAGCTGAGGGACTTCCCTGCTGGTCCAGTGGTTAAGACTCCATGCTCCCAATGCAGGGGGCGCAGGTTTGATCCCTGGTTGGGGAACTAAGGGCCCACACGCTGCACGTGCTCTAGTGCGTGCTCAGTCATGCTTGACTCTTTGCGACCCCATGGGTGGCAGCCTGCCAGGCTCCTCTGTCCACGGAACTATCCTGGCAACAATGCCGGAGTGGGCTGTCATTTCCTCCTCCAGAGGCTCTTCCCCACCCAGCGATCAAACTCGCGTCTCCAGCGGCTCCTGCCATGGCCGGTGGCTGCTATACTACTGAGCCACCTGGGAAGCTCATGATGTACAGTACAGCTTAAAAAAAAAAATCTAAAGAAAAAAAGAGAATGAGGAGTTGAAGGCACAGATTCCAGTCCCTTCACGTTGTGACCATAAGCCCCTTCTCCCCACCACACCCCCACCCCCAGCGTCCCCATCTGTGCTATAAAAAGCACTCCGTGGACCCTGAGCCTCAGAAGCTCTGACAGTCTTTGGGAAGAAGTGAGACAACTCTGTTCTGCAGAGTTTAAACCCACCTACGCCAGCTGGTCAGAAAGAGACTGGCCCAAAAGTCCCTGGAGGCTCCTTCCAAGCTGAAGACCATTTAAAGTTATGAGCTCATTCCAAGGACTTGGAGGGAATTCCAAGGACTACTGGGAAAGGCCAAAGTGTAAGTTGGAACCGAAGAATCCAGTCCTGGCTTGACAGGGTGAACTGAGGCAAGCCATGCCTTCCATCTACCCTGCTGGTGCTGGTGCCCATTCACCCTCCCAGCCTCAGGGGATCAAGGCTGACTGGTCCAAGTCAGTCATAACTCCGCCCCTCAGTTGGTGATTGGCTTAGACCTAAATACAGGACTCAATCCTGGCCAATGAGGAGAAGTCACCAAGGCACAGCTGGGAGGGGATTCCCTCCTTTACAGCACTTGACCCCTAGGAGAGTCTGCTTCCCTCTAGGACAGCTATGAGTGCCTAGGACTGCTGCAGCCGCCTTGTGACCATGAAGAGTGGTCAAGAGACGCACAGAGAAGCTGGGACTTGGTGTTACAGAGTCCCGGAATTAACCAGCCCTGCGGCTACCAGGAATACTTCTCAAGAAGATAATAAACCTATTGCTGTCTAAGTCATTTTGGTTCAGTGTTCTGTTTCTCAGGATCAAATGCATCCTAAATTACACATTTAGTTTTCTTCATTTCTCTAATGAAGATAATACCACCAAATTCTTATGAGGGTAAAATGAGATGAAAGATGTGAAAATGCCTAAAACATCCATGAGAGGCTTAGTATTTCAGTGCCCTGAAATCTAACAGCTTTACAGATGGGAATGGGGAGGGACTATTAGTCCTATAGTAACCCACTGGCAGATGATTTAATTGCCTAAGGGGCTTTTTTACAGGGGAAAAGAAGCTTTTCTTAATTCTTAATTTGTTACAATTACATCTAATTAAGAGAACTCAGAAAACCTATTTTTCTCAGTTACAAATATAATGAATGATATGTTCTTAATTTGAAATGCAGTTACAAACACTCCATTTGATTCTTTTTCAGATCAAAAGAATTCTTTCAAAGATCTCAAATGGCAGACAAAACATTCAGAAATGCAATGGCTACAGAAGTTATTACTGCACCTACTTATGTCCACTCTAGAACACACACACACCATGGCCTTAATTCATTATTCTGCACCTGATATATTACCTTCCCAGGATTTTTGCTACATTTACTCTTTACTGCATTTTTTATATCATCCTAGGGTTTCAGTAATATTTACTCCTTCCTGAGGAGTCCTGCTAGAGCCAAAAGACAGAGGACAATTTCTCAGACAAGCTGAGGACATAGAATTGGGCAATTGGCTAATTGGTTCTTGGCTGGGACATAGGACCTGGATGTCCAATGTAAGGTGATGCAAACATGAGTCCCTGGACTCCAAGCTGGGTCCCTTTTTATAAAAAAGATTTTTACTTGTGATGACTTGGGAATTTTAAGCATCTGGTTTTTATTACGGATTTTTTTTAAAAAGCTTGTTTAGCTGTGCCAGCTATTAGTTGAGGTGTGCATGAGCTTTAGTTGTGGCATCCAATCTCTTAGTTGCAGCATGTGGGATCTAATTCTCTGACCAGGGATCAGACTCATGCCCACTGCATTGGGAGCATGAAGTCTTAGCCACTAGACCACCAGGGAAGTCCCTATTAAGCTTTTTTTTTTTAAGTTTTAAAATTTGGTGTCTTCTCTGATATGATCCACTGAGAGGGGCATTTAAGTTGTGAAATACTTTTCCTCTAAACCCATCATTTTGTCTAGCCTTGAGGAAAATATCAGAAAAATATCAACCCAAATCAAATGACATTCTACAAAACGCCTGAGCAGTACTCCTCCGAACTGTCAAGGTCATGAAAAATAAGGAAACACTGAGACACTGTCACAGATCCTATGGGATCCTGACCAGGAAGAGGATGTTCAGTTCAATTCAGTCACTCAGCATGCGACCCCATGAACCGTAGCACGCCAGGCCTCCCTGTCCATCACCAACTCCCGGAGTTCACCCAAACCCATGTCCATTGAGTCGGTGATGCCATCCAACCATCTCATCCTCTGCTATTCCCTTCTCCTGCCCTCAATCAGGGTCTTTTCAAATGAGTCAGCTCTTCACATCAGGTGGCCAAAGTATTGGAGTTTCAGTTTCAACATCAGTCCTACCAATGAACACCCAGGACTGATCTCCTTTAGGATGGACTGATTAGATCTCCTTGCAGTCCAAGGGACTCTCAAGAGTTTTCTCCAACACCACAGTTCAAAAGCATCAATTCTTCAGTGCTCAGCTTTCTTTGTAGTCCAACTCTCACATCCATACATGACCACTGGAAAAACCATAGCCTTGACTAGACGGACATTTGTTGGCAAAGTAATGTCTCTGCGTTTGAATATGCTACCTAGGTTGGTCATAACTTTCCTTCCAAGGAGTAAGCATCTTTTAATTTCATGGCTACAATCACCATCTGCAGTGATTTTGGAGCCCCCAAAAATAAAGTCTGACACTGTTTCTACTGTTTCCCCATCTATTTCCCATGAAGTGATGGGACCAGATGCCATGATCTTCGTTTTCTGAATGTTGAGCTTTAAGCCAACTTTTTCACTCTCCTCTTTCACTTTTATCAAGAGGCTCTTTAGTTCCTCTTCACTTTCTGCCATAGTGAAGTTCAAAAATTGTTAAGAGGGCAAATCTTATGTTAAGTGTCCTTACCAAAAAAAAAAGGAATAGGATACAAAGATACTTTGGGAGGTGTTGAGTATGTCTATTACCTTGATTGAGGTGATGGTATTCTGATGTATGCATATTTCCATATGCATCCAATTGTACAGGTTAAATATATGCAGTTCTTGGTATATAGATTACACCTCAATAAAGCTGTGGGGTTTTTTTAAGAAATTAAATTTGGAAGGAATTGAGTGAGAAGTCTCTGTATTATCTTTGCAACTTTTCTCCAGATCTAAAATTATTCCAAATGAGTTTATCTTTTAAATGGTGCCTTAGTCTCATCTCCCCCAGAAGCAGACAGTGAGACAAGAATATAAGTGGAAGTAGTTTTTTTTGGAAGGCGATTCTTGGAATCACCCAGAAGGACTCAGAGATGTGAGACCAGGAAAGGAGGAATCCAGAGAGGCCGTGTCAGCTAGCTGGTGACCACTGTGGGTGACCAGGAGCAGTCCTGCCCAGAAACACGGGAGATGGGGTAGACCAGCACCTCGGTTACCCCAAGCGGTAGGCAGGGGTGCTGGAATATTTATCCACCCTTCTCCTCAAATACTGGTTGAGGGCTGCCCTGGAGATGGACACTTCTGGGCTGCTCATGTGGACCATGTAGGTTCCAGTGGCCAGAGACAGAGAGTGGCAGGGCTGGTGGTCCAAAGCCGTCCAGTCAGGTGAGGAAAGGATGGTTACCAAAGGGAGCTGGACAGGACACAGACGACTCCTGCCTCTCTTGGCAGCTTCCCCAGAGTTGATTTCACTTTTAGACGTCTCTTGGCTGACAGCATCTAACCCATAGTCTTATTAGGAGGTACTGACTTGGTCCAACAATATTGTTTAAAATTTATTGTTCTTTTATTTGCATTTTATTATAATTCATATAAGACCATCTAAAAATTGCATCTCCTGGGATTAAATGTGCAAAGTGAGTCCCCCCGCCGCCGGACATGTGCTGAACATGTCACCAGGAATGTCCTGCAGAACCCTGTCCTGCCTCGATTTTTGCATGGACTGCCTCTTGGCTTTGAGTCCCCTGCCTGGATTTTATGCCATGGAAGTGTTCACTGACCGTTCTCACCCTTGCCACCGTGTCCGTTTATTCTGGGATTATTTGGTTTACTCACAGTTCCTGGTGTTTACTCTTTCCTTCCTGTGTGGATAGAAATAATAACATATTCTATTAGACACTAACTGGGAAACAGGTCATTTCAGTAATTTACATGGAGGGGAGTCATTGAAGAGAATTGACTATACAGCTGGGAAGACAAACAGAGGACAGTGAGATTAGCGATTCAGGGAAATTGTAGCACCTTTGGGCTGGTGGGACAAAGGAGAGGTGCTAGTGCAGCCCTGGGGCTGGGGCTGGGGGACCCTCAAAAGAACCTGGCAGTGTGGAGCCTCCAACAGGACAGCAGCTGGAGCTATGGAAGGCAGTGCTGGGAGGCGAGGCAGCCGATGCTGGAGACAGAAGCTTGGGGAGAAACAGCCTGGTTTCTCCTTCCTTCTCACTCTCCAGCCTCCCTCCCAATTGGCCATGCCCAGCCAGAAGCCTGGGAAACCCAGCCTGTGGGAGCCAGTGCCTGTGTGATAAGCAGCAGAGGAAAGAGGCCAGGAGTGAACCTAAGGTTCTCACACTCATCCCCAGTTATTACAACCAGTCACATGACTTAGAGAAGAAATAAAATATGCATACATGTTAACAATCCCTTAAACTTAGAATAAAAAGTGAATACTGTATTCTGCTAGTCATCCACCTCAAATCATTCAATTACCCTTTCATTCAACGTCAAACTAACCATTCTTATTTACATATCATAAAAAGCCCATGGCCTTTCACGAGTTCTCTCCAATATACCACATGATTAGAAGGTCAAATTGTCAAACGTGTCCATGTGAGCACCTTCAGGATGCCCTTGGCCTCCTTGACAGCATTCTTTCCTTTCTGACAATAATAAGATGATCCAGAACTTTCCAGCTTGATTTGTCTTCCTCCCTCCCCCATCCAAGACACAATCACCTACCTTCCAAGGAGACCTGATTCCATTAGTGGAGAACAAATGTTAAAAGCCAAAATCTGGCCACAAGGAGTTTACCCTTGGTAGTAACACAGTTGGAAACATTTCTTTGTGAGACTGTGGATTTATATCAACAGTTCCAATTCAACATAATGTCTTGTGGAATCTCACTTTTAGAAAACAGTATATTGTTTTCAAGATCATGCCCTGGCAGGACCAAAGTGCCTCGGAAGAACTGAACTAGCACACAAACTCCTCTGACACTGATGCCTGTGAAACACTCTGGACACGTGCCCGGAGGGCCCCAAGCACTTTACCTGCATCATCTCATTTAATCACAGTTGCCTTGTACAAGCGGGATTACTACCCCCCTTTTACAGACAAGAGAAGAGCCTCGAGAGAGTGGATGAAGGGCTCCTGGTCCTGTCGTATTGACAGCATCCCACCTAACTGCCCACCATGCCCACACTCTTCAGCCCTGCACCACATGGCCAGGCTGGGGGCCTCCCTGGACCCCAAACAAACTGCCTCTCCGCTCTTCCCACCGCCTCTGTGTGTGCTGCCAGCTCTCCCTCCTGTGCTCGGGATGCCTCCTTGAACTTCAAATTCCAGCTTCAATGCTCCTCTGCGCTCCTTGCTCCGTGTACATCTCAACACACGTTAGAGCTGCGTGTGTGCTTCTGTGCGTGTGTGTGTGCAGCCCCCCTTATACTGCAAGCCCCTTATGGGCAAGTTCCGTGTTTCATTCATCCGCATCCGTAACGCACAGTGCCTGACATTTCAGGCGCTCAAATCACACGTGACAGAGAAGGGAGGAGGGGGACCTGGCTCCCAGGTAGCTCAACACCTGGCAGGTACCGAGGGATGCCCTCTCCTCCACAGGCATTTCCTATACTACAAAAGGCCTTCCCCCAAGCTTCAGCTTCCCTGGTGGCTCAGGCGGTGAAGAATCCACCTGCAATCTGGGAGGCCTGGGTTGGATCCCTGGGTTGGGAAGATCACCTGAAGGAGGCCACGGCAACCCACTCCAGTATTCTTGCCTGGAGAATCCCCATGGACGAAGGAGCCTGGGAGTCTGCAGTCCATGGGGTCATGAACTGCCTCCCAAATACACACCAGTATTAGATGGCTGCTTTTCCTAAAATGAACGAGTTTTTATCTGCTTAGGGAAACAATAGTCTGATTTGCTCTAGTCTTTAAGATTTCAGTGACAATCTGGGAGGCCAACAAGGAAAACTGAACTGTGGTCCAGACCAAGGACTTGCATCTCCTGGGTCTGAGGGCTTGTAGCAAAATCTCCACAATTCAAGTGAGGCGCTTGCCAGCTGGTGTTCAATCTCTCACACACTCTCTCTCTCACACATACACACGCACACACATGCACGCACACGCTGCCTTGGTAACCAGCGGCTACTAAAAAAAAAATGCAAACGCAGCCACTTTCCCAGGAGAAGCAATCCTCTGCCAGTACACAAGGCCCAAGCAAGTTTCTTCCGCCGACTCTCGTGTGCGTTGCGTTGTCACCGCCCGTGAACGTGAGTCCAGGCGTGTGCCTAGCTTCCGGTGCATGTGTCCTGGGGCCTAGTCCGTCAGGGTTCCTCGGGTTTAAACTGTGAGCACTGGGGCAGTACCTGCTGTGATATATGCATACTTAGCACCGTGTTGTTCTGCCAGGGGCTACGGCTCCTCGCATGAGGTCCCTTCCCTGAAATAGGTTAAACCCTCCTCCACCGCCTCTGTTCCTGCGTGCACACTGCTGACTCAGCCACTGTGGCCTGTAGAAACTCCCCCAAAGACGTGATTCGTGTTGGCATAGCAACAATATGTTAATAGCGTCTTCCCTGGAGCAGGCCTGCAAGACCTCTACCCGGTGTTGGTCCAGTTACTGTGCACATCAAACTGGAGTAAAAACCAGCTGCCTTCCTTTGAACAGAGGCTGTAATTCAGAACTTCCCCCCTTAAACCCAAGTTAATAAGGTTTAGGTGATTTTTAATGCTTTCATGATAAAAAAGGAAAAAATGACCCTAGGTCCATGCAACTGTCTTGATGTTGCACCATTAAAGAGAGAAGTCATTGTCTTTTCCTCCTTTTTCCTTTGTCCTCACTCCCAGAGTCGCGCTGTACCTTTGAAGCCTGACTCGTGAACTAAGCTTAGTGAGAGGACAGCGTATAACAGCTGCTGCGTTCGGGTTGCAAATAAGAGACTGGACTCAAGCCAAATTAAACTGTAGAGAAGATGGTCAGCTTCAGCAAAGACTTCCAGGCCGGATGGACTTCAGGCTCAGGGAGGAACCAAGGACTCAGGTCCTTTTCACATCTCTTCTTGTCCAGCCTCAACACCAACTCCTTCCAAGTCTAAGCCCCTGTGGTCTTAGCTGCCAGCACCCCAGCAGAGGGAAAGTCAGAGACAGAGAGACACACAGACCAACAGGGTGAGACACAGCGAATGGATCTGGCTTCTCATCCCCCTAACGGAAGGCAGAACTACTTCCCAGAGACCTTCAGCAAACCATTCCTTGTGTCCCGTTGGCAGAATCAGGTCATGTGCATTAAAGAACCAGTCAGTAGCAGGGTGAATGGGATTGTCCTCCAATGCCTCAGGGTCACCCTGTGAGCTGAAGTTAATTCTTCAAACTGAAGTTGTCCTGTGCTTAATGGGAGGAGTGGAATGGACAGTGGGGAGGCCACCACTATACCCACTATTATAAGATGAGCACTGCTAGAATACAGCTTAGCACTACTAGCTTTCAGGTGAGCACTAACAGGCTGGGCTTCCCGGGTGCTCAGTGGTAAAGAATATGCCTGTCAATGCGGAAGATGCAAAAGATGCAAGTTCGATCCCTGGGTCAGGAAGATCCCTTGGAGTAGGAAATGGCAACTTGTTCCAGTATTTTTGCTTGGAAAATTGCATGGACAGAGGAGCCTGGTGGGCTACTGTCCATGGGGTCACAAAAAGTTGGACATCACTGAGCGACTGAGTGCATGTGCGCGTGCACGCACTCACACACACACACACACACTCCTAAATTACAGGTGAGCACTACGAAGGCACAGCTGAGCACTGCAAGGACACATGTCCTATATATGTTGCCACTGCTGCTCCTCTTAGCCACCCTCAAGTTTGGCTCACTCACATGCAACCCAGCAAAGCAATGGGAGCTGGAAGATGGAGTCCAACTGTCCTCCTTTCAGTTGTAAATGGGGCACATCCTCTCCAGCATGTCTTTCTTCAGCCCTCAGTTGTGACATGTGATCCTCTCTCTATAAGAGTGCTGGGCTCTGCCTGGGCCAGCGAGAGCTGCTTCCTGAGGCTGGGGCAGGTGATGAGCCGAGGAACTCCTGACATCAGCTACTCAGCCACCATCAACCTCTAGCACCCTCCTGGCCAAGTCTCCTGGGCTCTTGGGGAGGAAATTGCGCTCCAGCTGTGATACACAAGGTCTAGGTGTCAGCAGCTGTCATTTCTCTGCACAATTTCCTTTCATCTTGAACCTTTTTATTTGTCAAGTACTTGCTTAGAAGGAACATAATATTATGCAAAAAATACCTGCTGGTCACAGACCATTCACACAAGAACCTGGGTAGCCCAAACACTAAAGGTGGTTTCTTCCCAACTACCAATGTTTCACTTACCTTTATCATTTGATCTTCAGAGCAACCTTTGGAAATAGGCAGAGAAAACTACATACATTATCCCCATTTGATGAGGGGAAGGCCCAGGTACTTAAGTATTTGCTTAAACCTTGTCTCTGATCTGACAAAGGACTTCTATCCAAAATACATAAAAAACTCTTAAAACTCAATGGTAAGGAAACCAGCAACACACTTTTAAAAATGACAAAGGTCTTGAATAGACATTCACCGAACAGGATGTAAGACCGGCGAATAAACATATGAAAAGATGTTCAACATCATTAGCCATTAGGAAAATGCAAATCAAAACTATAGTGAAATATCACTTCATCCCCACTGGAATATCTGTAATACAAAAGACAGACAATGCCAAGGGCTGACAAGGACACAAAATTATTGAAACACTTCTGGTGGGAATGCAAAAATGGTATAGTCACTCTGAAAATGGTTTAGTGGCTTCTTATGAATTTAAATATATACTTTCCACATAACCTAACAATCTCAGTCCTGAATATTTACCTTAGAGAAATGAAAACTTATATTCACACAAAACCTGCACAGAAATGTTAATAGTAGTTTTACTTCTGATAGCCAAAAGCTGGGAAAACCCAGATGTCCCTCACCAGAGGTGAATAAGCAATACAATGGAATATCACTCAGCACTAAAAAAAAAAAAAAAAAAAAAAGAACAGCTGATAGATGACAACTTGGATGAATATCACAGATTTTATATTGAGTGAGAGAAGGCAGTCTCAGAATCACATATGGTTTCATCTACATAATATTCTGGAAAAGACAAAACTGTCATGATGCAGAGCACATCAGAATTTGCCAGTTTCTGGGTCGGGGAGAACATGGCTATAAAGAAGTCTTTTGGGGTCATAGAACTATTCTATATCCCAATTGTGGTGATGGTTACATACATTTACACATGTGTTAAACTTAGTGAAAAGGGGGGAAAAGATCATCATCTTGCTGGATGATCATTTTTTAAATAAAACTTTAAAAAGTTGGTGATTTGACACGAGCTCAACTCTTTGCCCATGCTGTCTCTACCAGAGTACACAGCCTGCATAGACTCCAAGCTTTGTCCACAACACAGTCCTCAGACCCTCACTCAAAGCCTTGTCTTTCACAGAAAATTGCAGTAAAGTTCACTCTCAAGTTTCCCAGCCCATGGAAGTAAGAATTAGGAGGAGAAGGAAGGGAGCTGCTGGAAGTGGGCACACTGGCAATGCCCACAGCAGCAGCTGGCAGTGAAAGAGAAGGCAGAAAAATATGAGATGCAGACATTTACATTTAGAACACACTACTGTCTGGGCCATTTTGTTCAAGGGCTAACAGCCCAAGCATACACCTCTGAAATATGGGAGACTCACCTGCATATCAACCCTGGCTCCTGATGAGGAGAAGGGTCACTTCAGTGCACTGTCTCTCTCTTTGTAGCAGCAGGAAGGACTCTAAGTAGAGTAGGCATCTGGTCTACTCACCAGCAACCTTGAAGGTTAGATGCAATTTGCCTTGAAACAGGTTAAGAATTTGGGCATGTAAGTACACCTGTCAACGGCCAGCACCTGCCCTCAGACCTTGATGATGTCTATTATTCCCATGACCAGCGGCCATCACCTCTAACATTTATTGAGCACCTACTATGTCCCCGGCACTTTCTTAAGAGCTTTGTATGGATTGTCCTATTTGATCCTCACAACATCCCTATGTGTAGGAACCATAATAAGTCCCATTTTACAGATGAGGAAACTAAAGCCAAAGAGGTCAAGTGACTTGTCTAAATTCATACACCCAGTAAGCAGTGGAGCCAAGACTGTGTAGCTGCAGAGCATCCCGTCCTAGTCACGATGTTCCGCTGCCTCAAAGAGGAAGCCGAGGCGTAGAAAAGAGCACAAGGAAACAGATTTTAGAGCTATAACACAAGTGAAGAGAAAGTGAGGAGAACTAAGAAATTGGTGCTTCTTTTGCGGGAAATAGATGTTTACAGTAACCTACAGAATATAGTGTCTCATTTATACCACAATGTATTTATACCGTAAATACCTTTGTTCGCCCTTTGCGTCTGAATATTTGTCAGTTACATCATTTCTAGATCGTTTAGACTCTATTCTTCCTCATAGTCATCGCATGTGTTTTGTCTTAGTTTGCTGCTGCTGCTAAGTCATGTCAGTCGTGTCCAATTCTGTGCGACCCCATAGACAGCAGCCCACCGGGCTCTCGTCCCTGGGATTCTCCAGGCAAGAACACTGGAGTGGGTTGCCATTTCCTTCTCCAATGCATGAAAGTGAAAAGTGAAAGTGAAGTCGCTCAGTCGTGCCTGACTCTTAGCGACCCCATGGACTGCAGCCCACCAGGCTCCTCCATCCATGGGATTCTCCAGGCAAGAGTACTGGAGTGGGGTGCCATTGCCTTCTCCTGTCTTAGTCTACAGTGGTATAAATTCAATGCCCTCTGCCTGTTCTTTTGTTGAAGATTTTCCTATCATCTCTCAAGGGATCTAAGTTTATCCTCTAAGAGATCCTGTGATTCAAACATACAGGAATTCTCAGTTGCCTATGTACTTGAATGACAGCTCGGCTTGGAATAAAAGATAATACTCATTTTTTAAAGAAAGACTGAAGTGTTTAATTCAATGGTGGTGCATATATAGGACATAATCAAGTCCCCTAGAAACAAGAAAAATTGATTCACAAAGCTATTTTAGCAATTGCTTCAACCTGCACAAAAGTTTTTAACCAAGTGAGAGGTTTCAGGAAAACTCACAAAGTTGTTTATTTAACATAACATGTGTTTACAAGAAAGGAGGCATCATGGAATTGTGATTCCTGAGAAATCCAATCATACATACACAACTTTTCTTTTGTAATCTAGGTATTCTCAGTGGTCTCAGGAATTAGATTCCAGAATTACACAGGTCTCCTGTACAGTGTGGAAAGAACTTGGGTGCTCAAAGGGAAAAGGCCTTGGTTGTCTGGAAAATCCACTTTGTGGAACATTTATGCTCAAACCACAGAAGATAAAAACTTTGTAACCCAGGGATAGAATTTCCTCTCCAGTGCCAAGATCTAGATTCCTGAAAACTCCTTTGTAGGAATGTTTGTGGTTGAGGAACTTCTAACATTAAAGAAAAACATAGTAGGGACACCAGGATAATAATTAAGCCACAGAAATTCCTGAAGTATTTGTGATGCTTGTGTGTTAGTTGCTCAATTGTGTCCAACTCTTTGGGACCCCATGGACTGTAAGAAAAGCCAAAATCTGTGGAAGTCAGCCTTTGAGATGCGGGCTCCCTCCCCACCCCCAATGATCACTACCTCCTATTTTCACATCCTTGTTTCATCCCTTCCCTTGAGTATGAGTGGAGCAAATGACTTGCTTCTAACAAGCAGAATGTGGCACAAGTAATGGGACCCTGCTTTCAAGATTAGGTTATAAAAAGACTGTGGTGTCTGTCTTGGGCTTCATGCTTCATGCTCACTCTGCAGAAGCCCCTTATCACATCTCAAGGCAGCACTGCAGTGAAGCCCTCATGATGAGGGACCAAGGACTGCCAACAGCAGGGGCATGAGCTCAGAAGCTGATCCTCCACCTCTGTCGGGGCTTCAGATGAGTCTGCAGCCCTGGCCGACAGCTTGACTGCAACCTCCTGGGAGATCTTGACCCAAAAACCCTGAGCTAAGCCTCTCCTGATTTCTGACCCACAGGAGCTATGAACTAATAAATACTACTTCATGCTGCTGTTTGGAGGTAATGTGTTATACAGCAATAGATAACTAAGACACAAATTAGACTGCCAGTGACAGTTCACACATTGTTGTTCTGTTGCTCACTCATGACTCTTTGCAACCGCATGGACTGCAGCATGCCAGGCTTCCCTCTCCTTCACTATCTCCCAGATTTTGCTCAAACTTGTGTCCATTGAATTTATGATGCCATCCAACCATCTCATCCTCCGTCCCCCGCTTCTCCTCCTGACTTCAATCTTTCCCAGCATCAGGGTCTTTTCCAATGAGTTGGCTCTTCTCATTAGGTGGCCAAAGTTTACATATTATAATTTGGTTTAAAAAAAGACTACCTTATATTATATTCCTTTTACCACCCCTTACATACTGGACACTTGATTCTGTCATTGCCCTAACCCTAACCCTAACCTGATCACTTGAGTGGAGGGCTAGGCATGGTAAAAATAAATCTTGCTTGATGAGGACTAGGTATATAAAAGAAACCTCTAAGCTCTTCTAGGCTATTGTGCAAGACACCCCAAGGCCCTGTTTCCCGAAGCACCATTTAATATTTGCTTTTATGGAAAACGTGTGCATAGTGCAAAATATGATAGTTTACTAGAATTTTCCAAGGGAGGAGGAGTGGATTTACTCCATAAAATTTGGAATCCTGGCAGGAAAATTTGCTCCCTCAGGGCCTTGAACTCCTTCCCACATACTCAAAGGAAGGAGCCAGGGTTTACAGGACGTGGAGAACTGAGTCTACTTCTGTTGAGCTGCAGAGGGGAGTCCATGGTTGAGCGAGGACCCTGTGAAGGGAAGGAACCACCACTCTGAGGAGCATTTTCCTAGGAACGCTGGCTTGTGGAACCTTCCTGAACCTCCTCTGGGTCTCACTGTCCACACCTCAGCCTCAGTCTTCTGCTGTCTCAGCATCTCCACAGGGCAAAGACACTCCCAGGCCGTAACTGGAGACTGCAGGAAGGAAGGAGGGCTGCATACTTTGAACACTGTGACACACGCTGGGTCACCAGCCTCAGCCTGACCCCTGGATTCCTCAGGTGTCTTTGGTGGAAAATAAAGCCCAGACTCCTCATCCCAGGCTGGGCTGAGGAGGAAAAGTGAGGAAGGGGAACAGGAGGATGATGACTCCAGCCCCACAGACTTGGACTAGAGAAGCACACTTCCCATATTTCACAGAGACGTGGAATGAAACTGTCTGTGGACTTGGTCCATTCATTCCATTTTTTAGGAATGTTTTTTACTCTCCTTTTCCTTAGTTCAATTCATTTAACAAGCTGAATTTCTAGAACTGGCTTAGATTTGATTTCCTGCTTCAAGACAAATCATTAAAATAACAAAAGTCATTCAACCCCCTGTGTCTCTCATAATCAAGAGAATCTCTGCATCCACAATAGCCTAGATTCAGGTCAGTGTGAATTAGGGGAGGGGAGAAGGTAACTCAGGAGATCCAGGGGGTATTGGGGATGAGGCAGACCTCAGAGGGCCATAATGGATTGTTGGAGAAGATGGGTCAAGCTGGCCTGGTGTTCCTGAGTCTGGTCCCAACTGAAATCATTCAGCATTATTAGTTCCTGTTGGGTAGAGATGCCTCTGAGGACAGAAGCTTCATCTTCTCCCTTTGGGACACCCCCCCCCCACAACCATGGCTCAGCGGGAAGTGTTACTGACTGATGGTGGCTGCCCCTCTGAGCTCAGGGTCTTACCCAGCAATGTCCTGAAATGGAGGCAAGGGTGGAAAGTGGAAAGGGACCTGTGGGGGAAAGTTAATTTTTAGCTGCTTATGTAGGATTCCCTACCTGGTGCAGCCTCTGTGTTACAGCCCAGAACTAGGAGGTGGAAGGAGTCAACCATCTACACATATGCCGACTAATTTTTATTGAGCCCTTGTACTCAGAACAGGAGAAGGCAATGGCACCCCACTCCAGTACTCTTCCCTGGAAAATCCCATGGATGGAGGAGGCTGGTAGGCTGCAGTCCATGGGGTTGCGAAGAGTCAGACACGACGGAGCGACTTCACTTTCACTTTTCACTTTCACTTTTCACTTTCACTTTTCACTTTCATGCATTGGAGAAGGAAATGGCAACCCACTCCAGTGTTCTTGCCTGGAGAATCCCAGGGACGGGGGAGCCTGGTGGGCTGCCGTCTATGGGGTTGCATAGAGTCGGACACAACTGAAGTGACTTAGCAGCAGCAGAACTGTGCCAGACCATGTATTATTAATTTGCAAAGCAGAAATTGAGACCCAGACATAGAGAACAAACATATGGTCACCAAAGAGGACAAGGAGGACGGGGATGAATTGGGAGGTGGGACTGATATATATACACGACTATGTATAAAATAGATAACTAATGAGGATCTACTGTATAGCCCAGGGAACTCTATTCAATACTCTGCCGTGACCTAAAGGGAAGGAAATCCAAAACAGGGAGGATATATGTGTACATATGACTGATTCACTTGGCTGTACAGCAGAAAATAACACAACCTTATAGAGCAACTATACTTCAGAAACATTTTTTTAAATAAAAGAATAGCTAAACTGTGATGAATACAGACTCTGTGTCAAGTACTTAGCATAGGTTATGAGGGATGCCATTTGATTCTAGGTGGGATTTGGGTGTGCCTGGTCACATCTGGAATACCAGTGGAGAAGATCTCTTCAGAAATCTATTTTCATGAAGTCTGAGAGATCACCTGGCAAGAATGCACCCCAAGGAAATTACCTAGTGTGAGTGAGTGTGGTATCATCTATTAGGATCAGTTTCAGCGGGTTATAATTTCAACTGATTATTTCCTTTTTTCACCCTCGAAATAACTATCCCAAAAATAAGATTGAAGTTTATTTTTCTCTGATGCAAAAGAGGTCCAGAACCAACAATCCAGGACTGGCATGGAGACTTCACAGTTTCATTAGGGACACAGACTTCAATCTTTCTGTTCCACTGTTTAAGGACACAGCTTCTATCTACAAGCTCTCCTCAGGCTCCAAAATGGCTGTTGGAGCTCCAGTCATCACACCTCAGGCTGTCACCTGGAGGATAGAGGGAAGAGGGCAAAAAGGGACAAACTAACTTCTGAGAAACGCTGTGATCAGCCTTTCTTACACACCACACTTCTGCTTACGTCCTGTTGGCCAGAATTTAGTCAAATGGACATCCTAAGTTCCAAGGGAAGCAAAGAAATCTTGTCTTTTACTCTAGGTAGCAAGGGACCCAGCTGGAAATCAGTGTTCACTGCCCAAGAAGACGGATTTCTGTACAGGCAACGACAAACTTCAGCCATTGGAATCCAGATGGGAAGTCCAATGGCTGCATGTCTGAGTCTCAGAGAGGGGGTAGGCTGCCAGAAAACTGAGACTTGGGGGGTCTAAGGAGTGCTAAATGGGATCCCTTCCACTCAGAGTAACATGAAATAGGATAGAAGAGCTTTTTTCCAGCAATGTTCCCAAACCATAGCTCATCTCTGATAGAAGTTCCCCTGGGCTGAGTGAAGGACAAAGGTTAAGGTGCCTGACGGGGCAGCACCCAGGCATGGGAGTATCTGATGTGTTGGTGAGCACGTATGTAGTGTGGGTGCTAAGTCACTTCAACCATGTCCGACTGTGACCCTATGGACAATAGCCCACCAGGTTCCTCTGTCCATGGGATTATCCTGACAAAAATACTGGAGTGGGTTGCCATGCCCCCATCCAGGGGATCTTCCTGACCCAGGGGTCTAACCTGCTTCCCTTATGTCTACCTGCATTGGGCAGGTGGGTTCTCCCCACGACTAGCACCGCCTGGGAGGCCCGCACATGTGTAGGGCATGTTTTAAATGTCCTCACCAATACTTGAAGCAGGGGAGGCGGGGTTCACAGGTTATGGAGAACCAGTGAACCTTAGGCTACTACTGTCAAAATGACACTATTGATCCTCAAGACCAGTGAGACTGTGACAACCCCACTATGTTAATCCTCACAGCCAACTTTTTTTAAGGCAACAAATTTATTTACTCCTTAAATGACAAATTTAAGAGGGTCTCTCTTCTGTTTTAAATAAAGTAGAATCATATGAGTAGGACATCCTCCCAGCCAACTTTAAGGCACGTAAGATTATCCCCTTTCCAACAGCTGAAGAAACTGAGGCTCAGGGAAGTAAAGTAACATGGGCCCAGCGTCATGCACCTGTGCCATGGCAGAACTATGAGTAAATCCAGGTGTGCAGGTCTCAAAAGCCCTGTTTCCACTCCACACCCTACCACGCCTTCTCTCTGCTGAGAAGAGTCTGGGGCTGGAAGAGAGGATGAGAGATGGGACAACACATGAAGCCTGGGAGACATCTGTGACATTTTTCTGTCTAGAATCCCTTCTTTTGAGCAAGGGTCTTGTTCCAGTCCTTATGGTGTGGGGTCCTATGCAGGTCCACTTACCCTATCCCCCAATCAGCAGCTCAGGCAAACTTAAATTTAGACTCTCTTTCTCTTTGAATAGGGTCACAGGGGCTGAAGGCAACAGAGAAAAATAATCCCACAACAGCTTTCTAAAGAGACTTTCCATGGGTTCCTGAGATGTTCGAGTCCCTGACTTTCAGTTCCATGAGCTACCCAAACCTGGGACCTCCCTGGCAGTCCAGTGATGATAACTCCACGCTTCCACTGCAGGGGCTCCGGTTCAGTCCCTGGTCAGGGAACTAAAAGTCCAGTTAGCTGCACAACATGGCCAAAAAAAGAAGAAAGAAAGAAAAAGAAAAAAACAAAGGATAGGTGCCAATAGCTATTCTCCCTTCTTCCCTAAAAACAAAACATGGAGTTCATTGGGCCTGTAAATATACCCAGCTTTAAAAGCACTAACCCATTTGGAAGATGCACTTTTTTTATCCCTCCTTCCTCTGAAGTGCTGGTGTGATGGCTAGAGTTGCGCTGTGTGTCTGCTCAGTTGCTCGGTTGTGTCCAAGTCTTTGCAACCCCATGGACTAAAGCCCAGCAGGCTCTTCTGTCCTTGGAATTTTCCAGGCAGGAGTACTGGAGTACGTTGCCATTGCCTGCTCCAGGGGATCTTCCCCACCCAGGGACTGAACCTGCCTCTCCACATCTCCTTGCATTGCTGGGATGATTCTTTACCCTGCGCCACCTGGGAAGCCTGATGGCTGGAGTTACAACGACTATATTGCAGCCACAAAGTGAGCTTGAGGATGGAAACCAGCCCAAAGGATGGTGACAAGAAAGGCAGAAGGAGCCTGAGTCCCGGAGGAATTTGTGAAACTACCCTGGGTGCATGCTAAGTCGCTCCAGTTGTGTCTGACTCTTTGCGACTCTATGGACTGTAGTCCCCCAGGCTTCTCTGACTATGGGATTCTCCAGGCAGGAATACTGGAGTGGGTTGCATGCCTTCCTCCAGGGGATCTTCTGGACCCAAGAATCAAACCTGGGTCTCCTGCATTGCAGGCAGATTCTTTATTGACTGAGCTCTGAGGGAAGCCCTATATTACCCACCTTCAGACTTGAGGTGAGAAAATAAACAATCCTTCAGATTATATGGGCTGATATTATTTCAAGTCTCAGTCATTAGCAACCACAATAAATTCTAAGCAATGCACCCATTTTCTTGCTTAAGTCAGAGACAGTAACTTTGCTTCCAATTAGAAACGAGACAGACCCCTTAGAATTAAAGTCTAACTGGGAGCCCAAGGGGCAAAACATATACCCTCAAAAACTGCTAAGGTCGTTTGTCTCTCCTGACTAATAATTCTGCCTTTGGCCATAGCCTACTGAATCCCCCACCGGCAGGTGGGAGACTAGGCAGGTAAAGGAGAACGTCCAGGAATGTGCTTACAGGAATAGGTATGTACAGGATGATCCAAGATGAACTGCTTCAAACCCTGCTCCCTGGGACTAGTTCTGACTAACTTTAGTCACTCAGTCGGGTCCAACTCTTTGCAACCCCATGAACTGTAGCCTGCCAGGCTCCTCCATCCATGGGATTTTCCAGGCAAGAATACTGGAGTGGGTTGCCATTTCCTTCTCCAGGAGTTCTTCCCAACCCAGGGATTGAACCCAGGTCTCCCGCATTGTAGGCAGACGCTTTACCGTCTGAGCTACCAGGGACTAGTTCTAGAAGACCACAAATGTGACATCAGCAGACCAGATTCAAGCTCTTGGCCTGTGACTGATTCTATAATCTTTACTCTCAACCTCTCCAGCCCTCAGTTTCCAAATCTTTAAAAGGGAAAGAAAGTAAAAATTAGTGAATATACAAATACTTCAAAATCATAATGCTCTTTACACATCATTGTTGCTAGTTTTATTAAGTTTTAGCTATATTAAGAGGTATTAATGTGTTTGGGGGCTCACTCAGAAACGATATTCACAACACTGGCTGTGTTGAAACGAAGTCAGTGCCAAAAACTTCACTTGCTTTTGAAACCCTGCTGCTGCTGCTGCTAAGTTGCTTCAGTCATGTCTGACTCTGTGCGACCCCATAGATGGCAGCCCACCAGGCTCCCCCATCCCTGGGATTCTCCAGGCAAGAACACTAAAGTGGGTTGCCATTGAAACCCTGCTGCTGCTGCTAAGTCGCTTCAGTCTTGTCTGACTCTGTGCGACCCCATAGACGGCAGCCCACCAGGTTCCACCGCCCTGGGATTCTCCAGGCAAGAACACTGGAGTGGGTTGCCATTGCCTTCTCCAATGCAGGAAAGTGAAAAGTGAAAGTGAAGTTGCTCAGTCGTGTCAGACTTCGCGACCCCATGGACTGCAGCCTACCAGGCTCCTCCATCCATGGGATTTTCCAGGCAAGAGTACTGGAGTGGGTTGCCATTCCCTTCTCCGGCCATTGAAACCCTACTGACTCCTAAATGGAGGTCAGTGCTGTTTTGTGTTACTCTCTAGCTGTTGTTTGTGCTAATGTACACTTGACAATTTAAACAACTTTTAAGGGAGAGATAGTCAAGCCAATCAATCCTAAAGGAAATCAACCCTGAATACTCATTGGAAGGACTGATGCTGAAGCTGAGGCTCCAATACTTTGGCCACTTGACGCAAAGAGCCAACTCACTGGAAAAGACCCTGATGCTGGGAAAGATTGAAGGCAAAAAGAGAAGGTGTATGAGATAGTTAGATAGCATCACCAACTCACTGGACATGAATCTGAGCAAACTCTGGGAGATAGTGAAGGACAGGGAAGTCTGGCATGCTGCAGTCCATGGGGTCGCAGAGTCAGACATGACTTAGCGACTAAACAACAATAATCATACCCAACTGGCTTCCTTTGGAGTTGGTCAAAATCCAAAGGTTTGGAAGACTTGTGCTTGGATTAAGTTAGGACCAACAGCAAAATATTTTACTGCCTTTATTGTGCTCTGCATTCACCCACTGTGCCTATGGCCACAGCCCAGGTAAAATCAATTTTTCATAATTTGACACCGGAAATTTTGCCCTGAACTTTTCTGTTTCTCAGATAATCCTTTGCATTTGCAAATTTACAATTTCCAAAGTGCTTCTGGGCCCAGGAGATCTTCCAGACTCACAGTGACTGGTTCTAAAGACAGATATTATTTTTCCTGTTTTACAAATGAGCAGATTATTTCCAAAGAACTAACCAAAAGTGAAATGATTTTCCCAGCATGGCCCAGAAGTGGTAGAAGTGGGACTTGGAGGCACCTCTCTTTCCTTCTCCATCCCCAAGAAGTGTGCAGGGCAGCCCATGTGATGTTGACATCTCCCACCACACCAGTGCCCCACCCACAGATACTCTTGGCTTCCTCCTCTTCCCATCGGCCCTTGCTTGCTGGATCCTCTTTGCCTTACAGTCTAGATCATCTGAAGTATAACTAGATCTTACAGAAATAAGGAACCTAGGAGGGATTTGGCAGTTAATCTGATGGATGGGGAAGGAAGGATAACAAATACATCAGAAATAGCTGAGAAAATCCACCCAAACTAGGGACCACAGAGAAGAAAACAGAAGAAGTTCAGTACTGGTGGTGAAACCATGTATACTTTGAGGGAAACCTAATATGTACATGTCTGAGACTTTTTAAATCATCAGAATACTTTCTGGTGAGAGCTATTTGATATCCAGGAAGCCTTTGGAATTATTTTAATAGGCTTTATTAAGCTCTATTTTCAACATCGGGAAATTGTGTTCTGCCAGGAGAAGATTACTTGGATATCAGATCAAAGCCTCTAAGATTCCAGAAAAACTTAACATGGCCACACTCATTGTGAGACCCAGTTGGCTAACTTCACCTCCCACACCCACCCTGGCACTTCTCTCCAGGTTCCTCTCCAACCAGTAACTCTGAATCCAGGGATTTTAGTAAGCTCAGGCTAACGTTACAGATTTCTATTGTTGAACAATAGAAACAATAGAAATTCATTTTCTCACAATTCTGGAGGCTAGAAGACAAAAGCAAGGTACTGGCAGGGTTGATTTTTGGTGAGGCCTCGTGGCCTGGCTTGCAGACGGCTACCTTCTTACCGTGTCCACAGACGGTTTATCCTCTGTGCACACATGGAGGGGAAAAAGAGAGAGCTCTGGCATCTCTTCCTCTTCTTATAAGGACACCAGTCCTATTGGATTAGGGCCCCATCCTCATGAACTCATTTTACTGTAATTACCTCCTTCAGGGCTCTATCTCCAAATACAGTCACACTGGGGCTTGAAGCTTCAACATGTGGATTTGGGGACAGGAGACACAATTGAGACCATAGCACCAGGGTTGAGAATCTGGGCCCCAACCACTCAGCAAGATGCAGCAGGTGGAGCCTGGAGGCCACAGCCCTAAATAGTAGAAGAGTATGTCCTCACCTCTCCACCTGTGTTTCCTCCTCTATAAAGAATGAATCCAACCTGTTCATCCTAAGGATATCAGTCTTGAGTGTTCATTGGAAGGACTGATACTAAAGCTGAAATTCCTATACTCCTATACTTTGGCCACCTGATGTGAAGAACTGACTCATTTGAAAAGACCCTGATGCTGGGAAAGACTGAAGGCAGGAGGAGAAGGAGACGACACAGGATGAGATGTTTGGATGGCATCACTGACTCAATGGACATGAGTCTGAGTAAACTCCGGGAGTTGGTGGTAGACAGGGAAGCCTGGCATGCTGCAGTCCATGGCGTCTCAAAGAGTTGGACCTGACTGAGTGACTGAACTGAACTGAACTGAACTGAAGGAATGATGTGAGACAACGCCCCGTTGTGTTACTGGAGCCCTTAAATTCTGACTCTGGCTCTGCCACCATCTGACTGAGGATCTTTGGATAAGTGCAACCTTCCTGTGACCCATTTAATAACATATATAATATGAGGTGTTAACAGCAATCACAAAAAGAAACTATTTTAAAGTGGGCAAAGGACTTGAATAGACATTTCTCCAAAGAAGATATGCTGATGGCCAATAAGTACAATGAGAAAGTGAAGTGAAGTGAAGTGAAGTGAAAGTCACTCAGTCATGTCCAACTCTTTGCAACCCCATAGACTATACAATCCATGGAATTCTCCAGGCCAGAATACTGGAGTGGGTAGTCTTTCCCTTCTCCAGGGGATCTTACCAACCCAAGGATCCAACCCAGGTCTCCTGCACTGCAGGCAGATTCTTTACCAGCTGAGCCACCAGGGAAGCCCAAGAATACTGGAGTGTGTAGCCCATCTCTTCTCCAGTAGATCTTCCCAACCCTAGAATTGAACCAGGGTTTCCTGCATTGCAGGCAGACTCTTTACCAACTGAGCTATCAGGAAAGCCAAGTACATAAAAAGATGCTCAATATCACTAATCATTAGGGAGATGCAAACTAAAGTTACAGCAAGGGGCTTCTCTGGTGATCTAGCGGTTAAGAATTCACCTCCCAAAAATAAATAAATAGATAGACAATAAAAAAGAAATAATTCACCTGCCAATGCAGGAGACACCAGCTTGTCCCCTGATCCTGGAAGATCCCACATGCTGCAGAGCAACTAAGCCCGTGTACCACAACTACTGAGCCGACATGTTGCAACTGCTAAAGCCCACATGCCCTAGCGCCTGTGCTCCGCAACAAGAGAAGCCACCACAATGAGAAGCCCGCACATCACAAAGAGTACCCCTACTCCCTACAACTAGAGAAAGCATGTGCACAGCAATGGAGACCCAACACAGTCAGAAATAAATCTTTTTTTAAAAAAACTACAGTGAGATACCACCTTACACCCATTAGGATGGCCATAAGCAAAAACTGACAATAACAAATGTTGGTGAAGATACAGAGAAATCAGAACCCTTGTGCATTGTTAGTGGTTATGTAAAGTAGTGCGGCTGCTGTGGGAAACATTATGATAATCCATCAAAAAAGTAAATATAGAATTACCATATGATCCAGCAATCCTGCCTCTGAGTATATACTCAAAAGAATTGAAAGCAGAGTCAAGCATACACTTGTACACTAATGTTCATAACAACATTTGCTAAGAAGTGGAAACAACCATTGATGGACGAATGGATAAAAAGTGGTATTCATGGATATTAATACCATTAATTAACACTGATAAAAATGGATATTACATAGCCTTAAAAGAAAGGAAATCCTATCACATGCAACAATATAGATGACTTTGAAGACACTATGCTAAGTGAAATAATAGTCATAAAAGGACAAATACTGTGTGATTCCATTTATATGAGGCTCCTAGAGTAGAGTAGTCAAAATCATAGAGAACAGAAGTAGAATGGTAGTTGCTGGGGGTTTGGGGAGGGGAGATTGGAAAGTTATTGCTTAATGTTATTGTTTGTTATTGTTTAATGGGTACAGTACGTCCCCTACATATAAACCTTCAAGTAGCGAACTTTCATGGATTCAAATGCCAGGCATGAGTGAAACTGCAGCTTGCCCTCCATCGCTTACTACTGATGATTCTTCAGCTCTACCATCCCCCACCTCCTCTCCCTCCTGAGTCACTAACTCTTCTTGCCTGTTCACTCAATGCCAGCCTCTGTATGCCAACTGTTGTAGTGTACTACTGCACTTTTCAAGACTGTACCAGGTGGTGCTAGTGGTAAAGAACCCACCTGCCAGTGCAGGAGACAAGGTTTGATCCATGGGTTGGGAAGATCTCCTGGAGGAGGGAAGAGATACCTACTCCAGGATTCTTGCCTGGAGAGACCTCTGGATAGAGGAGTCTGGCAGGCTACAGTCCATAGGGTATCAAAAAGCTGGACACGACTGAAGCAACTTAGCATGCATGCATGCACTGTAAGATTAAGAATGTTTTATTTTTCATGTTTTGGTTTTTTATGTGTTATTTGTGTGAAAAGTATTATAAA
Organism: Oryx dammah; assembly: GCF_014754425.2. Lineage (NCBI taxonomy): Eukaryota > Metazoa > Chordata > Mammalia > Artiodactyla > Bovidae > Oryx > Oryx dammah. The sequence goes on from NW_024070200.1 coordinate 12,730,125, forward strand.
CCTATTCCAGTAAAGTACAGTATAGTGACTATGTTTACTGGGTATGTAGGCTAACTTCGTTGGAACAGACACGCTCTCAGAGCAGAACTTGTTCATATGCAGGAGACTTACTGTAGTGGGTTTCAGTTTGGGAAAGATAAAAAGTTCTGGAGCTGGAAAATGAAGAGCAGTCATTGGGTCAAATCTAAGGTGTCATCAGCTCTGAAATTCTAAGTTTCTTGGTGCCAACAGAGCATAAGAGGAGATCCCTCCTTTCCATCACCAAAGGGCAAAACTGAATCCTCAGGCCCTTTCTCAGCACTTCCCAGACCTGTTTGGGAGACAGACACTGGATGAGAGTCTGTGGGTTTGGCTGGTCTAGACAACTGAGGGGAAATGGGAAGCCTCTGAAGAAATTTGCACTTGCAGGCAGCTCAGGGTAAATATTTTGTGATCCTTGGAAGAATGAAATTCTTTTCTTAAAAAAAGTCAATGTACTTTGGGATAAGTCTTACTTATTGTATTTCTAAGCTGGGCAACACTGCTGGTGCTTAGATTCGGAAAACTTAATTCAGTGCCTATCTGTTCAGTATGTGGAGCAAAATTATGGGGAGTACTCGGGCTGAAAATGGGTCTGGAGTTTTAGAGGTGGTCTTAAAAACAAACAAACAAAAAAACCTTCAACCACCATATAGATGACTGTAGTATCTTAAAACATACAGCCTTGTGAAAACACGCCAAATACCATCTTCCACTTTCCTGACCTTTGGACATTCTAATTTCAGATGTCTGCCCTTCAAATGTGATGAGTGGCTGTCAGTTTAAATATCAGACTCTTAATTCAGGATGTGCTTAAGGAACCAGAGAGTCTGGTAGCTATTCAAAGGAATGGTTTCTAACCCAGTTGTCCCCCTCTGCTGGTGCTCACTCCATGGAAATCCCTGGCCAGAGTACAGTTTGAAGTGTGTCCAGTGTGCGTGTCTATGGGTTTTGTCCCCTCGTCTCCTTCAAACTCAAGGCTAAGGCTGGGGCTCATCTCCAAGGCCTATGTACAAATTAAAAGAGGAAACAGCTATCCTATTCATCCCAGTATCCCCAGCTTGGGAGCAAAATGGAAACAACAAATATCTACTGAGTTGAACTGAATCTCCTCCTGAGTGGTAGAGAATGGAACATCCAGATCAAACTCTTTCAGTTCCAAATAAGCCAACTTAACCACACATCCCTCATCTTCATATTCCCGGCCAGGTAAACAAAGAAGAAACACTTGAAATTTGTTCCTTGTACTAATTAATGCTCCCAATTTTAAACTCTGAAACCTTTGTATTATTTCTATGACCTAAGATTTATTAATCCTGAAAAACAAAGGCAATTATAATGAGAGATTGATGATTAATTTTTCTCATTTGGGTTTACCCCTTCTGGCCAGTTTTTTTTTTTCTAATAAAAAATGAATTTGAGAACAAGATGACTGCACACAACTCAAACAGATATTCCAACCCTTCATGATACAGCAAGGTCTGGCTAGAGATGCATCCACTGGCCCACCTCATCCCTAAATACTGAAAGTCCTTGGTTTTGCCACTAGGTATGTTTTTTACTAAGTTCCTACGTGTAAAACCCTTGAATTTTGTGTTACACTTTGTACTTCTCAAAGCATTTCGACATATATCTATACCATTCTAATTTCACAACCGTCTGGTGAAATCAAAAGGATTTCCGTTTTGCAGAAGAGAAGACTGAGATGTGGAGAGGTCGATTTGATCGGCTCGCTTGAATTAATAATGTTGTTTGGGCCATAATTACTTCCCTACTTCTCTGGTTAATAATTTCCCATTTCAATGCACATTTATAAGTTCAAAGCTCTGTAGTGTTCTGCTAGTTTTTTAAATAGTCTGCCTACCTTCCCCTGGGCACACAGGAGCCAAGCTGACACCCAGGATGCCTGCCAGCTGCCAGTCATTTCTCTTCTGGAGCAAGAGCTTTTTCCAAACTAGCAAGTTTCTTGGACTCCAAGCTGTCTGGGCTCCTTGGTGGCTTGGCACAGAACCTGTTTTCTCAGGAATTGGGGGATTTATGGTCAGAATCCAGAAGCAGGGGAACTTAGGACAAGACAAAGAGCTGAACCTCAGAATGACGAGGAGGGGATGGCTGGTTCTGGTCCAAACCAGGTGATCCAGAGTCGGGGGCAGCAAAGTTTGTAGAATTTCACCCCTGCCTGGAATGTTCCTGTTAATGAGACTCAGCTCCCAGAGAGAGAGTTCAGGCTGTTTATCTCTGTTGTCTTTACTTGTCTTATGCTTTACTACTGCTCAGAGTATGTGGAGGTAATGCTTTAAAGTCAGGGCAGTAGGTGAAATTCCAGCAGAGACAAAATTTACCGTCGAAAATTCTTTTTTTTTTTTTTTTTTTTTGGTCATATCACACAGCACGTGTGATCTAATCTCCAAGACCAAGATCAAACCCATGCCTTTGCAGTGGAAGCTTGGAGTCTTAACCACTGGACTACCAGGGAAGTCCTCAAAAATTCCTTAAATCCCCTGGAGTATAGTTGACATGGTTTGTTGCATCCAGCCCTATTTAGTAGTATGAGTTACATGCAGAATGTGTGAGATAACAGTCCTTACAAAAAAAACTTTCTTTTCCTGACACTGACCTTTAAACCATCCCAGTAGGGGGCATTGTTTTCCAGTCCCTGGATGAAAATTTGGGCCAGCCAGCCTGTTGATTTTTTCTTAAATGAGGATAAAATTCGCATAACATTAAATTAACCATTTAAAGTGAACAATTCAATGGCTTTTAGTATTAATACATCCACAGAGCTATACAACTGTCAACTCTATCGAGTTCCAAGATATTTTCCTCTCCCCTAAAACAAGACCTTGTACCACTTCCCATCCCATTCCCTCCTCCCCCTAACCACTCCCACAGCCCCCAAACCCCAACCCCAGCTACCTCTGGTCAGTCCACTTTCTTCCTCCATGGCTTTACCTGTTCTGGGGGTTTCACACAAATGGAATCATATAATATGTGACCTTTGTGTCTGACTTCTTTTGCTGTGGATAATGTTCTTGAGGTCCATCCACATTGTAACATCAGTGTTTCATTCCTTATTAGCCCCTCAATTTTTGTTTTGTGATTAAGGCTCCGTGGTTCCAATGCAGGAGTTTGATCTTTGGTCAGGGGACTAAGATCCCACCTGCTACCTAGCACAGTCGAAAACAAAAGAGCTGAATAAATAAATAAATATTTTAGTCTAGGTTCGATACAGGATACAGGATGCTTGGGGCTGGTGCACTGGGATGACACAGAGAGATGATACGGGAAGGGTGGTGGGAGCGGGGTTCAGGGTTGGGAACTCATGTACACCTGTGGTGGATTCATGTCAATGTATGGCAAAACCAATACAGTATTGTAAAGTAAAAAATAAATAAACAAATAAAAATAACTTATATATATATATTTTTTTAAATGAAAAGTCCTTTGGGTAATTTTCTTTGCAACCATCGTCTCAATTCAGAAATTCAACTCTCCAGTCCAATCAATACCCAAGTCTTGACTCAGATGAGACAACACCAAGACTTCTGTCCCACCTCCAGCCCTCGTGCTCCAGCACTGGACTGTGGTCCTTCGCTCCTTTCCCTCTCCCTCTCTGGCTAACTCCAGTTTCTGGTTTCTGTCTGGTTTCTGTGGGTTGGACTGTGGAGGAGGGAAAGCAGGGAAGGGAGGCACGAGATTTGCCACCTGACTGATTCTACGGTAAAATGGCTCACCTGAGTCACCTTGCTCACATTCCCGTGGCTCTTTCAGGGGCTCCAGCTGGGGCCCTGCAGTTGCAACACCTTAATGTGGGCAATGCATTCTTTTCTTTCCTCTGGTCCACTCACTTTGGATGGCCACTATGGCGTCCCAGCCTTTCCAAATAGTCTTCTGAGCAGGACTGTAAAGTCTTGGACTGGTCTCTCTCCCATGAGGGTCAGTTCAGTTCAGTTCAGTCGCTCAGTCGTGTCCGACTCTTTGCATCCCCGTGAATTGCAGCACGCCAGGCCTCCCTGTCCATCACCAACTCCCGGAGTTCACTCAGACTCGCGTCCATCGAGTCGGTGATGCCATCCAGCCATCTCATCCTCTGTCGTCCCCTTCTCTTCCTGCTCTCAATCCCTCCCAGCATCAGAGTGTTTTCCAATGAGTCAACTCTTTGCATGAAGTGGCCAAAGTATTGGAGTTTCAGCTTCAGCCTCAGTCCTTCCAATGAACACCCAGGACTGGTTAGAGGATACTAAAAGCCATTTAAGTTGTGTTGTGTGCTATGCTAAGTCGCTTCAGTTGTGTCCGACTCTTTGCTATCCAATGGACTGTAGCCAGCCAGGCTCCTCTGTCCACGGGATTCTCCAGGCAAGAACACTGGAGTGGGTTGCCATGCCCTCCTCCAGGGGATCTTTCTGACCCAGGGATTGAATCTGTGTCTCTTACATCTGCTGCATTGGCAGGTGGGTTCTTTACCACTTGCGCCATCTGGAAAGTTGTATTAAATATACTCATATATTGATCAACAAACTGGTTTGATGACATTGGTGGACCCATAAAATAATTTGATTCAAAAACTGTATTTAAAAATAAAATTCTCAAAGTAAAAATAACATATCTGTATATACCTGAGCAAAATTTTTAAAGTATTTATACTAATTGCATGAACATTAAACAAAAATTAGAAGGATTATTACTTTAGGTACACAATCAAGTACTTTATTTTGTAGCTGTATCTAATTCTAATATTATATCATACGTACTCTTCTGAAAAAAAAATTTGTTTTCAACTTGGACTCAGTATTTTTAGGTTTTTATAACATAACCTGAAATTATCTTCAAAGTTGCATTTGTCAGTACACTTGAAATTACTGAGATCTTCAAAAGACTCCTCTACAGACCATGATGTTTTTATTTTTTAATTTATTTTATTGAAGTATAGTTGATTTACAATGTTGTGTTATAGCAAAGTAATTCAGTTAATATTCTTTTATTTTTTTATATTCTTTTTTATATTCTTTTCCATTATGGTTTATCACAGGATATTGAATATAGTTCCCTGTGCTACACAGTTGGACCTTGTTGCTTATCCATTCTATATATAATAGTTTGCATCTGCTAGTCCCAAACTCCCAATCCATCCCTCCCACACCCCCTGCCCTTGCAGCAACCACAGGCAGACCATGATATTTTTAATTGAGAAAATATTCTTTACAGGTGCTGAGGTGCCTGGTAAGCTCAAAGGAAATTTTGCTAGATGAAGGAGATTCTCATTTCTAATTTATTTCATATCAAAATGTATAACATTTCAGCCAAGGTATTCTTACACATTGTCTTTTTGCCTCCTTTCAGATTACTTTTCCTTAGTAAGTGTCATTATAAGATAAAAAGGCATCAACTAATGGATCTCCATTTATGACTCTTGAATGCTCTGTCAGACTTGGATTGTAGGCCTTTCTTAATGTTATTCCATCTGGTATTGAATATAAATGTATACAGTTAAAAACAGAAGTTCCATCCAAAGATTCTCCCCTCAAGTTAAGATTTCCCAAAGCACATCCTAGAATTTTTCAATTCCTCTTTTTCATTGTCATGGTTTCCTATTTCCAAGCTTTGTCTTCAGTCATTGCATTTTGCTAAAAAGCTGAAGTTTTATTTTAGTGCTCCATTCATTGAGTACTTGATTAAATATTTCCAACTAATTTTTGACAAAAATGTTGCAACTCCCTTTAAGAAAAGAAGCAGCTTGGTAAGACTCTCGGGCTGATGTACAAAGTAATTCTTCCACAGCTCAGGCATTTCTAACATCTGATTAATGACTCGCCAGCACAAAATGAAAGCATTTTTTAATGCTGCTTCAGCAATATCAGTTACTCTCAGTATGTATAAAAATATTCATAATGTTTAACAACTGCAGTTTTTATTTCTGTTGGTGAATATCACAGTTAGTTTAAATGAGTTAAAAACTACATGTATATCACAACCAAATCCAAGGTCATTGCTGATTTAGTAAAGACATTATTTTGATCATGAAGCTGTGATTCACCAGAGTATATATGTGTATTGAGACCACAGAAACAATTTCATCTTCAGCGTTGGATATTTTAACTAGATTTACAATTATGTGTACATTAATTTCTGAAGTTTTATCCTTGGCAGAATGAACGGCTTAAAGCTTTATTTTGATTTCACTAATAGATTGAAAAAATCAAATCCCCACTAGAGTCAGTTCAGTTCAGTTCACTAGAGTCAACTGATATACTTAAAACATTGGATGACACTGATATCAAATTGCCATCATTTAACTGTTGGAGAAGACTCTTGAGAGTCCCTTGGACTGCAAGGAGATCCAACCAGTCCATCCTAAAGGAGATCAGTCCTGGGTGTTCATTGGAAGGACTGATGCTGAAGCTGAAACTCCAGTACTTTGGCCACCTGATGCAAAGGGTTGACTCATTGGAAAAGACCCTGATGCTGGGAGGGATTGGGAGCAGGAGGAGAAGGGGACGACAGAGGATGAGATGGCTGGATGGCATCACCAACTCGATGGACGTAAGTCTGAGTGAACTCCGGGAGTTGGTGATGGACAGGGAGGCCTGGGGTGCTGCTTTCATGGGGTCACAAAGAGACGGACACGACTGAGCGACTGAACTGAACTGAACTGTTTGCAAAGTTGTTCTTTTACCAGTGGAGCCCACACACTAACAGTTATCACTTCTCTTTGTATATGTACAAGGAAACTGGGAATGAAAAATAAATATGGTTGATTTTTATTGCGGTAAAATAGACATAACAAAATTTACCATGTTAAGGGTATAGTTTAGTGGCATTTAGTACACTCACATTGTTGTGCAACTAGCCCCAGAACCTTTTTATCATCCCACATTGAAACTCTGCACCTGTTAAAAATTTATGCTCTCTCCCTCTAGCTTCTTGCAACCACTATTCTTTTTCCTTCCCTATGAATTAAACTATTCTGAACACTTCAAATAGAAGCATAGAATATTCATCTTTTTGTATCTAGGTGGCGCCAGTGGTAAAGAACGCCCTGCCAATGCAGGTTAGACGAAAGAGACACAGGTTTGATCCCTGGGTCAGGAAGGTCCCCAGAGGAGGGCGTGGCAATCCACTCCAGTACTCTTGCCTGGAGAATCCCATGGATAGAGGAACCTGGCAAGCCACAGTCTACAGGGGCGCACAGAGTCAGACACAAATGAAGCAACTGTAGCACGCACACAATTTCACTTAGCATAACGTCCACAAGGTTCATCCATATTTTAGCACGTATTCAAATATCGTTTTTTAAGCTGAATAATATTCCATTATATGTATCTATCACCTTTTGTTTCTCACTCATCTGTTGATGGACATTTTGGTTGTTTCCACCTCTTGGCTATCATGAATAATGCTTCTATGAACATGGAACTATAAAGATCTGTTCAAGTCCCTCATTTCAACTTTTTCAGGCTTATTATTAGAAGTAGAATTGCTAGATCAAATGGCAGTTCTGTGTTTACTATTTTGAGTAACTGGTATCCCATTTTCCATTGAGACTGTTCCATTATACATTCCCAACAGCTATACACATGAGACCCAATTTCCCCACATCATCACCAATACTTGTTATTTCCTGCTTTGTAGTAACAGTCATTCTGATGGATGTGAGTTGGTCTCTCATTGTGATGTTAATTTCCATTTCTCTAAGGGTTAGGGACATCAAGCATCTTTTCATACTTTTCAGCTATTTATATATCTTCTTTGAAGATATGTCTATTAAAATTCTTTGCCCCAAGATATGCAAGATTAATTTTAAGGAGCAGTCATTTGATAGGAATGAAAAGTCCTTGTTCACAGAGAGATGTGTCAATGGACTTTACTGGAGCTGCGCATGTTAAAGTCATTCACTTAGGGCATCACATCCTAAAAACAATCACTACCTTTTGCTGTGGATGTTGACACTTCTTCAGTAGATTCGTGTCTTCTGGTTTCACTGTGGTCAGTGCCCATAGCTCCTGTGGCGTCTGCATAAACATTAACATTTTTTGCTAGGTATATGCTCATCATCGACTTTCTTGAGAAGCAGAAAAATAGTGCTTAAGCTTTCATTAAATATGCACATGGATTTTTTTTGAGCTTCATTATGACCAGAGGGGTTTATTGAAAATGTAAACAGTGTTACAAAGAGGTGCAAAGAATAAACAAAGCTCCACCATGTGATAAGGGACAGCACCCCTACAGTGAGAGAGCACGTGGACTTCTCTCCGTGCTGCAGGATAAAACTGCTCAGCTTCTATCCCACATACATACCATACACCTCATCTGGAGCCTCCACACCTCCCGTTGACACCATCAACGAGCAGCCTGGTGGCTTTGAGCATCACAGCCTTATTGGCACAACTGGCTGGCACAACAAATGGTCACCAGATCATCAGTATCAAACACTTTCTTCTACTATCAGATGAGACTGGCAGCAGCTGGCTTTCCCTGGTCACCATGTCACGGTGCGCTTCATTGCTTTGTGAGCACCCTATGTGCTGTCCTTCAAAGAAAGGTATTGGTTACGTTTTGCACCTGGAAAAGACAGACATTGGTAGGAAACATCTGGCTTGAGCCACACATGTCACACACAACTAGATGAGGGCATAGTGGCAGCTACAAGTGTCAAGGGAGGTCCACCACACCCATGCAGTTTATTTGAATGAAACTATTTATAACAGACTTTGGTGGGGACTTCCCTGTGGGGCCAGTGGCAGGGGGCTTGGGCTCGATCACTGGTCAAGGAACTAGATCCCACATGCTGCAACTAAGACCCAGCACAGCCAAATAAATACATAATAAATAAAACAAATATAGGCTTTCAGTAGAAAGACGTGTGGTCATCTCTTCCTGTGAGAGCACCAAAATTGCAACTAGCTGTTGAACGACCATCGATAGGAGGACACTGGAACCCACCAAAAAAGAAGATACTCTATGTCCACAGACAAAGAAGAAGCCACACCGAGATGCTCAGAGAGGTGCAAACACAATAAAATCAAATTCCGTACCTGCCAGGTGGGCAACCCACAATCTGGAGAACAAATCAAATAAACATAAAAAACAGACTTTGTTTATGAACAACACACTGAACAGAATGAGACCTCAAGACAACTGATCTAAACTAGAACTGCCTCCACAAATTAGGGCAGGTGGTTGTTTATTGATGGTCCCCAATAGGTCCACGCAAAATCTCTCACATCCTTGCCTGGACAAGCTCTGATGCACACACAGCAGCAACCACCCTTTGCTTCTCCACCAAGGCAACTTACAAGCTCATCTTTCTTGTCTTAAAGACTTCCTAGGCAGGACTCAGAAAACTAAGATCATGGCATCCAGTCCCATCACTTCATGGGAAATAGATGGGGAAACAATGGAAACAGTGACAGACTTTATTTTTTGGACTCCCAAATCACTGCAGATGGTGACTGCAGCCATGAAATTAAAAGACACTTGCTCTGTGGAAGAAAAGCTGTGAACAACCTAGACAGCATATTGAAAAGCAGAGATATTACTTTGCCAACAAAGGTCCATCTAGTCAAAGCTATGGTTTTTCCATTGGTCATGTATGGATGTGAGAGTTGGACTATAAAGAAAGCTGAGCACCAAAGAATTGATGCTTTTGAACTGTGGTGTTGGAGAAGACTCTTGAGAGTCCCTTGGACTGCAAGGAGATCAAACCAGTCAATCCTAAAGGAAATAAGTCCTGAATATTCATTGGAAGGATTGATGCTGAAGCTGAAAATCCAATATTTTGGTCACCTGATGTGAAGAAAAGACCCTGATGTTGGGAAAGATTGAAGGCCAGAGGAGAAGGGGATGACAGAGGATGAGATGGTTGGATGGCATTACTGACTCGATGGACATGAGTTTGAGCAAACTCTGGGAGTTGGTGATGGACAGGGAAGGCTGGGGTGCTGCAGTCCATGGGGTCACAAAGAGTCGGACAAGACTGAGCAACCGAACTAAACTGAGGCAAGACTCAAACACCAATCTACTATGTCCCCACTTGACCACAAAGAATCAGCAACAGAGAATCCACTGCTTTGAGATCATCTGGGTACACAGCCTGGCCCTACTACTTGGCCACTATGTGAAACCGAATTAACGGCAAAGACCAGGAGCAGTTAATACTCTGGTCCCTCATCTATAAAATGATCATGAGTACTCGCCTTATGGTACATTGAATTGTCAGATTTAAGGCAACACCCAGCTAAATCTGAATTTCAGATAACAAATAAAGGAAACATAAAATAAATGTTTAGGAAATGTATGTTCCAAATGTATTAGGGCAGCCTGGATTTTTCATTGCTGAAATCTAACAACTGAATTGGCACAGCCATTGGGAAAGTGCCTGGCATACCATAGAGTAAGTTACATAGTTAACTGTTGTTTTATTAAATTTCATTTTATTTATTATATTTTAGTGTTTTATTGTAGTATAAGTCACATGATATAAACATTCCTTAACCATATTTAACTGCACATTTCAGTGGAACTAAGTACATTCACATTGTTGTGCAGCCCTCACCATCAGTTTAGTTCAGTTCAGTCGCTCAGCCGTGTCCGACTCTTTGTAACCCCATGGACTGCGGTGCCCCAGACTTCCCTGTCCTTCACCAATTCCTGGAGCTTGCTCAAACTCATGTCCATTGAGTCAGTGATGCCAGCCAACCATCCCCTTCTCCTCCTGCCTTCAATCTTTCCCAGCATCAGGGTCTTTTCCAAGGAGTCAGTTCTTTGCATCAGGTGGCCAAAGTATTAGAGTTTCAGCTTCAGCATCAGTCCTTCTAATGAATATTCAGGACTGATTTCTTATAAACTGGGACTCTGTCCCTGTTAAACACTAACTTTCCATCCTCCCTCCCCACCACCCACCACCCCTCCCTGGTCCCTGGCATCTACTAAGGTATTTTCTGACTCTGAATTTGACTATTCTTGGTATCTCAAATAACGAGAATCAAACAGTATTTGTCCAGTGTATATTGGAATGCATTTTAAAAGTTCAGTTCAGAATGCATTTTAAAAGTTAACAATATATATCCTGGGCTTCCCTGGTGGCTTAGCAGTAAAGAATCCACCTGCAATGTGGGAGACCTGGGTTCGAGCCCTGGGTGGGGAAGATCCCCTGGAGGAGGGCATGGCAACCCACTCCAGTATTCTTGCCTGGGAAATCTCATGGACAGAGGATCCCTTGGGGTTGCAAAGAGTTGGACACAACTTAGCAACTAAACAACAATAATATGTCCTACAAACAGACGATACCTTCTTTTTCCTTTTTCTTGTGCTGTTAAGTTCTCATCAGCTGTTTGTATTACACACAGTAGTGTATACTTTTGCTGTTGTTAAAGCTTTAGGGCCAAGGGGAAACGTTTCAGCACAGGGAAAGGGGGCTGGGGGGGGGGAGGGGCACAGGGCTGTTCCCTCTATTTCTCAGGCGGCTTCTGTTTCTTTCTCTCCTTTTTTGCGGGCGTGAGACTTTTATGTTCTTGTCTCCGAGAGGCCTCGTTGACCCGCAGTCTGCTTCTCTGCTTCCCATTTCTGCTGCCTTCATGATAATGTCCCTCCCCACACAGCCTTCTGCTTCCAGTCTACACAACCCAGGAGACCCAGCCCTGTCTTAGTTTGGATTGTTCTAGGAGCAGACACTGACGAAAGGAATCTAGGGATGTAGTCTGTTTGGAGGGCACCCCACGAACCCTGTGGAGACTGAGGAGGTAAAAGAAGAAGGAAGTCAATATAACAGATTTCACTGGGCAAATTACCATCACATGCAATGAACCTCAGTCCTGCTGGGAAACCCTGGAAAACAGAGTCATCCCAGCTGGGGGCTGAGGAAGCTGCCTATTTACCCCCTGGATCTACTCATCAGGCTGAGGGCTGCTTCTCGGGGCATTAACTCTCTGGCATTTCTGTCTGGCCTGGTGCTATGCACGCTCCCACTGCCAGACAGACGTCCTCAGGTGGTGAGCACAGATGTGGCTGCTAGCTGCCCTGGGTGAGCAGACAGGAGGAGGGTAGAGGGGAAAAGTGGGGGGGGTGCGGGGCTGTGGAAGCATCTCCTCTGCATGCACCCACCCGGTGGAGAAATCTGTGTCTCAGTGCAAATTCTCAAGGGAGAGCACCTGATTGGTCACTGTCCAGCCAATGGGCTGGTTAGTATTGGGTCACATGGTAGCCCTCACTCCACTCACCCAAGGCTGGGTGGTCCCAGGGTCTGGGAAGGCATCCTGACTGGCTCCTTCCGCTGCAGCACTGAGCTGGGTAGTTCTCAGAGCAAAAGCACCCCACACACAACCACCACATTCTGGTAGCTCATTATGTCTGTGCTTTCCTTTGAGGCTAAGATTCATCTCCTAAATCTGCCCCTTACCAGTCAGGAACCTTCCAGACCAGGTCCAGTCAATCTGTGGCATACCTTTCCAAGGCCACATTCACAGGCCCTTGTTTCTTCTCCTTTCTGTACTAAATCAACAGCCTCAATTTCTCCATCTTTTCTTCTTAGCGTACTTGTGTTTTCATCTGGTCAGAAGAACCCTCCGTCCAAAAGAGCAGATGAGAGGGAGGAAGGTAGGGGCAGGAAGCTCGATCCTCATGTTCTGACTTGGGCCCTGAGTGTTTAGAGGGCTGGCAAGGTGGCCATGGGGCAGAAGGCCTGGCCTCGGTCTGAACCGTCTCGTTCCAACTGAGGCTTCATCTCAGAAGCCAGATGGTGCTGCGCCCTGCTGTCTCCAGGAAGAGCCGCTGGGCAACGAGGTGAGGAATCAGCTCCCACCACCCACACCATGCCAGCTGTCCAGGAAACCGAAGTAAACCACCTTCCTGGGGGCTGGAGAGACTGCACCACTGCCTACGGGACCCCAGGAAGACAAAGGATTGTCTGTAACAAGAACATCTCCTGAGGCAGGCCTCTAACTAGGCCATTTGTATCAATGGGGACCCATTCATTAAAGAGAGCAAGGTTTCATCAGGGATGCTAACTAGGATGGGACAAACAACAAAATAGGAGGACAAATGAAAGTCAGACCAAGAGGCATGCAAACACCCAGCCTTGGCTGATAACTTCTCCGTCTGAGTTCAACAGATCTAACTCACCTTGGCCCTTCTTAGAACTGAATCCTCCCGAGTCTGGCTGATGACTTGATGCCACCCAGAGGCTTTATTTAGTTGTTAGTGGCTTCTGTCCCCATCAGGGTCAGTTTTTCCTTCGTTAAGCTTATCAACTTTATTAGTTTCCACAGATTGCCACAACCCATAACCACCAACTGGGTGCTTAGCATGTCAGGAATTTATTACCTCCTGGTTCTACAGGCTGGAAGTCTGAAAGCAGGGTGTCGGCAGGGTCAGCTCCCTCCAATGGCTCCTGGGAAGCTCTGTCCTCTGCTTTCCCAGCCTCAGCAGGATGCCAGCATTCCCTGGCTTCCCTGGCTCATGGCCTCATCCCTCCAATCTCCACTTCCATCTTCACACCATCTCTTCTATGGATGTCTGCGTTTCCTCTCCTTTCTTTGTAAGGCCATGTATCATTAAAAATAGAGTTCATGGGGTTAATCCAGGATGACTCACCTGTCATCTCTAAGATCCAAATACCTTTTTCCCAAAAAAGTCACATTCCTAGGCTCCCAGGACCCATCTTTTTGGAGGTCACCATTCAACTCCCTACACCAGCTAATTTAAAAGTCTTGAAAAGTTTGCTCTTGAAGGATTTATTGAGTGCCAGCTCCATGCCAGGCTCTGCAGAGTGGGGTCTCCTTTACAACACCCCCTACCTGTGGTCCAGCAGTGTCTCAAGGAACTACTCCACTCTCATTTCACAGTCATCACCTGGCTGGACAGCCACTGTCCCCAGCAGCTGTTGTTCCCAGCAAGCCAGGGAGGACCCGGGCTGACCAAGCAGAAGGTCCCTTTTTGCTGGTCAGCCTTGCTTTGAACTGATCGTGGGCACCTAGTAAAAGTACTCAGCCAGGAAGCCAGTACCACGTAGTCTGCATAGCACAGCAGCCTGGAAGCACCTACTCGGGTTTTTGATCTGGGATTGAAGGGCACTCGTTGGCTGGAGCTGTCCTGACAGCAACCAGCTGCATGGTTTAAAACCAGAATTAGAATTGTATTTGAAACCAGAATAAACAGAATCGTATTCTTTCATAGCTCTGGAGACTAAAAGACTGGAATCGGAGTGCCAGCAGTGGGTGCTCCCATTATGGTCCTCATGGAGAATCTTCCCGTCTCTTCCTAGTTTCTGGTTGTGATTCTTGGGGTCCCAGCAGCACCACTCTGGTCTCTGCCCCTGTGGTGACATGGCCTTCTCTTTGTGTGTGTGTCCCCACGTCATCTTCCTCTTCTTATAAGCACACTTGTCATACTGGACTGACTTAGTTACCACCTCATCTTAATTGCATCTAAAACCACCCTATTTCCAAATAAGGTCATGTTCTGAGGACTTAGGGTTAGGACTTCGAAGTATATTTTGAGAGGACACAATTCAGCCCATTAACAGTGAGCAAAGATTTGCTATTGTTGTTAAGTCCTAAGTCATGCCCGACACTTTGTGACGTCATGGACTACAGCACACCAGGCTTCCCTGTCCTTCACTATCTTCCAGAGTTTGCTCAAACCCATGTTCATTGTGCTGGTGATGCCATCCAACCATCTCGTCCCCTGTCGTCTGCTTCTCCTGCCTTCAATCTTTCCCAGCATCAGGATCCTTTGTAATGAATCGGCTCTTCATATCAGGTGGCCACAGTATTGGAGCTTCAGCTTCAGCATCAGTCCTTCTGATGAATATTCAGGACTGATTTCCTTTAGGATGAACTGATTTGATCTCCTTCAATCCAAGGGACTCTCAAGAGTCTTCTCCAGCACCACAATTCGAAAGCATCAGTTCTTCAAAGCTCAGCCTTCTTTATGGTCCAACTCTCACATCCACACATGACTACTGGAAAAACCATAGCTCTGACTATACAGACCTTTGTAAGCAAAGTGATGTCTCTGCTTTTTAATACACTATTTAGATTTATCATAAGTTTCCTTCTAAGAAGCAAGCATATTTTAATTTCATGGCTGCAGTCATGAAATTAAAAGCAAAGCGCTATGTGTAGTCAAATGCAGGCTGGCACCTGGGGCTTGATCAAGCCCCCTGGGATCGTCGGAACCACACCCACAAGCCTGGTGTCTCCGTGGCAGGCCTCCAGGGCCCCACCTCCCAGGCTGGGGATATCTTAGAGGGAACTGCTGATCCAGAACACTTCTTTCGGGGACCAGGAGGATACAGCAAGTCCCGGCTGCCGGGTCTGGAGGTGCTGGTGTTTGTGCCCCCGCCCCACCCGGTCCTGTTCTGCTTCCCTCCAGTGTACGACAACGTACGAACTATGGTTACTGATTTCATGCATCTCTCCACCGACCCGCGGGGCTCTTGCTCTTCTGTCAGCTCCTGGTCACTACTGGCAGCATGAAAGATTGTGCTTGGTGTTTATTTACGACACTGATATAGTCATTCATGGCAGAAGACAGATCACGTCACTTCTCTGTCCAACACCCCAAAGGGCTTCTGTCTAGCTCAGAGTATTCCTTATTTTTTCTTTTTTGGTGGTGCTCAGGATCTTAGCTCCTGGTCAGGGATCTAATCCATGCCCCCTGCAGTGGAAGCATCGAGTCTTAACCACTGGACCACCAGAGAAGTCCCTCTTGCTCAGAGTAAAAGTCCTTACAAACGTACACGGCCATGTGTAAAACAGCCAGTGGGAAGCTGGGGTATGGTACAGGGAGCTCAGCTCGTGCTCTGTGATGACCTAGAGAGGTGGCATGGGGGAGGGAGGGAGACTTAAGCGGGAAGGGATATATGTATGCCTATGGCTGATTCACACTGTTGAACAGCAGAAACTAATACAACATTGTAAAGTAACTGTATCCCCAGGTCCTGCACAGACCGCCCTGTGCATCGCTTCTCCACCCTTCACCCTGCTCTCAGCGCCCAGTGGCCGACCTGCAGTGGGTTCTCTGGCTTCCGAGAGGGTTCGGACAATAGGGGACCCTGGGCAGGCAACCAAGGGAGAGAGCAGAGGAGAGCTGGGGTGCTTGTTCCCTCAGCTTCCTCCCTGCAGGGCCCTACATGGCGCCCAGTGTCACTTAACCAGCACACAGCCATCTCCTCTCTGCCCAGGTTCGAGTAGCTTCTCCTTTTCCTGCCCCTTCAGCTTCAGAACTAGTAATGGCACCCAGGGGTTACTGAACTGTCCCTTGGGGTGCCCCAGAATCCTGTCTACTCTGCAAGCAGTCCTTTCATTAAACTCTCCTCCAATCACCCCAGTGTGCGCAGACCATCAGCTTCCAGGCACGACCTTGACCGACGCTCCCCTTCTCGTCTCTCTACCCTTCTCCCCTCACTCCATCCACATAGCCACACTGGCCACCTCACTGTGCCTTGGACTCCCCAGGCTCACTCTCACCTCTACACAGGCTTTTAAATTTTATTTTGTATTTTTTAAAAATTAATACTTTATCCTTTTAGAGCAGTTCTAAGTTCACAGCAAAATTGAGCGGAAGGCATGGACATTTCTCATATATCTCCTCCCTTCAACAGGCATAATCTCCCCACTATCAACAGGGTTTCCCAGGTGGTACTAGTTAGTGCTAAAGAACCCATCTGCCAGTGCAGGAGACATAAGAGACATGGGTTCCATCCCTGGGCCAGGAAGATCCCCTGGAGGAGGGCATGACAACCCACTCCAGTATTCTTGCCTGGAGGATCCCATGGACACAGAAGCCTGGTGGGCTACAGACCGACTGAAGCGACTTAGCACACGCTCACGCATTCACCCTACTATCAACAGCACTCACCAGTGTGGCGTATGTGTTACAGTTCTGAACCTACACTTACTGGGGCCGCTGGCAGAGGAGCAAGAGGGAATCCATCTTGAAGGCTGTCAGCCGTCTTAAGGCAGGATGTGAACTGGGCCTGAACCTGTTAACTATCATTAAAGAAAAACCAGGAAACCCTGTCTTCACAAATGGCAAACAAAGATTGGAAGTAAAGGTCAGGTTGTCTCAGTTAGATTAAGGACAGCGCCCGCACCTGCACATTGTAAAACTAATTACTGATGTGTAACCAGTCATGTAGTTGGGGGTATAAAACTGAGTCCTCTGAAATCACTGGGGTCCCTGTTGTGAACTGATACCCCTTGGGCCCTCTAGCATAATAAACTGAACTCCACTGTCTTGGGTGTCCTTCGAGGAGTGTTTTGTGACTCCAGATTCTACAACACACCGAGACATCCTCATGTTTGATACATCACCCAAAGTCTGCAGTTTACACTGGGGTTCACTCTAGATGTTGTACATTCTATGGGTTTAGACAAATGTATAATGACATCTGTTCTTCACTGTGGTATTAGTTTCGTTACCTAAAAATTCTCTGTGCTCCACCTAGTCATCTTTCCTTTCCTCAGCTCTGGCAACCACTGATCTTTTCACTGTCTCCATAGTTTTGCCTTTTCAGAATGTCATACGACAGGAATCACAGAGTATCACAGAGTATCAGGAATCACCCTGAATCTTCCTCCTTACAGTTCCAACACCCCCCCACACCCACCCCCAGCACTTCCAAGCCTCTTAGCTTTCTTTGTTTTTTTTCAGGTACATAACTCCTTCTAGGATGCTCTACGGTGTCTATATTTGGTATTTTATTGTCTATTTCCCCTGCCTGTAAAATGGAGATTCCATAGGGAATGTCTGACTGTTTTGGTTTTTGTTCATGGATATACAGGGCTTCCCATGTGGTGCAGTGATAAAGAATCCGCCTGCGAATGCAGGAGATGAGGAGACACAGGTTCAATCCCGAGGTCGGGAAGACCCCCTGGAGTAGGAAGTGGCAACCCACTCCAGTATTATTGCCTGAAAAATTCCAGGGACAGAGGAGTCTGGCAGGCTATAGTCCATAGGGTCACAAAGAGTCAGACACGACTAAGCACACAGCACACACACACAGGAATATATCCCCATACCTAGAACAGTTCCTGACCCGTGTTAATCATTCATTCATTCAACAAAAATTTACTGTGTGTCTATAATGTTGGCGGGCACTGTCTAAGCGCACAAGCACATGCTTCATCCACATTCCTTGCCTTTTTTCCCCTCTCCCTTACCTGGCCTCTGGCTCACAGCTGCCCAAACCCTCTGGCCTCTGGGTGCCCTGCACTGCCACCCCAGAGAGCCAGCCTTCCAGCCCTGGCAGGAGCTCTGCTCTTTACTGTGGCTGGGATGACCGTGAGGGCCGGTGAACCCCTTCCGTGTGGGATGATCACAGAGGAGCCTCTCCTGACCGCTTCCCGCCACTGTATGAAGCTGAGCTCTTTGAAGCCAGAGTTTGCGGGTTGGCTCATTTTTAAACAATGATACGGTTTTACACATTCAGCACTTCTGTATGAGGCCCTGAGCAGCTGCTCTAGCCAGCTTCCTTCCAGCTCTCTCTGATAAATCGACTTCTAAGCCAACGACCTCTTTCAGTTCAGCAAGAACTTAGGTGAATCTCACCTTGGAGATGCGCTTCATCAGAAGGTGACAAGACCATGACGGCAGACGTTCGAGAGAGTTTCTCTGCATTATTCTTCAGGCACAATGGATTATGGAGTTGACCAGAGAGTCTCCTGTAACTTTCCCTCGGGGCTCCTGGAAATGTAGCTGGACATAAGCCAGAAAGAAAAAAAAAATCTCTACATGCAAACTACCCTGGTTCTAGCAGGCATGTTGCATCTGTTACTTTTTAAGAGCAGGGGAGCTGCTCATAGAGATGGGGGGCTTGTGTTTGCTAAACCCTGAAGGCAGCAAGCACTCCCAAAGGGGATTGAGATAATAGGTTCTGGGCCTTGTCTCTTCTGAAGCTTTATTGAAGTGAGTTGGAAACCCTGTGGGTCAGTACAGCACAGGTGTTAAAACTATGGTGAGTCGTGGGCATTTCTGGCGCCTTTCTGGGTGGGATGAGACACCCAAGGTATGATATCCTCAGTCTTCTCTGCTTCCAAGACACAGAGGGAAGAACAATGGCGTGGGGTATTCTGGGAGGCTCCATTGCATCTACGGATGAAAGATACTGCTTCAGCTAGCACATGGAGGTTTGGCGTTCTCCTTAGTCAGGAGGCAAGAAGACAAAAGGAAGGAAAGGTGTGGCTGGAGAGAACGAGAGCACGCTGCTCTCAGAGTACACAGGGCCCTCACCTGAGGGGCCCCCGTGTTGATGATATGTCCTCCATAGGACCTCAGAGAGCAGGAGATAGAGGCTGGGGGTGCTGCTGGGATCTGGGAGTGCAGCCCCCAATGCTGAGTGCAGGGCGACTGTTGCGATTGTCAACTACAAGCTAGCACCTGCCGAGAGCATTACCAGCAACTGAACAACAAGGGCGTTTTGCCACCTGCCTCTATGGAGACTGGACCCCGCGCTGCTGCAGGTGTTGGCCTTCAACAACCCCTGCGGGAGTTCAGGGTGGAGTGAGGCGCTCTGTGCTCCAGGGAATCTGGTGGGACCGGTCTTGAGCTAGCTGGATATTAGGGGGAACAGATTTTATGATCCAAATCCTTGCATCTCCTCATATCTAGAGAAGCACTAAATCTCTTCATGGTGACATCAGATCCTCCTGACTAGGAGAGAACCTCTTGTAAAGTAAGGGCTTGATTGCACTGAATTCCCCCTTCACCAAAATCTTATATATTGACCTCCCCTCACTGCCTCTTTGGAGCACTCTCTCTCTTAGAGTTATCTGAGATTCTTCCTCCTAGGCTACATTCCTCAGTTTAGTTCAGTCGCTCAGCCATGTCCAACTCTTTGTGACCCCATGGACTGCAGCACACCAGGCCTCCCTGTCCATCACCAACTCCTGGAGCTTGCTCAAACTCATGTCCATCAAGTCAGTGATGCCATGCAACCATCTCATCCTCTGTCGTCCCCTTCTCCTCCCGCCCTCAATCTTTCTCAGCATCAGGGTCTTTTCCAATGAGTCAGTTCTTTGCATCAGGTGGCCAAAGTATTGGCATTTCAGCTTCAGCATCAGTCCTTCCAGTGACCTCATTTTGCCCCAAATAAAACTCAACCCTTAGCTCTCAAGTGGTGCATCTTTTTTCAGTGGACACAGTAATTTGTGACAGAAATCTCTCCAAGGCGACCCCCCTTCCGCCCGCCTAACCACCACGAGTATGATGTGGAAGGACCCTTGACAGGTTGAGGTTTGCCTGTCAAGAGTCAGTTGCAAGCTTCAGGTTTCGGACCAATGGTATCTGAGGTTTCCTTGGCCAGTCTGAACACAACTCAAGTAAGGGCCCTCCCCCACTATCCCCGCTCAAAGGCACCTGCACTCTCATGAGGCCTCTTCTAGGGTTTGGCCACTCCCAGGTCCCTCTGCTGAAGCTGAAACTCCAATACTTTGGCCACCTAATGCGAAGAACTAACTCACTGGAAAAGACCCTGATGCTGGGAAAGATTGAAAGCGGGAGGAGAAGGGGACGACAGAGGATGAGATGGTTGCATGGCATCACTGATTCACTGGACATGAGTTTGAACAAGCTCCAGGAGATGGTGAAGGACAAGGAAGCCTGGTGCGCTGCAGTCCGTGGGGTTGCAGAGTCGAATACGACTGAGACTGAGCGACTGAACTGAGGTCCCTCTGGGCCTTTGAAACCAGTCTTGTCAGCATATGAGGGGAGGGTGCGGCTCCACAGCGCCGCCTGACGGCAGGGGGCGAGAGTGCAGCGCTTCCTCGCGCAGCAGAGCCCTGCAGGATTCCAGCAGGGGGACAGAGTGCGGCCCTCCCCTAGGCTCACCGCAGGCATCTAAGTAGCACCGCTGATGCCCTTTGGCTCTGCAGCTCTGCAGGTCCCTCTAGCTCTCAGCTCCGAGGGGTCAGGCCAAGGAGTCCCTCAGAGAGACTCCACCCCTGTGTCCTTTTCTGCTCAGGAGCCCCATGCAAGAACTCCTCCAGCTGCAAAGCTGTATTTGTCATTCTTGATTCCGCCCACCGGTTCACTGTTCTAGCTGAGAGGTAGCTTAGCCACAGCCACAGGCACACAGATTTTCAGCTTCTGTTTGTTTCTTGGTCTCTTAAGCCAATCGTTCTGTCATTGGGTTAGAAGTGCCTGCAAGGTGTGGGGAGCTGAGAGGCGAGGGAGGTGGCCCAGAGCTCTAGGGCTCTGTGTGGCCTTGGGCTGTGTCCTGTCCACCTGTAACCTCACTCTGTCCCACCCTTGCTCCTCCTGGCTAAGGGCCCTGGGCTATGTGTCCTGTGTTTCCATCTTCTTTGTCTCTTGTCCTTGGCACTACCTTTCTGGCTTTGACCTTGGCTTCCCCTTGAGAGTTTTCTGGCTTCCACCCAACACACTGTGGGTGTGCTGTCTTCAGCAGATGCTCGTCCCAGCTCAGCCTGGTCCCAACACCCTCTAATTCTGCCACCCTTCCCTTGCTGTGGGTGGTGCTCAGGCTGGGCACCACAAGTAGGAAAAGAAAATGTTCTTAAACTTAGCAACCTGGGCTCGAGCAGAAGGGGAAGAACTGAGGCAGGTGCTATATAAATCTTACCTACATCTCCTGGGGCAGAAAGGTATGGAGGGGGAAGAGAATGGGTGAATGCATGGTTTATACGGATGTAGCTTTAATGTAATCTAGAATGCAAACGTCTCAGGAGAGATGTTCATAAGTAAGTAAGTAAGTGTTAGTCGCTCTGTTGTGTCTGACTCTGCAATCGCATGGACCATAGCCCACCAAGCTCCTCTGTCCGTGGACTTCTCCAGGCAAGAGTACTGGAGTGGGTTGCCATTCCCTTCTCCAGGGGATCTTCCTGACACAGGGATCAAACCCAGGTCTCTCACACAGCAGGCAGATTCTTTACCATCTGAGCCACAGGGAAGCTTTAATGTAATGTAGAATGCAAACATCTCAGGAGAGATATTCATGGTCCAGTTTAATTGGATGAATGGACTGGGCGGGGATAAGGGCTGGGTAACCAAGGGCTGCCCATGGTGGGGTGGTGAGAACAAAGACTGGGGCTAGGCTAGAGGAAGGAATTCGTAGTGAGTGTTAGGGAAAAAACCTCTCTATACTCAACAAAGCCAATGATACTTGATGGGAACAGTGATTAGCAGTCAATAGTAGTCCAGATAAAGAGAGGGTGGAAGGATCAGTGTGATGTTAATGGGGAATCCAGGTGCAGGGAATAGCTAACAACCCAACAGGTGGGGTGGGTAGTATAACCTGGTGATCATTCCTAAGGGTTGAGATTGAGTTAAGGTATGGTGAGTTTCCTGGAGAAGGAAATGGCAACCCATTCCAGTATTCTTGCCTGGAGAATTCCATAGACAGAGAAACCAGGGGGCCTACAGTCCACGAAGCCACAAAGAACTGGACCAGACTGAGCGACTAACACACACTCGATGGGGTTCACCGAGTTGGGCATGAGATGCTTCAAGTTCTCCTGCTCAAAGGTCAGCAAAATTAAATGCCTTTTGAAACAGACTAGGCATCACCGACTCAATGGACATGAGTTTCAGCAAGCTCTGGGAGATAATGAAGGACAGGGAACCCTGGCTTTCTCCAGTCCATGGGGTCGCAAAGAGTCAGACACGACTTAGCAGCTGAACAACAACAATTAACATAAATGCATGGGCTTCCCCGGTAGCTCAGCTGGTAAAGAATCTGCCTGCAACGCAGGAGGAGACCCTGGTTCGATTCCTGGGTAGGGAAGAATCCCCTGGAGAAGGGATAGGCTGCCCACTCCATTATTCTTGGGCTTTCTTGGTGCTTCAGCTGGTAAAGAATCTGCCTGCAAATGTTAGAGGATAGAAAGGCGAAGATCATGCCTACTGCAGAGGGCACAGCTGTGGTCATCATTAGAGCTCTTCCCATTAGCGCTGACCTGCTTTCCAGGCACTGGGTAGGATTTCACGTCCCCATCTCCTCTGGAGTCAGGAGAGTCATGTGGGTTGCTCATGCCGATGAAACCCACAGGGCATGTGTCCTTCCAGGAGGAAGCTTTAAGAACAGGTGAGCTGTTCACTCCACCCTCTTCCTTCACGGCCGCAGTGTCCCGTCAGCACATGTCAAGATGGAGCCTCTGCCATCTTGAGTGGACACATAAGCAGAACCCTCTGCTGGCACATGACCAGAAATAAACTTCATCTGTGTTAAACCACTCAGATTGGGGGGGTGCTACTGTGGTACAACATAACCTAGCCCACCCACTGGACACTTCTGTGCATGAATCGGTGTGACGAAGACCAAGGAGTTTTCCTTCATCGGCAAGGGGATTTTGAAATTCCCCTCAGAACTTCAAGAATTTCTGAGTCCTTTGCCAGCCTTATGTGGCTAAAAGAAGAACCACCAAAAAGCAACTCCCCATGCCTGAGTTTTTTCCCACTTCATTGAAAAGAAAGTGAAAGTGTTAGTCCTTCAGTCGTGTCTGACTCTTTGTGACCCCATAGCCTATGTCGCCCATCAGGCACCTCTGTCCATGGAATTCTCCAGGCAAGAATACTGGGGTAGGTAGCCATTCCCTCTCCAGGGGATCTTCCTGACCCAGGGATCAAAGCCAGGTCTCCTGAACTGCAGGCAGATTCTTTACCATCTGAGCCACCAGGGAAAGCCCCCACTTCATCGAGGAATCATACAGTCTCCATTAGCCTCATCAAGACAGCATTCAGTGGTGGCCACCTAGTTACTCGTGGTCTGAGGAATGGAGAGCAGCCTGGCTCAGGAAGAAGCATGGATGGAAAGAGCTTTGGCTGCATGCCTGGTCCTAGGGCTATACATAGCCAATACACAACTCTTAAAGGGGGACAATGATACTGCTTGATTCCACTTGGTGTCACCCTTAGGAGAGAGGTCATCCCAAGTGGATCTGTCAGGCCAGGAAGCGGTGCTGGGGTTTAGAGGCTTCAAGGAGCAAAACTGGGAGGCAATCTCCCTGCGTTCCTGTTTCCTCACCTGTAAAATGGCACGGTACAGATCCACTGGGTCCTCCTCCACACTGAACACTGGGCCGGGCCCCGGGGATACAGACGGACATGTCACAGCATCTGTCCTCAAGGATCTCACAGTCTAGCACACCGCTGCAGAAGATGCATGGCAAATGGTTACGGGTCTGGAAGAAGACAGAGAGCTTGTACCACAATGGAAATCGATTTTCATCATTAGGCACACTGCCTAGATCAGCTGACTTTTTTTTATAGTAAGACTTTCTCAATGAAGGAAGCTGGGGGTTGATTTACAAATTCTTCGTTGTGAATGATAATGGTTTGTGACGCTGATTCATTGGCTGCACCTTGAACATGACTGTCTAGTAGTTGCAAGACTCACTCTAAAAGGTAAGCAGCAGAGAAAGCACGCTGCTGGTTTAGCGATGGCAGGGCTGTGGGTGTCGCGCCCCATCCCCTCGGCACTGGCCATTCCAGAGGCCATGCTGACTGTTCCTTCCTGTGAGCACTTGCAATGTTCCACCTGAGGGCTTTCTTTGAGGGCCAGCATGTAGGGAAGACAGAGGTGCTGAGAGCTGATGCCCCAGGGAGCAACCCTTGGTCAGTGAAGGGGATTTGGAGCAGAAGAACCCAGCTTTTTGTCCCTTGAATGGGACAGTTCTGTTGCATGCTCTATACTCTCAGAGGTCCCCAGCCAGACTACGCTCCAGTTGCCCATGGTAGTAACCTGCTGGTTACAGACTGCATCTTGTCTCCTTCCCCTCCTTCTCCCCCATCCAGATTCTCCTTGCAGTTCTGCCTGAGATCACCTTCCAGTTAACTACGTGCCCTCACATTCTTGTCTCAGGATCTGCTTCTGCGGGAGCCTTAGGAGACACCGTGCTAAGTTAATGATCCCAGGAAATAAATGTGCTTCAGAAGCACTTTGGAGGGGGGCAAGAAAATGCTCTCTTAGAGCTTCTGCTGTCTCCTGGAGTCCTTTCCTGCTTCCCATCACTCACCACTCAGAGGTACCCACAGGCAGTAATAACTCTTCGGGTAAAGTTTGTATTTTCTAACTTTAAGGAGGCAGTGGAGTAGGATGGAAAGAATACCAGCTCTGGACTCAAGAACAGAACTCCAAACCTCTTCCTCTCCCCTGGGATGTCACCACTCCCCCAGTTGCCCCAGCCCCAGCCCTGAGGCCAACCCTGATTTATCCCTTTTCCACACCTTGCACATACAATCCATTAGTAAGTCCTGTTGCTTGTGGCTTGGAAACCTGGTTGGAATCTGTTCAGCCCTCTCCAGGCCACCCCCTAATTCTAAGCCACTGTTGCCTCGCTCTAACACTGCACCAATGGCCTCCCAACTTGTCTTGCTGCCCCACTGCTACCCCTTACTATCCAATTCTCAGACAACATCCAGAGAGACCTAGCAAAAATGTAAATCAAAGGGACTCCCCCAGGGGTCCAGCGGTTAAGACTCTGCCTTCCAATGCAGGGGTCATGAGTTCGATCCCTGGTCGGGAAACTAGGGTCCCGCATGCCTTGGGATGTGGCCAAAAATTTTTTTTATGTAAATCAGATAATGCTTTCCCTTGCTTGAACTCTTTCAGTGACTCCTCATCTCTATCAGAATAATATCCAAACTCTTTGTAAGGCCCTACAAGACCCTACAGTAGCTGACTCCTGCCTCTCTCCAAAGTTAGCCCCCTCCATTCCTTCCGAAGCTCCAGTCACAGTGACCTCCTTTCACCTCCTCAAATGTCCCCAGCTCTTTGCTGCCTCAGGGCCTTTGCACATGTTGCTCCCTCTGCCTGGAAGGCCCTTCCCTGGGTCCCCTCATGGCAACAGCAGCTCTTTCCTGTCTGTCAAGGTTTAGTTCAAATGTGACTCCTCTACAAAGCACTCCGCAGTTACCCTATCTCAAATGTTCACTCCCCCTCCAACACACACTGGAAACCCAATTACTTTCTACCATATCACCCTGTTTATGACCTTTTTAGTAATCGTCACTAATACAAAATAACATTCCTTGGGACTTCCCTGATGGTCCAGTAGGTAAGACTCTGTGCTCCCAATGCAGGGGGCCTGGGGTCCGACCCCTGGTTGGGGAACTAGATCCTAGTGCCACAACTAAGGGTCTGCATGCCACATTGAAGAAGTCCACGTGCCACAGTGAAAATCCCGCAAGCCACAACTAAGACTCACCACGAAGAAAATAAATAAAATAACCTTGCTTATTGGTTCACTTCTTTAAGCCCAGCCTCCTCTACTGGAATGGAACTTCCACGAAAGCCCAGATTTGTCTGTCTCCTTTGCAGTGCCTTCCCAGCCCCTGGAGAGAGCCTAACATGTAGCAAGTGCTCTATAAATTTTTTTGAAGTTACAACAGACTAGACTTCTGCCTCTGCTACTTAGTATGTGACTTTGTGCAGGTTACTTAACGCTCTAAGCCTCAGTACCTCTTCACAGACCACAGCTTTGTCGTGGCAAAGGGACTTGCATAACTCAGTGAAGCTATGAGCTATGCCGTGCAGGGTCACCCAAGACAGACAGGTCATAGCGAAGAGTTCTGACAGAACATGGTCCACTGGATCAGGGAATGGCAAACCACTCCCGTGTTCTTGCCATGAGAACCCCAAGAACAGTATGAAAAGGCAAAAAGATATGACATCAGAAGATGAGCCCCCCAAGTTGGTAGGTGTCCAGTATGCTACTGGGGAAGAGTGGAGGGCAATTACTAATAGCTCCAGAAAGAATGAAGTGCCTGGGCCAAAGCAGAAATGACACTCAGTTGTGAATGTGTCTTGTGGTTAAAGTCAGATGCTGCAAAGAACAATGCTGCATTGTCTGAGCAAACTCTGAGAGACGGTGAAGGACACGGAAGCCTGGCATGCTGCAGTCCCTGGGGTCACAAAGGGTCGGACACGACTTAGTGACTGAACACCACCACCACCAAAAACAAAAAGCTTCAGTTTCCTCAAATGTATGATGGAGATAAAATAGTAATGACCTTTAAAAGGCTCCTAACACAGGCTTACACACTGGGGAGTTTGGAAAATGCTGGTTTATTTGTTTCCGCCAGAATACTTTCAGTTGTACAGAGCAAAAGTTCCAACTATGAGAGGAGTAAACAGCAGGAAAGGAAAGTGAAGTGTTAATCGCTAGGTTGGGTCTGACTCTGCAACCCTGTGGACTGTAGCCCACCAGGCTCCTCTGTCCAGGGGATTTTCCAGGCAAGAATACTGGCAGGTTGCCATTTTCTTCTCCACGGGATCTTCCCGACCCAGGGATTGAACCCAGGTCTCCTGCATTGCAGGAAGATTCTTTACCATCTGAGCCACAAGGGAAGCCCGTAAACAGTAGGGGTTTTGTTATTTCACATAATTCACCTACTTGAGGGAAAGTTCAGTGTTGGTTCTCAGGGACATCATCAAGGACCCAGACCCTTTTTCATCTTTCCTACATTTCCAAGCTATATGCTTGGCTCTAGGCTTGGCCTTATGGTCACAACTGGCTGCCACACTTCCGGCATCACAGGCAGATGTGACCACACCTGGCTAGAGAAGAGCATTCCCATCCATGAATCTCCTTTCACTAGGAAAGAACACCTTAGAAAACACTAACAAGCTCCTCCTCTTGATGGTCCTGTTGGCCAGAACTGGAGCAGACGCCCTCCTCTCACACGTCTGGCCTTTTCAGCCTCTTTGTGGGAGGAGAGGAAGCAGGGGTGGAGAGTGGTTGCTGGGCTGGGGTGCATCCCAGAGGGCTGCTGCCCCTCCCTTCTCTTTCCTCTCGGCTCTGCAGGCATTTCCTTTTCCCAAGGTGCCCTCCCAGGCTTGGATGGTTCTGACGTAGGGAGTCCATACTTCTCAGCTGTGTTATTCTCTGTTTGAAAATAATGGCCGGCAGGTGGTGTTTCTAGGTGTGTGGCTGTTTCGAGGCAGAGATCCAGGATGTGCTGAGGGTTTGTAAGAAGTAGATAGAAAGATATCCAGAGATCGCTGGAAGGCGGAGGAAGACGAGGTGCTGAGCAGCCTGGGAGGGTCAGCAAAGGCTGAGGCCAAGGGAATAGGGCCAGAGGACAGAGGGGAAGAAAGGGCTTATATTTCAAAACCTCAACTTGACCTCTACTCTTCCCCCTCAGCCCACCCTGGCCCCTCCTCCTCCCTCATGTGCTGTCAGGACACCGACACTACTCAGAACTCCAGCCTTCCCATCTGTGTGCCCCAGATGGGGGTGTCCCCACGCCCCGCCTCTGGTTCTCTGGGGACCTGGCTGCTCCTTAGCCAAGAGAGACATTCCCGGCTGAAGTCGCTCGTGGTGCACGAGGGCCCGTGACGGCACCCCAGTGTGGGCAGGGCTGAGAATGCCTGGAGCCAAGGGGAAACCCAGAGCTCCCCACTCTCCCGGAGAGAACACGGTTGTTGGGCGCAGTTACTGACCCACCCCAGACTGCCTGGCTCTGAATCCTGGGGGCAGTGTTCAGGCACCACCTCAAGAGCTGCTGTGTCGTGATGAAGACCTTGTCCCTGGTTGATCAGGGCTCGAAATCCTGTTTTCATATTTACTAGCTACAGTAGACATTTGTGATTCCCATTTGTCATTCAAGCACCTGGACTCCCTCAGTTGATGGTGAATCCGCCACCTGAAATGGTGAACGTGCCAGAGATTCCCAGACCCCCCCCACCTCCATTGCTGCTAAGGTACAGGCACATGACCTGGGCCCCATGTATTCCATCCATTCAGCTTATGGATTAAGTCGTGTTTGGCTTGAAAGCCTGAGGTGCTTTCTGTTTTTTTAACTGGACACTCACTCGGGCTAAGCTCAGAGTCCAGTATGAATGGGGGATTTCTCATGGCATTCAGTCTCAAAGCTAGATCCTCTGGTCCTCCCAATGACCACTTTTATCAGATTTATTGCAGTACATTTTTTGCAGCTTTATTGAGACATCAGTTGATGTCCATCAGTGTGTAAGCTTCAAGTGTACAAAGTGATGATTTGATACACACGAATATATTGCAAAACATTTACAACAATAAGGTTAATCAATCCTTCACCTCACATAATTATCATTTTTTTGCCATTGTTATTATGGTGGGAACATTAAAGCTTTACTGTCATAGCCGTTTTGAAGTACACAGTATAGTATTATTAACGTAATCACCACACTGCACTTTAGACCCCCAGAATTTATTCACCTTACACCTGGAAGTTTGTACCCTGTGACCTATACCTCATTTTCCCCACCCCTCAGTGGCCGGCAATCCCCTTCCTACTCTCTGTTTCTACAGGTTGATGTTTTTAAATTCTACATATAAATGAGATCATACAGTATTTGTCTTTCTCTGACTAATTTCACTTAGCAAAATGCAGGCAAGTTCCATCCATGTTGTTGTAAATGGCAGAATTTCCTTCCTTTTAATGGCTGAATAAAACACCACTGTGTGTGTGTGTGTGTCCATGTGTGTGTGTCTGTGTGTGTCTGTTGTGTGTGTGTGTCTGTGTGTGTGCATGTGTCTGTGTGTCTGTGTGTATCTGTGTGTGTCTTTGTGTGTTTGTGTGTGTGTGCATGTGTGTGTCTGTGTGTGTCTGTGTGTGTGCCTGTGTGTGCATGTGCATGTGTCTGTGTCTGTGTGTGCATGTGTGTCTGTGTGTCTGTGTCTGTGTCTCCGTGTCTGTGTGTGTGTTTGTCTGTCTTCTTTATCTAGTCATTCATCTGTGGACATTTAGGTTGTTTCTGGGTCTTGATTATTGTAACTAATGCTGCTGTGAACAAGAGGGTACAGATACCTCTTGGAGACAGTGATTTCATTTTCTTCAGATATATACCCAGGAGAGGGTTGGGTACCAGGGACCATATGGTAGTTCTATTTTTAATTTTCTGAGGAACCTCCATACTGTTTTCCACAGTGGTTGCACCAAGTGACCTTCCCACCAACTCTGTACAAGGGTTCTCTTTTCTCCACATCCTTGCCAGCATTTGTTAGCTTTCATCTTTTTGAAAATAGCCACTGTAACATGTGTGAGGTGATATCTCACTGTGATTTTGATTTGCATTTCCCTAATGCTCAAAATTCTCCAAGCCAGGCCTCAGCAATATGTGAACTGTGAACTTCCAGATGTTCAAGCTGGTTTTAGAAAAGGCAGAGGAACCAGAGATCAAATTGCCAACATCCGCTGGATCATCAAAAAAGCAAGACAGTTTTCCAGAAAAACATCTATTTCTGCTTTATTGATTATGCCAAAGCCTTTGACTGTGTGGATCACAATCAACTGTGGAAAATTCTTCAAGAGATGGGCATACCAGACCACCAGACATGCCTCTTGAGAAACCTATATGCAGGTCAGGAAGCAACAGTTAGAACTGGACATGGAACAACAGACTGGTTCCAAATAGGAAAAGGAGTACGTCAAGGCTGTATATTGTCACCCTGCTTATTTAACTTACATGCAGAGTACATCATGAGAAACGCTGGGCTGGATGAAGCACAAGCTGGAATCAAGATTGCCGGGAGAAATATCAATAACCTCGGATATGCAGATGATACCACCCTTATGGCAGAAAGTGAAGAGGAACTAAAAAGCCTCTTGATGAAAGTGAAAGAGGAGAATGAAAAAGTTGGCTTAAAGCTCAACATTCAGAAAACAAAGATCATGGCATCCAGTCCCATCGCTTCATGGCAAATAAATGGGGAAACAGTGGAAACAGTGGCTAACTTTATTTTTCTGGGCTCCAAAATCACTGCAGATGGTGATTGCAGCCATGAAATTAAAATATGCTTACTCCTTAGAAGAAAAGTTATGACCAACCTAGATAGCATATTCAAAAGCAGAAATATCACTTTGCCAACAAAGGTCCACAAAGACTATGGTTTTTCCAGCGGTCAAGTATGGATGTGAAAGTTGGACTGTGAAGAAAGCTGAGCACCAAAGAATTGATGATTTTGAACTGTGGTGTTGGAGAAGACTCTTGAGAGTCCCTTGGACTGCAAGGAGATCCAACCAGTCCATCCTAAAGGAGATCAGTCCTGGGTGTTCATTGCAAGGAATAATGCTAAAGCTGAAACTCCAGTACTTTGGCCACCTCATGCGAACAGTTGACTCATCGGAAAAGACCCTGATGCTGGGAGGGATTGGGGGCAGGAGGAGAAGGGGACGACCCAGGATGAGATGGCTGGATGGCATCACCAACTTGATGGACATGAGTTTGAGTTAACTCCGGGAGTTGGTGAAGGACAGGGAGGCCTGGTGTGCTGCGATTCATGGGGTTGTAAAGAGTCGGACATGACTGAATGACTGAACTGAACTGAACTGAATGATTAGTAATGTTGAGCACGTTTTCATGTGCTTGTTGGCAGTTTATATTGGGGTATATTTCATATACCTTATTCACCTTTTTAAGTGTACAGTTCTATGAATTTTGGCAAAAGTATACATTTGCATAACCACTTTCTTAATAAAGATAGAGAATAGTTCCTTTATGCTCCAAAATTCACATGTGCCCCCCACTTTGGCCAGTCCCCTCGCCTACCTTCAATGACTGACCTGATTTATTTTCCCTGTTGTTTGGCCATTTCTAGACTGTCATATAAATGGAATCCTAGCGTATGCTGTCTTTTAAATCTGGCTTCTTTTATGGAGCATAAATCATCCATGTTGCTGCATATAAAAGAGTTTGGTTTTTTTCTACTGCTGTGAAAAAAAAAAAGTGTTAGTCGCTCAGTCATGTCTGACTCTTTCAACCCCGTGGACTCTAGCCTGCCAGGCTCTTTTGTCCATGGAATTCCCCAGACAAGAATACTGAAGTGGGTTGCCATTCCCTTCTCCAAGGGATCTTCCTGACGCAGGGATTGAACCCAGGTTTCCTGCATTGCAGGCAGATTCTTTACCATCTGAGCCACAAAGATCATATTCTATTTTATGGATGCATCAGAAGTTGTCAATTGATTCACCAGTTAACAGACATTTGGGCTGTTTTCTGTTTGGGGTGGTTATGAATCAAGCTGCTATAAACTTTCACATATAGATTTTTGTGTGGACATATCTTCATTTCCTTTGGATAAACACAAAGAAGCTGAATTGCCGAGTCATATGGTACCTATTTGTTTCATCTTATAAAAGACTGCCAAAACTATTTTACAAAGTGGCAGTACCAGTTTGCATTACCAGCAGCTTCTACCAGCAATGTATAAGAGTTCTAGTTGCTCCACATCCTCACCAGCATTTGATATTCTCAGGTTTTTCAAACTTGAGACATTTCAATAGGTGTTTAGTGGTATTTAGTTGTGGTTTGAATTTCCATTTGCTTAATTATAAGTGTGTGCTTGTTCATACTGTTCATGGGGTTCTCAAGGCAAGAATACTGAAGTGGTTTGCCATTGCCTTCTCCAGTGGAAGAAAAGTATGAACAGTATGAAAAGGCAAAAAGATATGACACTGAAAGATGAACTTTCCAGGTCAGTATGTGCCCAATATGCTACTAGAGAAGAGTGGAGAAATAACTCCAAAAAGAAGGAAGAGATGGAGCCAAAGTGAAAACAATGCCCAGCCGTGGATGTGACTGGTGATGGAAGTAAAGTCCAATGCTGTAAAGAGCAATATTGCATAGGACCCTGGAATGTTAGGTCTATGAATCAAGGTAAATTAGAAGTGGTCAAACAGGAGCTGGCAAGAGTGATCATCGACATTTTAGGAACCAGGGAACTAAAATGGACTGGAATGGGTGAATTTAACTCAGATGACCATTATATCTACTACTGTGGGCAAGAATCCCTTAGAAGAAATGGAGTAGCCATCAGAGTCAACAAAAGAGTCTGAAATGCAGTATTTGGGTGCAGTCTCGAAAAGGACAGAATAATCTCTGTTCGTTTCCAAGGCAAACCATTCAATAGCACAGTAATCCGAGTCTATGCCCCAACCAGTAATGCTGAGGAAGCTGAACAGTTCTGTGAAGACCTGTAAGACCTCCCAGAACTGACACCCAAAAAAGATGTCCTTTTCATTATAGAGGACTGGAATGCAAAAGTAAGAAATCAAGACATACCTAGAGTAACAGGCAAATTTGGCCTTGGAGTATGGAATAAAGCAGGGCAAAGGTTAATAGACTTTTGCTAAGAGAATGCACTGGTCATAGCAAACACCCTCTTCCAACAACACAAGACTCAACACAAGACTCTACACATGGACATCACCAGATGATCAGTATTGAAATCAGATTGATTATATTCTTTACAGCCAAAAATGGAGAAGCTCTATAAAGTCAGCAAAAACAAGACCAGGAGCTGACTGTGGCTCAGATCATGAACTCCTTATTGCCAAATTCAGACTGAAAGTGAAGAAAGTAGGGAAAACCACTAGGCCATTCAGGTATGACCTAATCAAATCCCTTACAATTATACAGTGGAAGTGACAAATAGATTCAAGGAATTAAATCTGACAGAGTGCCTGAAGAACTATGGACAGAGGTTCATGACATTGTACAGGAGGCAGTGATCAAGGCCATCCCCAAGAAAAAGAAATGCAAAATGTCAAAATGGTTGTCTGAGGAGGCCTTACAAATAGCTGAGAAAAGAAGAGAAGCTAAAGGCAAAGGAGAAAAGAAAAGGTATACCCATCTGAATGCAGAGTTCCAGAGAATAGCAAGGAGAGATAAGAAAGCCTTCCTCAATGATCAACGCAAAGAAACAGAGGAAAACAATAGAATGGGAAAGACTAGAGATCTCTTCAAGAAAATCAGAGATATCAAGGGAACATTTCATGCAAAGATGGGCTCAATAAAGGACAGAAATGGTATGGACCTAACAGAAGCAGAAGATATTAAGAACAGGTGGCAAGAATACAAAAAAGAACTATACAAAGATATCAGTGACCCAGATACCATGACAGTGTGATCACTCACCTAGAGCCAGACACCCTGGAATGTGGAGTCAAGTGAGCCTTAGGAAGCATCACTATGAACAAAGCTAGTGGAGGTGATGGAATTCCAGCTGAGCTATTTCAAATCCTAAAAGATGGTGCTGTGAAAGTGCTGCACTCAATATGCCAGCAAATTTGGAAAACTCAGCAGTGCCACAGGACTGGAAAAGGTCATTTTTCATTCCAATCCCAAAGAAGGGCAATGCCAAAGAATGTTCAAGCTACTGCACAATTGCACTCCTCTCACACACTAGCAAAGTAATGCTCAAAATTCTCCAAGCCAGGCTTTAACAGTATGTGAACCATGAACTTCCAGATGTTCAAGCTGAATTTAGAAAAGGCAGAGAAACCAGAGATCAAATTGCCAACATCTGTTGGATCATTGAAATGGCAAGAGAGTTCCAGAAAAACACCTACTTCTGGTTTATTGACTATGCCAAAGACTTTGACTGTGTGGATCACAACAAATTGTGGAAAATACTTAAAAGAGACGGGAATCCCAGAGCACCTGACCTGCCTCCTGAGAAATTTGTATGCAGGTCAGGAAGCAGCAGTTAGAACTGGACAAGGAACAACAGACCGGTTCCAAGTCGGGAAAGGAATATGTCTAGGCTGTATATTGTCACCCTGCTTATTTAATCCATATGCACTGTACATGATGCGAAATGCCAGGCTTGAAGAAGCACAAGCTGGAATCAAGAATGCCAAGAGAAAAATCAGTAACTTCAGATATGCAGATGACACCACCCTTTTGGCAGAAAGTGAAGAACTAAAGAACCTCTTGATGGAAGTGAAAGAGGAGGGTGAAAAATTTAGCTTAAAACTCAACCTTCAGTAAACTAAGATCATGACATCTGGTCCCATCACTTCATGGCAAATAGATGGGGAAACAATGGAAACAGTAAGAGGCTTTGTTTTCAGGGTCTCCAAAATCACTGCAGATGGTGACTGCACCCATGAAATTAAAAGACGCTTGCTCCTTGGAAGAAAAGCTATGACCAACCTAGACAGCATATTATAGCAGAAACATTACTTTGCCAACAAAAGTCTGTCTAGTCAAAGCTATAGTTTTTCCAGTAGTCATGTATGGATGTGAGAGTTGGACTACAAACAAAGCTGAGCGCTGAAGGACTAATACTCTTGAACCGTGGAGAAGAGTTGGAAAAGACTCTTGCAAGTCCCTTGGACTGTAAGGAGATCAAACAGTCCTGAATATTCATTGGAAGGAGTGAAGCTGAAGCTGAAACTCCAATACTTTGGCCACCTGATGCAAAGAATTGACTCCTTGGAAAAGACCCTGATGCTGGGGAAGATTGAAGGCAGCAGGATAAGGGGACAACAGAGGATGAGATGGTTGGATGGCATCACCAACTCGATGAACATGAGTTTGTGCAAGCTCTGGGAGTTGGTGATGGACAGGGAAGCCTGGCGTGCTGCAGTCCATGGGTCACAAAGAGTTGGACATGACTGAGTGACTGAACTGAACTGAAGGGCATGCTAAGTCACTTTAGTCATGTCCGACTCTTTGTGACCCCATGGACTGTAGCCCGCCAGGCTCCTCTGTTCATGTGATTCTCCAGTCAAGAATACTGGAGTGGGTTTCCATGCCCTCCTCCAGGGGATATCTTTCCAACCCAGGGATCGAACCCATGTGTCTTACTTATGTCTCCTGCCCTGGCAGGCAGGTTCTTTACTACTAGCACCACTGGGAAGCCAATTACAACTACTATTAAGCATCTTTCCATGTGACTGTCATTCATATATTTCTTTGGTGAAGTGTTCAAATAATTTGCTAATTTTTAAAATTGGCTTATTTTCTTATTGTGTTTTAAGAGTTTTTAATACGTAGTCCAGTTACTAGTCCTTTATTAGATTTATGTTCTGCAAATATTTTCTCCCAGCCTGTGGCTTGTCTTTTCATTTTCTTAAGTGTTTTTCAAAGAGCAGAAGTTTTTAACTTGGATGAAGTTCATATTATCATTTTTTCTTTTACAATTTATACTTTTGTGCCCTATGGAATATTTGCCTAACCCAAAGTAGCAAAGACTTTCTTCTGTTTTCTTCTAGAAGTTTTATATTAGCTTTTACATTTAGGGCTACAACTCATGTCAAATTACTTTTTGTATATGCTATAGATTGAGGGTTTTGGTGGGGTTTTGTTTTGTTTTTGTATATAGATATCCAATAGCCCCATTTGTTAAAAAGACGATTCTTTCTCCAATGAATTGCTATGGTATCTGTATAAAAAATCAATTGATTTATGTATGGGCCTATATCTGCATTCTGTTTTCTGTCCTCTTAATCTATATATCTATCATCCTTTCACCAATAGCACACTGTATTGATTACTATAATAAAGCTTGAAATCAGGTAGTATGAGCCCTACAGTATTATTCTTTATCAAAATTGTTTTGACCAATTTAAGTCCTTTATTTTTCCATATAAATATTAGAGTCAGCTTGTCAATTTTTTCAAAGGAGCCTGCTGGGAGTTTGATTAGGATTACATTCAATCTGGAGATCAATTTAGGGAGAACCGGCATCTTGACAATATTGAGTCTTTTGATCCAGGAACAAAATATATATCATTTATCTAAGTTTTCTTAGATTTC
Organism: Oryx dammah; assembly: GCF_014754425.2. Taxonomy (NCBI): domain Eukaryota; kingdom Metazoa; phylum Chordata; class Mammalia; order Artiodactyla; family Bovidae; genus Oryx; species Oryx dammah. Next base: position 12,766,624 of record NW_024070200.1, read on the forward strand.
TCTCATCAATATTTTATAGTTTTCAGCTTGGAAACGTTACATGTTACTTATCCCTAAGTATTTCATGGTTTTGGTGCTACTGTATTTAAAAAATTAATTTTCATTTCCCTTTGTGCCTTCCTATCACACAAAGATGCAATAAATAAATAAATTATTGATAATATATTGACCTTGTAGCCTGCTTTCTTGCTAAACTCACTTGCTAGATCTAACAGTGTCTTTATAAATTCTTTGGGCTTTTCTATGTGGGCCATACTGCCTACAGTTTTATTTCTTCCTTATCCTTATGCCTTTTATTTCTTTTCCTGGCCTTGTTGTGCTGACTAAGATGTTGACTAGGAGTGATGAGAGCAGATATCCTTGACTTTTCCCCTAGACTTTGGGGGAAAGTGTTCAGTCTCTCACCATTAAATATAATGTTAGCTGTAGATTTTTTGTAGATGCTCTTTGTTAAGGGGAGAAAGGTCCCACTTATTCCTAGTTCGCTGAGAGTTTTTATCAAGAACAGGTGCCCAATGACCTTTTAATAAATTTCTTTTCTGCTTAAATCAGCTTGCATTTGTTCCTGCTGCAAATAGCAGCCCTGACATATACTACTAGCCTTGCAACCTTGGGCAAATTCCTTAACATCATCTGACCCAGAATTTTAATAAAATCCTGGTGATGGAAACTTAAGTCTTTTTAACTTTACCTCCTAAAGAAAATAGCCATGATAATCTTCAAGGCTATCTACTGTGTTGTAGAAAAATCTTGAGGTTAAGTTATTGTTTTTCACTAACTCCACCCTCAATAACCTTGCTTATTATATGAAATGATATAAATAACATATACTCATTGTAAAGAACCTGAGCAACTTATTCAAATATAGAGTCAAGGTGACATAGAAGTCACCGTTCTGAAAAAACCACCATTATTCATGACGCTACATAAATAAGACCAGAACATCCATGCTGTTTCATCATGGGCATGGGTATCCTCCAGAACACCAGAAGCACCCTTCTCCTCTTCACCATCTCTCGTGGTACTTGGATTGACTGGGCTCAGCTGGCCTGTTCTCTCACAGGGCCTCTTGTCTAGCTGCAATACACATCTGTTCACTGGAGCTGAGGCCGTCTGAATGCTCCTCTGGGCTGGATGTCCACATTGGCTCACTACTGTGGCCTGTAGTGGATGCTGTCAGCTGGGAGCTCAGGTGGGGCTACTGACTAGGGCACCTACATGTGACCTCATCATGTGCCTCGGAGTTCTCAATGCAAGAACATCAGGCTCCGAGAAAAAGCATTCCACAAGCAGTTCCAAAACCCCAGGTTAAACCTGTAAAGCTTCTTACAGCTGAGCTACAGAAGTCCCAGGGCATCACTCTGCCATATTCTAGCACATCATTAAACACAGCCCAGATTCAAAGTGAGGAGAAATAGAGCCTCTCACCCCATTTCAATGGGAAGATTAGCAAAGAATTTATGGCCACCATTTTTAATTTATCACATTTATTAAACAATAAATATATATTGAGCACCTACTGCCAGCCAAGTGCTACAGTAAGTACTGGGGGATACAGAAGGGATGGGACAGAGCTCTTGTTCTTCTGAAACTTATTTTCTAGTGTGGAGACACAGACAATAGACAAGCCATCAAATAAGTAAAGCTAAACAAAAAATATTCAAATTAATTACATCAATACAGTAAATGATTGCCCTCTTTCTCTTAAGTCCTGGGAGTTTTATCAGTCCTTGGCTTTGGGCACACTTGCTGTCTCACTGTATCTCACTGTGTGCACTGTTTGCTGAACCCATGGTAAGCAAGACACAAGTTAAGAGGCTGGAAGAAAACTCAAGGAGCTGTTGGAACTACAGATGCATTTATTCTCTCCTGGCTGGCGGAACAGCAGACCTGACCTGACCTGACTGCAAGGGCTTTCCAGGTGGAGTTTATATACGCTTACAAAACAAAAGTAGCCCGTGGCCAAGCGAGTACCTTGAGACGCACAAACAGTGCTGTAAGTGATTCTCAGCTGTTCAGTCGCTCAGTCGTGTCAGACTTTTTGCGACCTCATGGACTGCAGCACGCCAGGCCTCCCTGTCCATCACCAACTCCCGGAGCTTGCTCAAACTCATGTCCATCACGTCAATGATGCCATCCAACAATCTCATCCTCTGCCGTCCCCTTCTCCTCCTGCCTTCAATCTTTCCCAGCTTCAGGGTCTTTTCTAATGAGTCAGTTCTTTGCATCAGGTGGCCAAAGTATTGGAGCTTCAGCTTCAGCATCAGTCCTTCCAATTAATATTCAGGACAGAATATTCTCAGCTGTTACATAATCATTATTCACTAAAACATGGGGTGAGGGCGAGAGGGCGTGGGGCAAGAGAACCTGACCACACCGTCTTGACTAATTTGCTCTTTCCCTACACTTGCCTTTGTGCCTTGGGTTTCAGGTGTTACTTTTTTTTTTTAATATTTATTTATGTAACCAACTGCACCAGGTCTTAGCTGCAGCAAGTGAACTCTTTAGTTGCGGCATGTGGGATCTTAGTTCCCTGAGCAGGGATCAAACCCAGGCCCCCTCTGTTGGGGTGGAGCCTTAGCCACTGGATCACCAGGGAGGTCCCAGGTGTTACTATTACAGTGACGGGGCCAGGCTGTTTCCATCTTAACCATCTCTGAGGGTTGCCTGCAGAACAACATTCAAAAGTGACTATAGAGCAGGTGGTTAAGAGCCTGGGGGCTTGAAGCTGGATGTTGTGGGTTCAGATCTCACCTCTACCAAGCTTCTCACTGTGCAGCCTCAGCAAATAACTGACTTTCTCTATCCTCTGTCTTGCACATCACTAAACTGAGGAACCCGGGCCGGTAATGGAACCTACTTCCTGGAGTTGCTATGAGGACTAACACTGGAGAGCCTCGTATAACAGTGGCACATAGTAGGTGCTTTATCAGCATATGTTGCATGAATGGACGTCTCAGGCCTCTGAGGCTGCTCTTCTGCTGCAGGGGTCAGCCACTCGCCTACCCACAGAGGACCAGACACCATGGTGCTTGTTCACACAGAGGCCATAAGTGGTGGTGGTGAGAGGTCCTGGCACTTCAGGACACCCAAGCAGACGCTCCCCTCGGGGGCTGCTCTCTCACTCCTTAGCTCAGTGCCAGGAAGGCCTCCGGGTATGCACTTAGCCCTCTTCGTCCTCCATAGCCACTGTGTGGCCTGTGACAGGCCTTTACCCTCGTGGGCCTCAGGGTCCTGGCCTGTGAACCGAGGTACCAGCACCCCCTGCCTTCCAGGGCTCATGACATGCTGTGTTCCTGAACCTGGCCACTCCATGGTTAAGCTGGGTGGCTTACCTCGTGTGCTTTCCAGCCCGGGCTAAGTAGGCTAACGCCAGCCTGGGAAGATTATTTGCAGGGAATTAGAGCAGGAGAGAGCAGGATTAGGACACACTTCTGACCAATGGCTCATCTATCGCCGCCATCACCTTTAGCTGAGAGCCGGCACTGATGGGCGAAGGGTCTCTGATGAGCTGGAGAAGCAGCTCAAGGAAACACCTTGGCCTTTGGTGGTGTTGCCCTACTCCCACCTCCCCCTCACAGGGGACCCACTGCACCAGTTCTGCAGGGGGTGGCTGGAAACAAGGACATTGAGTAGATAGATGCCTGTCCTGTCACTCACCGTGAGACCCAGGTGAGCCACCTTGCCTTCTTGGGCCTCTGTTTCCTCACCTGTAAGATGAGAGTGGGCTTCCCCGGTGGCTCAGCGGTAAAGAATCTGCCTGAAACGCAGGACCCGCAGGAGATGCAGGTTCGATCCCTGGGTAGGGAAGATCCCCTAGAGGAGGGCATGGCAATCCCACAGACAGAGGAGCCTGGCGGGCTACAGTCCACGGGGTCGCACAAGAGTTGCACATGACCGAAGCGACTGAGCACGCTTGCACCCGAGATGAGAGTGTGGGGCCTACAACCACTCAGCTGTCCTTATTCTCAGCCACCAACTGCCCATCCTCTGCAGAACTGGTGCGCGTGGTCTCCTGCTGCTCCTGCTGCTGCTGCTAAGTTGCATCAGTCGTGGCTGACTCTGTGCGACCCCACAGACGGCAGCCCACCAGGCTCCCCCATCCCTGGGATTCTCCAGGCAAGAACACTGGAGTGGGGTGCCGTTTCTTTCTCCAGGTGGTCTCCTACCTGCCTCTAATGTTTCAAAAAGCATTCAAATTGGAAGAGAGGGGGTATGAGGAGGGAAAATCAACTAGGGGCTCCCAGTGGCTTTGAAGGCAACAACAGCAGAGAAGAAGGTGAAACAGACACTGACAGGAAGACAGAATTCATGTGGAATGAATGAATGAAACGGTAAATGTGATTAACATATAGGACAATTAAAGGGCAACAGTTTCCTCCAAAGGACGTGGAAATAATATGACTCAATTTGCTTCTGCAGGCCAATTATCCCCATAAAAGAAACACAATCCGAATTATTCATATACTAAATATGAACAGTAGCCCTTATTGAGCAGTTACCAGACATTGTTCTTTGGGTTTGACAACTATAACCTCATTTAATCCTCCCAACAATATAAAGTAGATAATATCATAACCCCCCAATTTACAGATGGGCAAACCGAAGCACAGAAATGTCCAAGGCTGACCCAGTTGTCTTGCTTCTGAGCCCATGGGCTAACATTCCCCGGGTTCACCTCGTAGCAGCCAGAAGGGCTCTTAGGTCAGAGCAAAGCTTGGCCACGTGCCCCTGTGGTATGTACTGTTTACCTGAGACCCGCCCCGGTCACCCCTTCTTGGGGCAGAGTTCTCCACACTGAGTGGGACAGGAGGGCTAAGCTTTGGACTCCCCAGTTTGTCCAGTTAGAAACCGTTGGGTTCCCCCGTGTCCCGCACCAGCTCTGCCAGGCACCAGGTTCGTAATTCAACTGCTCACTGCCTGGAGCCCAGGCCATGATGCTCCCTCCCAGTCACCAGCGGAGTCAGGGCTGTGGGGCAGGGCGGCCTCCCCGCTCCCTTCCCCGACCTTTGCTGGCCTGGGCCACGTGCAGGCCTGGACTTACACAAGGATCCTTACGCCACCTCCTGCAGAACATTTCTTCAAGATGAAGACCCAGGAACAGGTTCCAGACTTCCTACCAGATGATGGCATTGGCCCCAAATCCTGCACAACGTAGGGGCCTAGAAGTTTGCGTAAGAGTTTGTGGGGAGCTTGGGTTCTCAGGCTAGTTTCACTGCTTAAAATTGACCTCAAGCAGATCATGGCCTTTACTGGTTCCCTCCTGGTTGGCAGCAGAGGGCTGGAATATCAGATGAATTCTTTTTCAGTCACAGACATGTGACTTCCAGCCCACACAATGGCCCATGGAGGTAAATACACCATTTTTCATCAACTCTAAGCCACACTGTTATCTTATAAACCACTGAGAAAAAGGGAAAATGCTACTAAGGAAAATTGGGGGGACTGTCCCACATCTTAGTTGCAGCACGCAAGACCTTCAGTTGTGGCATGACAACTCTTAGTTGCAGCTATGTGGGATCTAGTTCCCTAACCAGGGATCAAACCAGGCCCCCTGCATTGAGAGCAAAGAGTCTTTGCCACTGGACCACCAGGGAAGTCCCCCTAGTAGGGAAACTTTGACATGCAAACAATTGTAAGACTCATTCCAATATCAGAGGTATTAAAATGTGGAATTAAAACAGGGCTTCCCATCTGGTTCATTACAGAATCCGTTTGTAATGCAGGAGCTGCAGCAGGCAGCTGCAGGAGGCAGTTAGATCCCTGGGTCAGGAAGATCCCCTGGAGGAGGGCATGGCAACCCATTCCAATATTCTTGCCTGGAGAATCCCATGGATGGAGGAGCCTGGCGGGCTACAGTCCATAGCATCTCAAATAGTCAGACACAACTGAAGTGACTTAGCACACACAAAATGTGGGAAAATGTGCTTCTTGGAATCGATGAAATATGAGATAAGCCTCATTTAATAGATTAAAAAATCAGGACCTTGGTTGGTTATGCATTCAAGGTCACATGGAAAATGAGGATGAGTGGTTTTCAAGACCTGTTCTGACAAGAGATCCTACTTGTTTCCAATCCACTATGTGACCCACCTCCCCAAGAGGTGGTGGAAGGAGAGAAAGCAAAAGGACCAGCCTTGCAGAGAGAGATGCACGTGGATCAGCATCAGATTGCTTATGGGATAAAACTTAGCCTCATGCCCCTTAGGGATGCTCTTATTGCAGTAAACACAGAAGGTCACAGGAAGGCCTGTCCCTGTGCAGAGGGCAGGGCAGGGAAGGGACATGAAAGAGCAGGTGAGCCCCAGTGAGAGGAGCGAGAGGAGCGAAGAAGGAGAGTGGAGACCCTGAATCTCAGCCCTCCTGCTCTTCACCTGGGTGGTCGCTGCCCTGAACCCATTAACAGAAGAGGAAACCATTTCTGAGGCAGACTGTCCACAAAATACGTGTTGAATAACAATTGCACTTTGAAAATTGTGAAGCACTCTATGAATAGAATTTCCTAATACTACAAGTCAAAATACATACGCTCAGGCTGCTGGGCAGTTTCATCTCAGCATCCTACCTTCAAAAGAAATCTCAATAGGAACTGGAAAGCAATTTAAATCTTCATTTAGGCTAGTCCCTGGTAAAATTCTGAAAAGAGATTCAACGTCTCTCTTGCTTATTCTGTGTGATACAAGGTGAATCTCTTATAGCATCACCTTAGTAGCTGCCTGGAAACAGAATTCAGGCTTCAAATTCAGTCTGTCTTCCTCCCTCCCCTTTTCCTCCCTGTGAATTCCTAAACCAAAGGGGATGGAGAGAGGCGTGGGGAGAATGGGGGAGAGAGAGAGAAAGCCTAGCCCACAATGGCCTTTCTCTTTTCTTCAGTTCCTCCTATTTCAGTGGTGGTAGTTTAGTCGCTAAGTTGTATCCGACTCTTGCAACCCCATGGACTGTGGCCTGCCAGGCTCCTCTGTCCATGGGATTCTCCAGGCAACAAAACTGGAGTGGGTTTCCATTTCCTTCTCCAGGGGATCTTTCTGACCCAGGAATTGAACCCAGGTCTCCTGTATTGTGAACAGATTCTTTACCGACTGAGCTACAAGGGAAGCCCCATATTCAGTATCTACCCCTTTTCTCTTGTATGCCTGTTTGGAAATAACTGGAGGAGGGCATGGCAACCCACTCCAGTATTCTTGCCTGGAGAATCCCAAGGACAGAGGAGCCTGGCAAGCTACAGTCCATAGGGTCACAAAGAGACACAACTGCAGTGACTTAATACACACGCACGGGTGACCTCTTCACCTATCACATAGCAGCTATTGGATTCATGATTGGCAAGTAAATATATTGCAAAGGATAAGTTCTCCTGATGACTAAGATATTAGTATATATGCACAAATACATATCAAGGTTCCCTCTCCCCCAAAATTATCCCTCAAAAAAAGGAGTTGCCTTACATCCTTACAAAATCTAGCATGTTACAGGAAGCTCTCTTCTTTAAAACATTAAAATACTGTTTTGAGAAGACATATCGGTCTGGAAAAATAAAAAATCAGTCAGAGCTAATTAGGGATGCCTCTAAAGATCTGATGGAAACATCTTCTAATCACCTGACAGAAACAATAAAAAAGGAGACAGACACTTAGTGCAGATTTGTGAGGGGAAGGGGCTTACAGTTATGTGAAATGTGGTTCTTAACAAAGCTTTTTAAACACTGCTAAAGAGCAATGCATCTAGCAGGGCTGGGCACCACCCGGGTCCCTACCAGTGTCGGGCATCCTGGATGCTCTCTGAGCTCCTCTTGGGTTTTCACACCTAACTCAACATGGTCCTGGGGGAATGAGCTCACCCAGAGAGCCTCCCCTGAGGTGTTTTTTTTTTTAAGATATTTTTGATGTGGACCATTTGAAAAGTCTATATTGAATATATTATAATATTTCTTCTGTTTTGTTTTTTTGACCACTAGGCATGTGGGATCTTGGCTCCCTGACCGAGGACTGAACCTGCTCCCAAGGCATTAGAAAGGGAAGTCTTAACCACTGGACTGCTAGAGAAGTCCCATCTGCTGAAGTCTGGCAGTCCCTGCACTCCCTCTCTGTAGGGGGGCAGAACAACAGCTTTAGATGTCCACCTCCTAATCCCCAGAATCCATGAATATGGTACCTGACATGGCAAAAGGATCACTGCAGGTGTGATGAAGGGTTCTGAGATGGGGAGATTATCCGAGTGGACCCAATGTCATCATAAGGGGCCTTAAAAGGGAGAGGCAGGAAGAGAAGATGGGACAGCAAAACTGAGGTTGGTGTGTGCAATGTAGCTGTAGACCATGGGCCCAGAACGCAGCAACTTCTAGAAGCTGGGAAAGGCAAGGAAACAGATTGTTCCCCTCAAGTCTCTAGAAGGAATACAGCCCTGCCAGCTCCTTGACAGTGAGAGACCCTGTAAAATTTTGACCTCTAGAACACTAAAATAATAAACTTGTTATTTGAAGAAGGAAAAAGGCAATGCATTTAGAACTTCTGATGCAGAGGTTTTCATATATGTCCCCAGGAGGAATAGTTTCCTGTGTTTCCAATGACAGCATCACATATAGTTTCAAGAGAGGTTGCATCTCTCCTGACACAGGCTGAGGTGGTAAACTGTGGATTTAAATGAATGAGGATAGAGATCCAGATGCCAACCAACCTCTAGCAGAGCTTGGATGAAATTGCTCCACGAAACGAGTGGAGAAGAGCCAAATTCTAAATTAATATATCCTTTTATATAACGTGTGACTTTTAGATGGGAGGTTACATTAAAATGGTGAATCTTATAAATACTCGACTATTCTATTTCTTTCTCTAAAAGTTTACATACTCAACTTGGCCAAAAAGATTGGCCTTTGTTCATTTCTTTGGTTGGTTGGTTGACTGGTTTCCTTTGAGGATGTTTTAAATATTTTCATTGGGAAAATGGGAAATTGCTTTCTATTTAGAGTTGCATATATGAATTGGGCATATATGGGCATAATAAGAAACAGAATGAATGAGCCTAGAGACTATATTTTAGTGTGAAGGGAACTAAAACCTGCGCTTACCTGCAGTTTTGGGATAATGACTCCATATTCGTGACTTGAAGAGCAGTCGTTGAAACATTTGAGACACACAAGGGCCAGGTAAGCCTCTTACCACTGTCAGTGGAAGCATGAGGCTGGGAATCCCTTCTCTTTGCAAGACCTACAGAAGACTTTATTGGAAGGGGAGGAAAAGGTAAATTGTGATCTTTTCTCATTTGGTCTTTTTTTATATATATATAAGAATGTTGTAATTGCTTAATACTTTGCAAGAGTTCTAGGTATTTGCAGGTATTAGTAACCAAGACACTTTTTAAAATTTTTATTGGAATAGAGTTGATTTACAATGTTGTGTTAGTTTCATGTGTACAGCAAAGTGAATCAGTTATACACACACATGAATCTACTCTTTTTTTAGATTCTTTTCCCACATAGGCCACTACAGAATATTGAGTAGGGTTCCTTGTGTTGCACAGTAGGTCCTTATTAGCTATCTATTTTATGTACAGTAGTGTGTATGTGTCAATCCCAACCTTTCAATTTATCCCTCACTCACTTACACCGTGGTAACAATGGTTTGTTTGCTGTATCTGTAACTCTGTTTCTGTTTCGCACAGAAGTTCATTTGTGCTTGTATTTTAGACTTCACACGTAAGCAGCATCCGTGACATTTGTCTTCCTCTGTCTGACTTACGTCACTCAGTATGGCAGTCTTCAGGTCCATCCGTGTTGCTGCAGGTGGCATTCTTTCATTCTTTTCCATGGCTGAGTAATACTCCATTGTGTATATATGCTACACCTTCTTTATCCATTCATCTGTTGATGGATATTTAGGTTGCGTCCATGTCTTGGCTATCGTAAACAGTGCTGCAGTGAACATCAGGGTGCACGTGTCTTTTCAGATATTAGGAGTAGGATTGTTGCTGAGCCATGTCTGACTCTTGCAACTCCACGGACTGTAGCCCGCAGGGGATTTCCCAGGCCAGAATACTGGACTGGGTTGCATTTTCTTATCCAGGGGATCTTCCCAACCCAGGGATCAAAACTGGGTCTCCCACACTGCATGTGGTCTCCTGCATTGCAGGCAGATTCTTTATTGACTGAGGCACCAGGGAAGCCAGGATTGTTGGATCATATGGGAGCTCTAGTTTTAGTTTTTAAGGGAACCTTCAGACTGTTCTCCATAATGGCTGTACCAGTTTACATTCCCACCAACAGTGTGGCAGGGTTCCCTTATCAGAGATTGATTCTAAAGAGAAAATGTCCCAGCTGTGGCATGACAGCCCTGGCTTCCCCAGAGTTCTTCAGAGAAGAGTGGGGCAGAGCAGAGAGAAGAGAGTAATGACCCCCTCCAGTGGAGGCCTGAGTTCCTCGTTTGCCTTCAGAGATGTAACTAATGACAATTTACCCCTTTCAGTTCAATGTCTAAAGAATTTTCCAGATCAAGCATTAGCAAATTCTAATCCAAGCTACCCCTTACCTCTTTCCAGCAATTCATCATTTTCCTTATCAATAAGGAACTTTTAGAAATCCAAACCCAATTTGCTTTCCTCTCCACAGGGACTGGTTACTGCTTCTCTGGATGACAAGGAGCAAAAAAGAAAAAAATTTGAAGGGAGTTTGTGGTCTTGTTTTGAAAAACTAAAATAAGAAAAATTAAGGAAAACCTCAGATTTAACAACATTTCCACTCAGAATTCCCTAAAGAATCTTGATTCAAGGGAAGAGTTGACTAAAAATTATTTAGTGGCACAGTTGTGTAGTGCTGTGATTTTCTTTGATCCCCCCAGCAACTCTTCAAAGTAAGCAGGGCAAGTATTATCTCCAGTTTGAAGATCAGAGAAGATTTAGGTTTAGAGAAAAATGAGAACTAACAAGAATTTGTGCAGTTCTCACAGTTGTTTGGTCCTATGGGGTATGCCCTCTTTAATTAAAACCCTTCTCATGCAAGTTTCAGAAAAACCAGTTAAAACAAATGAACAAAACCAAAAAAGGGAATTCATTGGTTCATATAAGAAGTTCAAGGGGTGAATTCAGCTCTCTCCACCCCCACACCCACTTGAGCCTGCTCAGACCCTGTGGTCTCTTCCCTCCATGTCCTGTCTGCCTTTTGTCTGTGGCAAAACTTTAGCCAAACAAGAAGTTTAATCAGAGAAGTGAGAAAATGCAGAAATAAAGGAAAACAGTCAAATAAGACCAAATACAATGATGACAGTTTAGTCATTAAAGCAAAGTAAGTCTAGGACATTCAGTTCCTCCTCAGGGGCTATAGGTGATATTCTGAGTCACATCCTGAGCTGCCTTATAGATACTGAAACCCTCACCAGTGGAAGAAGTTAGCTACATGGTGACCAAACTGTAGCCATAACATGTTCTATTGCTAAGTTGTGTCCAACTCTTTTGCAGCATGCCAGGCTTCCCTGTCCTTCACTAATATCCAGGACATAAGCTGTCACAATGATAAGAACTGGCCTCGAAGAAATGCGAATTAACCAACCCTGGAAGTAAAGGTTAACTGTACTTAAAACAATCAAGATAATGCTGACTAGCCCACCACATGACTAATTTCAAGATGACCATCAGAGCTGAATGTGTTCTTTCTGCATATAGCCTCCTCCATCAGTCTATATAAAAGCTCGTGCCCACCAATTGTCAGTGGCAGGGAGTCAGGCTTTGGACAGGAGTCTGCCCTTTGCACATGTGTGTGCATGCACACACACACACACACACCCTCCAGGTTACTGGCCTCTGAAATAAAGCAAATTTTCCTTTCCACCAAACTTGCCTCTTGGTTGGCTTTAGAGCAGCCAGGAGCCAGACTCCATTTTTTGTTTCTCTCTCTCTCTCCCTCTCCAACCCCCTTACTCCTTCTGTTTCCAACTTTATCGTTCTTTTGTATTGGCTTCATTCGCAAGCAGGCTGTTCCCCAAGGAGCAGAGATGACCATCCCCAGGGTCAGATGTTGCCAGTTTAGCAGTCCAGTGGAAAGTAAGGTCCTTTCCCATCACTGTTTCAATAAAAGTCTGGTGCTGGACCTCTTCAGCCTGGCCAAGTCCCATTTCCAACCCGGAACCAATCACTGGGCTCTGCCTTGCACCAATTGCTCCTTGGGGTGTGGTCATCCCCCTCACATGACAGGAGCCAAGGAGAGGATACGTCTCTTTCAGGCAAACCAGGTAGACAGACCCTACAGAAGTCTATTCCATTCACCAGTCTCATCATTTGGTTGAGAAAACTCAAGTACAGAAGCATTGTCCTGACTCGTAGCTGGATCCCAGACTCCAGCTGCCATGACCTTTTTGCATATTGGTGGAGACAAATCCATCAGCATGCCTTAAAGTGGGTGCACTGATACTGGAACTTGGTCGATCTGCTGTTTGGCACAAAGCTCACGTTCATTGCCAGAAATACGAGCTTATATCCATCCTCCTATTCTTCGCATTGTTAGCTCATCTTCCACCACCCCAGTAAAGCAACCAGTCATTTAGAGAATATATTCTCAGGCCCAGACTAAGTCAATGGTCAAGCATTTTCATGCTCTTCCCTTAGATCTGCTAGGAGACAACAGGAAAGCCAGCCAGGTCCCAGCCTCCATTTCTTCCTGGAGTTGGCCCTGCCTGACTCCTGCTCCCCAGCTAGTACGAGGAGCTCAGTAGTGTTTATCCTAATCCTCCTGCCTATCTCCTTGTCTCCGTCACTCTGCTTGTGGGTGTCTAATCAATAAGTGTGTGTGCTAAGTTGCTTCAGTCATGACTCTTTGTGACCCTGGGGATTGTAACCCACCAGGTAAGGGATGCTCCAGGTAAGAATACTGGAGTGGGTTGTTTTGCCCTCCTCCAGGGGATCTTCCTGACCCAGGGGTCGAACCAGTATCTCTGATGTCTCTTGCATCAGCATGCAGGTGAGTTCTTTACCACTAGTGCCACCTGGGGAGCCCAGATCTATTCAATACATCTCTGATCTATTTAAGTGACTGTTGTGCATGTGTTCTTAAACATATAACCATTTAATGAGCACCAGAGAATTCATGCTTTCAAATTGTGGTGCTGGAGAAGACTCTCAAGAGTCCCTTGGACTGCAAGGAGATCAAACCAGTCAGTCCTAAGGAAATCAACCCTGAATAGTCATTGGAAGGACTGGTGCTGAAGGTGAAGCCCCAAAACTTTGGCTCACCTGATGGGAAGAGCCAATTCATTGGAAAAAAGACCCCAATACTGGGAAAGACTGAAAGCAAAAGGAGAAGGAGGCAGCCGAGGATGACATGATTGGATGGTATTACCGACCCAATGGACATGCATTTGAGCAAACTCTTGGAGACAGTGGAGGACAGGGAAGCCTGGCATGCTGCAGTCCATGCGGTCACAAAGAGGTGGACACGACTTAGCAACGGAACCACAGCAATTTAGTGCCAGGGATGGCACCTTATTTCTTTTTCCCCCTGAGTGACTAGTCCAGCGCCCTGCATGTGGCTGGTTTTTCATAAATGATTCTGACTTGCACTATCCCTACTTTGGGGGTGTCTTAAAGATGAACAGTCAATAGACTACGAGAAGAAGTAATGATAGGCATTACTCATTTCTCTAAATTTTCTGACCACAGATTTTTCCAGAAGCCACAGATTGCTCCAGAGTGGGAGCAATGGGAACAATTCCATAAGCATTATATGGGGTATGAATTGCTCTTAGGGTTATTTTTCTAATCAAAGCATCTTTCAGTTGCATTACAGTGTATTTTTTAGAAAATAATTTCTCCAAATCATGTCCTTTCTTAGCCTAATTCCTCCCAATAAAAGCCCTCCTTTCATATTTCTTTCCATTCTTTGAGGCCCTCATTTTTTTCGATAGATATAGATGAATTAAATATATTTCATTTCCCTCAAATTTTAATGTGTCTCCTTTAGATTCTATTCCCTAGTTTAGGCTGAGAATAGGGAGTCAGAATATCCAGAGCGTTAAAGATTTATCACCTCCATCGTTCTTTATGGGACTTCTCTTATTTCTAAGGAATATCTCATTTGCTTAGGTTATTTTGCAAATGAAAAAGGAATTAATATTTTCTGAAGCTCTGCATGAGTTTTCAAAAATCTGTTGGATGGTGAGTTTTTAATAACTCCAACTAATTACCCTTTTTAAGATTAGACGTTAGGTAGAAGGTTTTAGGTTTCCCTCCATTGAAAACTACTAATAAAACCAATTTATTATGAACAAAATGTAGTTTCAATATGAACATACCTCCAGGGGACAACCATTTGTACAAGAAAGATTTTCTGCAATTCAGGTTTGAGGAGATCTACAGCAAATCCTTTCAACAAAGGGATGTCGGTCGGAAGCACTAAAATTACATGAGCAGTTTTCCCCTTGGCTGAGAGCGATGGGCTGAATTAATGTGATATTTGTTTTCTACCCACTGGGTTCTAATGGTAATGAGAATGAGTGGGGTGGAGGGGTTGCTGGTGGAAGATGAGAGCTATGGGGATCAGAAAGGCTTCGTTTGCCAGGTCTTGCTTTTATTACTTCTTCCCCACAGTGCCCTGGATCTAAAAAAAAAAAAAACAGAATCTCACACCCTAAGCACCATACTATGCTTACTCGAGTGGTAAAATCACCATGTAGGTAGGGTCTTGTAAATTATCCTGACTAATTCCACCTGGGCCCATTTTACAGATAAATAAACTGAGGATCACAGAGGACCAGAGACTTGGTCAGGGTCCCCGAGAAAGTGACAAGACCATCTTTCCAAACCTCTAGTCAGTGTTCTTCCTGCACTGAGACTCGTTGGTCCTCACTTATCATGCTTTCTCATCCATTTTGGGTGGCCAAGCTGAGGACAAGACCCAAAATACTCACACCAAACCAAATGTACCTGTTCTTAAACATGTCGCCTGAAACCACACTTGACACCAGAACTAGTCCAGCCTGTAGCATTGTTCAAGGGCAGTGAATCATATGATGGAAATGAGGTGGGCCTTGATGGATGGACAGGGGTCGGTGCACTGCAAAAGTGGGCAAAGGAAGGGCAATGAAAGCCAAGGGCAGTGATGCTTCAGGAGAGACACTTCCAGGCAGCCTCTCTCCTTCCTGCTTTCCTCCTCCTCCCCTCTCCCCCCTCCCCTCCCCTGCTGCCTCTCTGCAGCTCCTGTGTATAGTGCCCTGAGGATTGCTGACGAAAGAGGAGGTGGGAATTTTCCTGTGACATCCACAAAACTGTCCTTTCAGACTGAGTACTCACTGAGGCAAAAGAAACAAATTAGTGAAATTATAAGCTGAAAACTGGGAAATTTTTCATCTTCAGTAGACCGGGGATAAAATCCTCCCTCAGCCATCTGCATATATGGTTTCACAAAAACGTAGTCATATATTATTCTGCAACTTATTTTTGTCATTTTAATCAACGTGAACATCTTTCCAGATCAGTAGGTAATATCAACGTTGCTGTTGTTCAGTCGCTAAGTCCTGTCTGACTCTTTGCGACCCCATGGACTGCAGCATGCCAGGCTAACCTGTCCTTCACTATCTCCTGGAGTTTGCTCAAACTCATGTCCATTGAGTCCAACCATCTCATCCTCTGTTGCCCGCTTCTTCTCCTGCTCCCTCATTGATACATTGATATCAATATATCAAAATTATTTTTTTTAATGGTGCTAAATATTCCCTGGTGGCTCAGATGGTAAAAAATCCGCCTGCAATATGGGAGACCTGTGTTTGATCCCTGGGTTGGGAAGATCCCCTGAAGAAGGGAAGAGCTACCCACTCCAGTATTCTGGCCTAGAGAATTTCATGGACAGAGGAGTCTGGCAGGCTACAGTCCATGGAGTTGCAAAGAATGGGACACAACTGAGCCACACACACACACACACTCCCATACACACACACACACTCCCCCCACACACACACTCCCACACACACACACTCCATAAACTTCCCTGGTGGTTCAGTGGTAAAGAACCTGCCTGCTAATGCAGGAGAATCAAGTTTGATCCCTGGGTCAGGGAAGATCCTCTGGAGAATGAAATGGCAACCCACTCCAGTATTATTGCCTGGAAAATCCCAGACAGAGGAACCTGACCAGCTACAGTCCATGGGATTGCAAAAGAGTCAGACACAACTTGGCAACTAAGCAACGGCAAAAAAAAATATGCCATGGTGTGGGGACTTCCCTGGTGGTCCAGTGGTTAAGAAGGGGACGTGGGTTCGATTCCTGGTTGGGAACCAAGATCCCACAGGCCACAGGGCAGCTGAGCTCTTGCGCTGCAACTGCTGAGCCTGTAGGTTCTGGAGCCGGCGCCATAACTAGAGAGTCCGTGAGCCACAACAAAAGATCCAGCATGACACCACTAAGACCCCATGTACTGAAACTAAGACCCAGTGCAGCCAAATAAATAAATTTTTTTAAAAATTTCACAGTGCGGATACATGGTAATCAACTCAATCTCTCCCTTTTCATGGATGTTCAGTGTTAATCAGATTTGCTATTGCAAACAACAAAGAATGCAGTGATAAAGCACCTAGGCCCATGCCTGTGGTAGAGACACACTGAATGTCGGGCTCCCTGGCTTCCTTGGCTGTTGGTGACTTTGCAGCCAGAAATGGAATTAGAATGAGAGTCCAAGTTAACAACTCCAAAAACCCACTAATCATTTTGTACAACTTTGCTTCCTGAGTTTGTGAGTATGTCTTACTTTTTGAATTTGTGTTTGACACTAGTCCTTTCCCTAATTTATTTCAAAGGACATCTCAAAATGTTAAAGGGGTTGGGAACAACTCTAGCAGCAGCAGAAAAATGCTTCAAAAGTGCTGTGGAAATATTTAGAACAGGAAATATTTAGAACGTGATCACAGATTAAATGTCAGGTTTAAGATGACCACTGCTTCTATTTTGAAATAGTGATGAGGAAAGACAATTGAAGTCCTGGGAATAAATGGATCCTGAAGTTTCAACCCAAGGGACCGAGAAACATGGAGGTTCCCTACTCTGAAAGACAGGAAACACCCTTGCCTTGTTTTATTAGCATCTTCACATCCCTTCAGTCCATACTACCCTTCCCTTCTTCTTTCACGAATACCTGTTTTTTGCCATGTTGGGACAGGTCTACAATTGTAAGTCAAACTTTTGAAGCTCTAATCCTAACTGTAGACTTTGGAATACTTAGAAAATACAGATCCATATCCCAGCCGCAGTTGTTTACTAGTGATTGACACCTGGGAAATTCTTAGCCTGAGTCTTCACCTTTGTCATTTGTAAAGTGGGGATAACTTAAGATCTGACACCGGCTACTGCAAGAGTTAAGTAAAAGTAATGATGAGCAAGTGTGTGATACACAGTAAGAGTTAATAATAGTCCTCTTCATTCAGGGTCAGCAGCTCAATGGAAACCCAGATTGTTTCTTTCCCTAGTGTATTAAACAGTGTACTATGTACTTTATTGTTAAAGCTTATAATTTATTTCTGTTGTCCATCAGTTTTTTAGGATTGCCAAAAGGAGTTAATCCTTTCTGAGCACTTGGGAGCTAAATACTTATACCAACGCCATTTTTCAGGAAACCAAAGTCATGAAATGAAGAACTCACCCAAGACTAAAGCATTGCTGCCTCTAGGAGTGGCTGCTACAGGCTGATATCTGTGGGCAAGTTTTGTACAATTGCTCATGTGCTCTTTTTCCCACTGTGAAACATATTTTTAAGAATTATTAGTTTATAATAAAGTAATGAGAATAAAAGTTCTAACAAATCTTTTAAAAATTTCGTTCTGTCTACCCCAGAATGATCAAGGTCAAATGTGATCTATAAGTTTTGAGAGAGAAACCTTGAGGGTGAAAAAGGCAGCAAGAGAAGAAAGACTGACATAGATACTTACAGAGAAGAGGCTGGCACTGGAAGCGAATTCTTGGAACAGTTACGTTTGAGAGTTGGTGGTGGGTATATTACTGACACTCTCACTTAGTTGTTAAATGTTAAAGACTTATGTTGCTTCTCCAAAGAAGAGAGCTGGATAAAAAGCTACTCTCCTCTGGGCCTCATTCAGATATCAATGGCTTTTAAAAGTGATACTTAGGCTGTTTGTAATTATGTGCTAGTATGAATATCACCATGAAGCATGACTTTATGAATAAATCTGTTTGCATTTCAGATTATAGAGAAAAATTGGAAACCATCCAAAAACTGGGAAGAGCTAAGTAAATAATGATACAGCCATATGATGGAATATTTGCAGCCATGAAAATATGTTTACAAACATAGGAAATTTTTCTCTAAAGACAAATGCAAAATTGTACACATAATTACATAAACATTTTGTTGAGAAAGATGGAAAGGGGCCAAAATGATAAAAGTACTGCATTTAGTATGGGCCTTGTTTCTTTATGCTTTTCTATACTCTAAATTTCCTATAACGTGCATTTATTACTTATCAGAGGGGAAAGTTTAAAAGGGGGAAGGGGGAAAATGTTTACTGAAGTAGGCGTGATTTCAGCAGTAGAATGATATACCAGGCCTATCAGAATCTTTATAGCTCAGCTGGTAAAGAATCAGCCTGCAAGGCAGGAGCCCCTGGTTCAATTCCTGGGTCAGGAAGATCCCCTGAAGAAGGGATGGGCTACCTATTCCAGTCTTCTTGGGCTTTCCTTGTGGCTCAGCTGGTAAAGAATCTGCCTACAATGCAGGAGACCTGGGTTTGATCCCTGGGTTGGGAAGATCCCCTGGAGAAGGGAAGGGCTACCCACTCCAGTATTCTGGCCTGGAGAATTCCATGGACTGTATAGTCCATGGGGTCACAGAGAGTCAGACACAACTGAGCCACTTTCACTTTCACTTCCTTCAAAGAGTGTCTTAGTAATTTAAAAGTCCATGAGTCTATTAGTAGTATGGCCCTTAGTCATTACTTTTTCTGGCAGCTATCTTTATACTCAGCTTACTGTCCAGTGAAATGCTTTCTTATAAACCTAGCATTCTAGGCTAGGCTTTTTCTTGCCATTATATATTTGTGCCATTGCTTTGGAAAGACAGATGAATTTCATTTTCTCCATAGTCCAAACTTACCAGGATGCTTTTGGGTATCAATGCTGTCTTTTCATTCAAGAGCTATTTTGTTGGGTGGCAGGTCATTTGCAATTGTCTTAACCTACCACCAATATCCTCAACCAGAAAATTTATGAAAACGTCATGTAAGGTAAGATGGGGATATGCAAGTGTGCTTAGTCGATTAGTCGCATCTGACTCTTTTCGACCCCATGGACTGTTTTGCCACCCTAGGCGCCTCTGTTCACGGAATTTTTCAGGCAAGAATACTGGAGTGGGTTGCCATTTCCTACTTGAGGGGATCTTCCCCACCCAGGGACTGAACCGGTGCTTCTGGCATCTCCTACATTGACAGGTGGATTCTTTACCACTGTGCCACCTGGGAAGGCCACCTGGGAAGACGAGGACAGAGCCTGCCAATTCAGACCTCCATGAGTCCATCAATGGCCAGCCTTTAGAAATGACCTTGGACAAACCCACGTGACTAAACCCTAACCCAACCCCCACCTCTCTGTCTTATCCATAAAGATTTTATGCAAAAGTGTTAGATGGCTTTTTGAAATCAGTATATAAGCATTTCTAGAAAAATATGTTCCAAGATTCTCAAGCAGCCTGTGGATTTTCTCATTTTGACCAAAAGAAGACTCTTCTTAATTCTATGGGGAATAGCATAAAGTCAGCAGTAAAGACAAAAGATTCAGTATTTAGATTAATCCATTATCACTTTGATCAAATCAGAAAATCTGCTGCATTTAAACTGTCTTAGAAAAGTCTGACGATAATAATGTCTTTGATCTACATTAGGTCATATGGTAAAAATTCCACTGTTATTTAAAGTAAACTGTGATACATTAGAAGTTACTTTAAAGGACCCTTATCTAGAAGCTAGAAGGATAAATATTAGAGCACTTTTACAGATCAAGTGGTAAAAGCACCCAGTTCACTAGTGATCAGCCATGTGGCTTTGAATAAATCACTTAGACGCCCGAGAGTCAGTTTCTTTTTTTGTGAAAATGAGGTGATACCCAGCCTTTAGGGCTGTAGCAAAGATTGAATGAGGCGATGCATGTAAAAGCGGCAGTAAATAATTATTACGTAGTGAGGTGCTTACCATGTGCCAGACACTCCACGTCATTTAACCCTCATGCAACCCTAGGTGATGGTACTTTCACCATCATATATATCCCCATATATTTGAAGTGCTAAGATTTAAAGGACAGCAAGGAGATCAAACCAGCCAACCTAAAGGAAATCAACTCTGAATATTCATTAGAAGAACTGATGCTGAAGCTGAAGCTCCAATACTTTGGCCACCTGATGAGAAGAGCCGAATCATTGGAAAACACCCTGATGCTGGAAAAGACTGAGGGAAGGAAAAGGGGGCAACAAAGGATGAGATGGTTGGATGGCATCACCAACTCAGTGAGCATGAGTTTGAGCAAATTCCAGGAGATAGTGAAGGACAGGGAGGCCTGGTGTTCCAGTCCATGGGGTTTCAAAGAGTCAGAGATGACTTAGCAACTGAACAACAAGATTTAAAGGAACAGGCCCAATCCACACAAAGAGGTATCCCAAAACTAAAGAACTCTAATGATGTGTCAAAACTAGTATACACCGTAATACCTATTATATGTGAAAATTGGGAGGCTGACAACAGGCCGTAAGCTTCAGTTTCCACGTCTGTAAAATGGGGTTAATAACTGTATCTGTTCTGCCCATGATAATTAGGATTGAATGAGACAACGCATGCAAAGTAGTAGGTTGGCCAAAATGTTCATTTGGCTTTTCCCGTAACATCTTATGGCAAAACCCAAATGAACTTTTTGGCCAACCCAATACTTGGTACAGTACTTGGTACAAAGAAAATATTGAGTGTCAGCTACTAGGCGGGGGCTCAGTTATCATTATTTTTAGTGAAACAGCACTTGAGCAATGATTCCTATTAGGTGAACCAAATCTCTAATATGGAAATAATTATGGCCATAATCTCCATTTTCCATGGGTAGGATTAAGTTCTCATAAGTATTATACAGGTTCCCACATTTGTTATGTAACTGCTGGACTCCATCTTGAACTTACTAAGAAATCACTTGTCCAGGGGCATGATATAATTCCTCCCACTCCAAAATGTTAAGAAGGAAGGATAACTGACTATTTAATAAAAGAACATCTCAGCACTCAATAGGGTGAACTTGGTCCTGACACTCCTAAAGCTTAAGAGTTAAGGGGGTGGATGATCCGAATGATGAACTGACAGGCAAAGATTTCTGCAAGGACAGTTATAAAATAATATTAACGCAGAACTTAAGATCTTTCACTGCTATTTTAGATCAGACGGCACTTTGGATGGTGATCACCACTGTGTGTTCCTCCCGCCATACCTGTTACTCCCTTGAGACTGGGTTTCCACCTTGTTTTCATATTCTCCACTAACCCCACTCCATAGTGATCATTACTTTGACTTAACCCTAGAAAATAATGAGGAAAATATTGTAGCAAAATAACCAAGACAAATACCCAAAGACTATCCAAGTTCCGTGCAAAGTAGAAACCTTTGGAAACTGTGCCGTTTCACCATTGCTGGACCATCACGTGAACCAGGACAGAACACCAGTTGAGGCACTGCCATCTGAGCCAACAGGGTTCAGCTGGCAGGGGCTGCCACGGATCAAGAAATGGAAAGAATCCCCCTCGCTGTGACAGCCGTGTGAGGGGGCTTCGAGCAAAGCAGCCAGCTGTGTGGTCAAAAACTGATTAATCACAGGGACGTGAACAAGTAAGTGACTGTACTGAAGACTAGGGCTTCCTTGGCAGCTTAGCTGGTAAAGAATCCACCTGCAATGCAGGAGACCCTGGTTCAATTGCCTGGTCGGGAAGATCCCCTGGAGAAGGAATAGGCTACCCACTCCAGTATTCTTGGGTTTCCCTGGTGGCTCAGATGATAAAGAATCCTCCTGCAATGCGGGAGACCTGGGTTCGATCCCTGTGTCAGGAAGATTGTCTGGAGAAGGGAATGGCAACCCAGTCCAATCTTCTTGCCTGGAGAACTCCATGGACAGAGGAGCCTGGCAGGCCACAGTCCATGGGGTCACAAAGAGTCAAACACACCTGAAGCGACTGAGCACAAAGGAGGTACAGAGAGAGAGAAAGCTAGACTAAATCTTGTGGAGTAGAAGTGGACCTGGACGTAGATCAGTGTGAACTTGTGGTTTTTAACACAGAGGGATGGATGATGAGGAAACAAGCAGAGAGGGAGGTATTCCCTAACTGTACACTGAGAGGATTTGGCAGGAGTGATGGCACCGTGATAATGCATACAACACAGTGCCCAAATCTTGGCTTTAAATGACGTTCTCCCGAAGAGTGAACCAGGACTCCAGAAAAACGGCTGATGCCAGGACTGCAGTAACGAAAAGTCAAGATGGAGCCTGAAACATCTTGTGGTGACTCAAACTAATAAAGTGCTCAAAGAACCAGGGGGATGTGCAGCCATTAAGGAAGTAAGTATAGAAATTCCTCAAAAAATTAGAAACATGATTACCATATGACCCAGCAACCTCCCTGGGTATGTATCCAAGACTTGAAAGCAGGATCTCAAAAGAGGTATCTGTACACCCACGTTCATGCCAGCATGATTCACAAGAACCCAGTGGTGGAAGCAACCCAGATGTTCAAAGAGATATGAATGAATGAAGAACCTATGGTGAAGCCATACAATGAAATATTATGCAGCCTTTAAAAGGATGGAAATCCTGTCATGTGCTACATGGATGAAACTTGAGGATAGTACACTGAGTCAAATAAGGACAAAAGGACAAATACTGTATGGTTCACTCATTAAGTACCTAGAGCAATCAAAATCATAGAAACTGAAAGTAGGGAAGTGATTACCAAAGGCTGGGGGATTGGCGGGGGGAGGCAGGAAACGAAATTAGTGTTCAGTGGGTACCGAGTTTCAGTGTTGCAGGATGAAGATGGTCCCTCTCTGCTGCACAATCACGTGAATGCACTCAACACTACTGAACCTGAACACTTAAAAAAGGTTAACATGGTGAATTTATTGGTTTTTTTTTTTACCACAATTAAAAAAAAAAAAAGAACCCGAGACTATGTCAAAAGAGCACAGAAGCCAGCTTGAAAATAGTGACAGCACTGTGTAGAATCAAAATGAATCACGATCATTTATAGATTACAAAACAGAAACCATGTTCCACAATGACATAAACAAAGAATAAACAAATGGAGGTGAAGAGAAAGTGCTTACACTAGAATGCCAAGTAAACACAGAAGCCACAGTTTAATTAGAAAATCACCATTTTGGCAAGAACTTATTCAGATAAGAATCATCCATAGATGCTAAAGCTAGAGGATAAATATTTATAAAGAACAGGATATTGACACAGACTCAAAGTAGCTCCCCACAAAATACTTACTGACTGTGGAAAAACCTTTGAAACATAACCAACTGTGAAATATTAACATCACCAGTAATGGGAAAAATTGACTCTTATGAGCTTTCTTATGTTGTACAGAGAACACAGCCTCATTTACTTCTCTGGTATTCCTGTCAAAAACCTGTAACCTGAATCTAGTCATAAGGAAACATCAGACAAATTCAAAGGAAGGGCTATTTACAAAGCAACTGACCAGCACTCTTCAGATATGTCAAGGTCATAAAACAAAACAAATTTATGGAAAGGAAAAACTGAGGAAGTCCTCCAGATTTGAGGAAGACTGAAGGGAAAACATAGCTAAACACATGCATTATCCTGGACTGGGCCCTAGACCATAAAGGAAAGGATTATTATAAAGACATTTTGGACCAATTCATGACATGTGAATGGGGTTTGCGGATTAAATGGTAGAATCTTATCAATATTGTTTTCCTGACTTTGAAGTACTGTAGTTAGGTAGAAGAGTCCTTGCTTTAAAGGAAAAAAAAACTTACTATCAAGCAGTTCAAAAAATAGTATATATGTGTGGGGTTTTCCACTAGTCATGTAGGGATGTGACAGTTGGACCATAAAGAAGCCTGAGCATCAAAAAATTGATGTTTTTGAACTGCGGCACTGGAGAAGACTCTTGAGAGTCTGTTCCTTGGACCGCAAGGAAATCAAACCAGTCAATCCTAAAGGAAATCAATCCAGAATACTTGTTGGAAGGATTGATGCTGAAGTCGAAACTCCAATACTTTGGCCACCAGGTGCAAACAGCTGACTCATTAGAAAAAGACTCTGATGCTGGGAAAGACAGAAGGCAGGAGGAGAAGGGGGCAACAGAGGATGAGATGGCATCACTGACTCGATGGACATGAGTTTGAGCAATTTCTGGGAGATAGTGATGGACAGGGAAGCCTGGTGTGCTGCAGTCCATGGGGTTGCAGAGTCAGACACAACTGAACAACTCTACATATGTGTGTGTGTGCGCGCGTAGAAAGATAAATAAATATGGCAAAAATGTTAACAGGGGATACTAGCGGAAGGCTATAAAGGATCTTTTAAACTATGTGTAATTTTTCTGTCAGTTTAAAATTATTTCAAAATAATAAGTGAAAAAATAAGACACACGTGGTCTTTGACCTATTGGGAATTTATTACTCTGGTTTTTATACTACAAAAATCTCTGCTTAATGAGTAAAACTATTCAAAAGAATAGTTGAAATAAATGTGAAGGAAGCTTTTCTTAATGGGCAATAATGTAAATATAAGATTCTGCTTAATAGTTAAAAATGCACAATGTTCTGAATCTTTCAAATTGCCAACATTCTCTGGATCACTGAAAAAGCAAGAGTTCCAGAAAAACATCTATTTCTGCTTTATTGACTATGCCAAAGTCTTTGACTGTGTGGATCACAATAAACTGTGGAAAATCCTCAAGAGATGGGCATACCAGACCACCTGACCTGCCTCTTGAGAAACCTGTATGCAGGTCAGGAAGCAACAGTTAGAAATGGACATGGAACAACAGACTGGTTCCAAACAGGAAAAGGAGTAGGTCAAGGCTGTATATTGTCACCCTGCTTATTTAACTTCTATGCAGAGTACATCATGAGAAACGCTGGGCTGGAAGAAACACAAGCTGGAATCAAGATTGCCAGGAGAAATATCAATAACCTCAGATATGCAGATGACACCACACTTATGGAAGAAAGTGAAGAACTAAAGAGACTGATGAAAGTGAAAGAAGAGAGTGAAAAAGTTGGCTTAGAGCTCAACATTCAGAAAACAAAGATCATGGCATCTGGTCCCATCACTTCATGGCGAATAGATGGGGAAACAGTGTCAGACTTTATTTTGGGGGGCTCCAAAATCACTGCAGATGGTGACTGCAGCCATGAAATTAAAAGACTCTTACTCCTTGGAAGGAATGTTATGACCAACCTAGACAGCATATTAAAAAGCAAAGACATTCCTTTGCCAACAAAGGTCCCTCTAGTCAAAGCTATGGTTTTTCCTGTGGTCATGTATGGATGTGAGAGTCGGACTGTGAAGAAAGCTGAGCTGAAGAATTGATGCTTTTGAACTGTAGTGGTGGAGAAGATGCTTGAGAGTCCCTTGGACTGCAAGGAGATCCAACCAGTCCATCCTAAAGGTAATCAGTCCTGAATGTTCATTGGAAGGACTGATGTTGAAGCTGAAATTCCAATATTTTGGCCATGTGATGCGAAGAGCTGTCTCATCTGAAAAGACCCTGATGCTGGGAAAGATTGAAGGCGGGAGAAGGGGATGACAGAGGATGAGATGGTTGAACGGCATCAGCGACTCAATGGGCATGAGTTTGAGTAAACTCCAGGAGTTGGTGATAGACAGGGAAGCCTGGTGTGCTGCAGTCCATGGGGTTGCAAAGAGTCAGACACAACTGAGTGACTGAACTGAACTGAACTGAATCTTTCTCATTAGACATACTTCTTTCTTCCTACAATATGTCTGTCTCCTTAAGAAAAATTACATATGGGAGATATTGAGAAACCTTGAGAATTTAAATCCTGTACATCTAGGCTAAAGTAATATTTTCCTTATAACAGGATTTCCATAATCTCATCAGAGACATACATCCTTTGATACTTAACTATGAAATTTAACCCAAACCATAAGTATCTTTATGATTTGTGGTATATTTCACTACTTTTATTTCAATTATAATTTGGTATTTAATAGATAACTCTTTAATATAAAAAATCTATGATAGCAAATGTCTGTCTATAAAAGAAAAGTTTTGGGGGGAATCATTTAGAGTCAAATGGTAATGGCATATGTTGGGCCAAGGCCACAGTGTGTTTCTGAAATAAATTACATTTCTCATAAGCTTGGTACACGAATCTGAAGAGAAATGAGAGGTCCGAAAATAAACAAGGACAGCAGCAGCACCCTTAGAATAAAAACAGCTTCCCAGAGAGATTTGTTTCAAGCCTTCACTAGTTTCTAATGAACAATTAATACTGCATTTTGCTAGTGGTAAAGAACCTGCCTGCAAAAGCAGGAGAGATGTAAGAGATGGCAGGTTTGATCCCTGGGTCGGGAAGATTCCCCTGGAGGAGGGCATGGCAACCCACTCTAGTACTCTTGCCTGGAGAGTCCCATGGACAGAGGAGCCTGGTGGGCTACAATCCATGGGGTCCCAAAGAGTGGGACATGACTGAGTGACTTTCACTTTCAAAAAAAATTACAATTGTGTCAAGGGAGGAAAAAAGGAAATACATATGATAAATTGGATACTGAACATTAAAAATAAATTCAGAAAGTGATATAGTACATCCTTATGAATCCTTTGTGTATTCTCCACTTGAAATTATCACTCAGTATCAAGTTTGAGTAGGATCCACGGAATCAGTGACAATTTCACAAAAGAAGCACACACACTTGTGGTTCTCTTCAACAATGAGGAAAGATGCAAAACTCTCCAAACTTCTACTATTTTGCTCCTCGAAATCACATTTTAACTTCATAAACTAAAAGGAAATGGACTTGAGTAATGAAGGAAAAAGCACCCAAAAAACGAGCGGTGTGGGTATGTGTGTGGGGTGGGGGAGGTGGGCATAGAGATGGATGGGAGAGAGAAACAAAGATACCCTCACTTTCAGCAAAGTCCTCCATTTTTATTTTGACGATCTGGGGTATTTTCTCATAAACACAATTAAGGTGGTTAGAGTGAGAGAAAAAGCACAAGAGGAGAAAAACCTTCCCTTGATCCTCACCCAGGCAGATCTGAAGGTTCCTTCTCTAGTTCCGTGTATCGTCACATATCCATCCACTCTGTAGATGCCATGTGGCTGGATAAAAAAGGGGTTGGGGTGGTGGGGAGCAACCACCACCCAAATAAACAAGCAAACACAATCGACCTCTCAATCACCAACTACTATTTACACCCTTTGACTTAAGTGGTAACGGGTTCATCAATACTTAAAGGACAATAAACCTTATTTTATCTAAACCTCTAGAACCTTAAAACCAAAGAAAAGTACAGGATGTGACATTTACCCTTTCTGTCCCCACCCTATCTGCCCCCCCAGCCCCCCACCCCACCTTTACTGGCCATCACACAGGATGGAAGCAGTCCTCTCTGAGCAGGCTACTGTTCATGCTGTTCCTACAGCAGATAAAGTGAATATATTCACCCTAAGCAAAGTGACTATAACTAAGGAACCAGAGTAGTACAGCAGTGCAGGAAAAAAAAGTAGTTGAAATTTACAGCTTAAAATCGCAGACTGCAGAATTCATCTAGTTCAACATATTTATTTTAGTATTGAATTAGTGGATTCTATAAGGATTCTAGATTAATTTAGCATCAAATGAATGAACTCTATGAAGGCTAGGTTCCAATTCCACCTCTGTCTCTGACTAGCTACCTATCTTAAGCAAATCCCTTCCCTTCCACAGGCCCATTCATTCAACACTGAAATAAGTGTATCAAACTAGATGAATTCTACAGTCCTGCTCAGCCTTAATGTTCTAAGATTTTAAGTTACAAATTCTAACTACCTTTTTTCCCTATTAAAAGTGAGAGGGCTTTTTTTTGCAGAGATTGATAAGCTGATTCTAAAATCCATATGAAAATGCTAGGGAACCAGAATAGCCTAAATAATCTTGAAAAAGGTTGGAGGATGTACACTTGCTGACTTAAAAACTTGATACAGTTACAGTATTCAAAACAATGTGGTATTGGCATACAGATAGATGTGGGTAGATGAATAGATCAGTGAAACAGAACTAAGACTCTAGGAAGAAAGTCATTCATTCACGGGCAACTGATTTCCAACAAAAGTGGCAAGAAAATTTACCTCATATCATATATAAAAGTTAACTCAAAATGAATCAAAGACTTAAATATAAGAAATATATTTAACCAAAAACTCTTAGGAAAGAAATAGGCATACATTTTTGTGATAATTGATGAAGCAATGGCTTTCTAAGATACGACACTAATAGTACAAGGAACTATAAAAAGTAAAAGATAAATTAGACCATCAAAATTTTAAAGTTTTGTGTCTCAAAGGACACCATCAAGAGAGAGGAAAAAATGTCTACAAATGGGAAAAAATATTTGCAAGTCACATATGTTAAGGATTTAGTATCCAGAAAACATTTTTAAAAAATTAAAAAAACCTCTTTAACTTAACAATAAAAAGATAAATAACCCGATTTAAAAATAGGCAAAGGATCTGAACAGATACTTACCTGTAGAAGATACACAAACGGCCAATAAGTACAAGAAAGAAGCTCAAAATCATCAGTCATTAGAGAAATGGAAATCAAAACCATAATGAGATACCTCTTCATACACACTAAAATGGCTAAAGTAAGACACTGCTTCATCAGTGCTGCCAAGGTCATGGAGAAACTGGAATCCAAATACACTGCTGGCAGGAATGGAAAATGGTGCAGCCACTTTGGAAAACGGTCTGGCAATTTTTCAAAAGGTTACACAGAGTTACCATATGATCCAACCATTCTACTTTTAGGTATATGCCTCTCTAGATTGAAAACATATGCCCATACAAGAACTCGTACACAAATATTCGTTCAGAGCAGCATTAGTCATTCTAGCCAAAAAGTGAAAACAAACCAAATGCCTCTCAACGGATGAACGGACTAAAACAAATTGTGGGGCATCCACATGGAGTATTATTCAGCCACAAAAGAATACTGAACCATGCTACACCACTGATGAATCCTCAAAGTTACGCCAAGTGAAGAGTCAGACCCAAAAGGCCACACACTGTATGAGTCCATTTTTTTGAACTATCAAGAATAAGTAAACTCATAAAGACAGAAAACAGACTAATGGTTGCCCAGAGTTGAGAAGTGAGAATGGGGAGTGCCTGTTAATGAATATGACGTTTCTTTTTGGGGTGATGAAGTGTTCTGGAATTAGACAGTGGTAATGGTTGCACAATTTTGTAAATATACTGAAAAAAAAAACCCCAATGAATGTAACTTTAAAAGAGTGAATTTTAAAGGTATGTGAATTGTATCTAAAAAAATTTTTTAAAGGCAAAGACCCTCCTTAGAAAACTGATTTCCTCACTTCTGTTTCAGGCCACCTACTGGTTCATGAAAATTTTTTAAAAATCTGTAAGATTTGACATTTATAATCCCACTGACACGAATTGCAGAATAAAATTTTTTAACCTAATTATTTATAGATATCAACTGATGGTCCACTGTATTTAGTTTGCTTCTGAAAAATAATAATCTAAAGTTCCTCTGAGCTCATGATTTATCTCAGAGTCCTTTTTAAAATTTACATTTTTCTTATGCAACTGAGACTAAACAAATATCTTCATTTTAGAAATTTCAGTAATATTGTCATCTAGAAACAGATGAAAACATTACTCCTACATTGACATTAGTTAGCACAGCAATCTTCAATTCCTGTTCATAGGACGATAGAAAGGCAAAGCAAGAAATGATTTTTCAGTATCAGTACTGCAATGTAATATGTATAACTTGATGCTTTAAGCCATCAAACAAGTGCAGACTTTCTTTTCCCTGGAATATAAATAGAATTCTAGGCTTACTCTGTTCAGCAGTAAGAGCTGAAGTGATTTTTTTTCAAAGCTCTACAAAAAAAAAATACCCTTTATCTTCATCACCTGCAACATTGTTTTGTATATCTGATTTTCAGTACCAGAAGGCTGTAAACTTTGCATCAGCAATCTAACTCACAGTAAGAGCTCTGTAAGCATTTGAAATAGAATGAAATATTAATTCTTGTCTGATATCACTGGGTTGTACTATGCATAGTTCCATATAAGTTAAACAAGAAGACTAATTCTTCTAAAAATGCTGAAGTGTAGAGAAAGGAGGAGTTAAATAACTAAGAAGTAAACATCAAGGTCTGTCATGATTAAGCTACATTCTAAAAAAAGCATCAACAAATTACAACAGGGTGACATGATTTTCATTTTTAAGTTCAATGCAAATTGCAGGTACTGTTTTTACTCTTAAACACAAGTGGTTTACACTGTATCGAGGCTGCTGGCCCCAAGAAAGACATGAACATAGGAAGGATGGTCTTGTCCAACTTCAGCATTATTTTTGTAGCAATATGTATAAAATTCAACCACTGTTTGGGCAACCTTAGGAGAAAGCAAGCCTAGGAGATGAACACATTTACACCTCTTAATTATACTGTTACCTTATAAAAGTGTAAAGTTCAACATTTGTTCCTCTGAAAGCAAAGCACTGAACAGTCTCCAATACAGTAACCAAGTTGTGAGTTAAGATGTGTTTAAACGTACGCAAGACCTTTAAGACTTGGAGTTTTTTTCAATTACATATATCCAAATGACAGTGTTATAATTCAAACTGAACAACAATAACAGGAACAAAATCTTGATAAAATAAGAAAAGGGGGAAATAAAAACTGATTTCTGAACCAAATGTATCCCATCTCATGGAAGAGTGAATCACTGGGAAAGATGCCACGGAGAAGAGAGCCTCCACGTGAAGGAAACTGCATACAGGAATTCAAGAGTTACAGCACATACTCTTGGTTTTTTGTTTTTTTTTTTTAAATACATAGGCCTCAAAAAACTGTCTTATCAGTTTTTTTTTTTTAAAGCACATCTTTTTAAAAGAAATTCCTACTTTTCATTCCAGAAAATATAAGAAACAGTTTGCAAGAATTCATGCAAACATGCTTCTCTAAGGCCTTGAACGGGTTTGCTAAGTTGCATTGTTTAATTCAAGTAAAAGCCCTTCTAAAATAAGGGGTCTGTAAAGGAAGCCAGTTACCTTCAACTCCAAGGCCTGTGCACTTGTAAGGATCTCTGATACTCTGAAAGCCAAAAGGCAGCATGCTCATTTGAGCAATTGCAATATGGTTTCTATTTACATTTTTAAAAATCAAATGCATGTTAAGTTTTTCTGGCAGATTCTTTTTATATGTTACAAAACAAAAAAGCAAAAGCTTAGAATAAGAATCCTTTTTTCTTAGAAAGGTCAAACAGATACTTTTTGACATCATGTCCTTTACACAATGGCATACTGTTCATATAAAAGGTCTCTTATCCTATAAAAATCTTGACAAAGGCAGCCTTCTAATCCAATGCGTCCAGTTTCCGTCTAGAAACCAAGTAGAAAAAAAAAAGTTCTTTAGTACATTTTCTATCCATTAGTATGCAGACATGATAACCAAAACATATTAACTAGGTTACTTTATGATTGATTAGGAAGTGATTGTTCTGATTCACAGAATATGAACATAATATTCCAGTCATGAATTTTACATAGACACATAAATGTCAGAGGATTCAAATAATAAAAATCTACAATAAAATTATATATCACATCTTTGACAGTCCCTTTTAAAAGCCTTCAAGGTCGATCATTATAAATTTAATTTACTGTTCTCCAGTTTGTAAAATTAACTCAATCAAGAATTCCAGAATTCAAAATAACAAAATACCAGAAGTATTTGTTCACTCAGTCCTTCCTTACTAAAAACACACTTACTCTACGGACTGCCACTTGATTGTTGCAAACGAGCACACCTCCTACGAATTCAGCTTGGATCCCCTCCCGTAAAAGAACTTGTTTGAAGTCTGACAGTCTTGGTTCATTCATAAAAACTGACTGATGTCCAGGAACCTGAGGTAAGGTTAAAGGGGAAAGAAGAATTTCAAACAGAACACCAGACAGAGTTGTACTGAATAAAGGGAAGTAACACATGATCTCAAAGATAATTTCTATTATCCCCTGAATTCCTTTGACAGATCATTCATGTCTGTAAATCACATTCCCAGTTCTTATTCTGAGTTTTACCTCCTTATTTAACATTACAAAGCCCTTCACATTTTCTGAACGTTTCACAATCAAGTTTATTAGTCATGCCTCATAACAGAAAGACGTTTGATAATGTTATGCTCTTCACTCACCCACTTGCCGAAGGGGGTCAACGAGAGTGCCAGTAGGCAGAACTGAACTGAAATTTCATTTTCGAGATCCCAGTCCTTTGTATATAGTTCAGAGGATAATTGTCCCTGATCCCGCTTCCACTGTCCTTCCCCCCTCACTGTGAATGCGGTGGACACCGTGGGTTTTAGAATCAGAAAGGCAAGTGGTTCAATGTAATGCCACTACTTTGAAGTTGTTTTGGAGAGTGCCAGCTTTGGCGCAGAGAGAAAAGTTCCTAATTCCTTCCTGCAATTTCAAGAGTTGTGCTCAAAGGGGATCTGATGAAAGAGGCCATCTCTTCATTCCTTATTGCAGAGAAGGGCTAAAGATGAGGGGACAGTCGTGTAAGACTCTCGTGATGTGCTTTTAATATTACCGTACGTTAAACTATCTTACAGCTCTGCCAGTTAACTAGATATCTCTTGAGAGCACGTAAACAAAATACCAAGCTAAAACTATATCTCTACTAAATAAAACATTTCTAACTATATCAAAAACAAAAGTGGTTCAACTGAACAGGCAACATAGAATAATGGAATTATAAATCTCCTAACTATAATAGAAGTAGATAGGTGACCCTCCCAATCATCAAACTTAACATTTAAAAATCTATTCTGGAAAAAACAAATCATGGAACAATTACGTGTCTTAGAAGGAAGGTTTGCTGAAGGGTTCTCAACTATTGTTATTCTCTAGCCACAGAAGACACACACGCACAAGCACAGGGACATCATCTTTAGTAATTTTTTTAAAAACTTCAAAATAAGTCTACATTTGACACATTTTAAATGGTTCAAAACATAGAAGGAAAATTCAAAGGGTAAATTAAGGGAGAGAGGAGAAGCAGCACATGCTTTTTTACCTCATGAGGTGGTAAGGGTTCCAGAGTAGGAATGATCTCACTTTCTTCACCTGTTTCTTTCTCATCGTCTCCGAACAGACTTTTCATGGCCTTCTGCTGTGCTATGACACTGGAATCTGAAGGCGCATCCACCTGCATTTCGGAGTCTTCTCCATCATCCTTTAGTTCTCCTTCTTCTAAAATAACTCCTGTGTCCACTTTGGAAACTCTCATGTCTAAGACACCGTCTATCCAAGCTAGTTCAGCATCTTTTGCCTTACAAAACTGAAGGGAGCTGACAAGTGAATCTTTTAATCTCACCTAGATATGATGCAAAGGGGAAAAAGAGAAATAAAGCCCACAGAGTATAACCTGACAATTAAATATGACCTATTATTATAATTTTCTAACTTTAGTACTGTGTATTAAAGTTTAAAAATCTTTCACTCATCTGATCTTCACTGTAACTAGTAATGACCCAATGACCCGTAAGATCATTAGGGCCCCTGTCTACTTCCCGAAGTAAAGGTTCTTAACTTCGACTGCACACTGGGACCACATGGCAAATTTTCATTTCTACTGATGCCAGGGTCCCACCTGCAGTGATTCTAATGTAACTGGTGAGACTAAGACGAAAACACTGCACCCCCTTCACTCCCCCAGAGCTCTCCTGATGTGGAGCTGAGGTTGGAAACCATCAATAATCTCACCCCCTAGGACTTGCTGCTTGAAGGCCAGCACCCTTACCTGGTAGATGTGAGTTTCACTAGTGGCATCGACTGTCTCGTGCAGCTTCGGCATGTACACTTTAATATCTTTCCCACCAAATGCTCGACAGCACTCTGCAAGATCCTGACTGGCTTCTGGTGGTCCATGGACAATGATTAACTGGCGTGGTTTCATCTGATTGATGATTTTTTTAATGGAATCCCCATCAGAGCGTCCTTCATAGTCTATGTAAGTAACCCTGGCTCTGTAATTAGATGATTATTCAAGTTTCCTTTTCTAAAATTAGGTTTTTAATAGCTTTTATCATCAGGAAAGAAATGTATCAACATGTAGCATGAGGACTTAAGGAATATACCTGTGTTATATTGTTAACATGTATTATTAAGCTCTTGGCTATACTCAAGAATGTATACTAAATGATACTAGACAAATAAGCCACTCTGCTCTCTGATAACTTTAAAAATATATATATTCCAAAATGATCATTTGCTGCTGTTAACTGCACTAAACAGAAAGGGGAAAAAAGGTTCACAATTGATATTTTTAAGACACAGTGGTGTTTTTAAGATATTAGTGCCCTAGAGTTAATTGAGTCAAGGTGTTTATTTTACTAAACAAGCTCTTAGAAAAATTAAACTTATGAATTACACAAGTTCACCTGCTACTCAACTTACTAAAAACACCAGAAAGAATGTTTCTTCATATAAATGTACAATGTGAAGTTTAACCCCCTCCTCACCACCAATTCACGTTGGCATTCCAATGTCATTAATAAAGTGAAAAACTCCCATATATCACAAGAAGAAAAAAAATTAACTAAGCACAAACCTGCTAGTGAATATTCAGAAATATAACCTCTGAAACAATGTTAATTGTATAATTCAAGTACTTAAAATTTTACTTTGTAATCTATTTGCAAAATGCAACAAAAGCACTTACTTTATTTCAATAGATTCTGTTGTAGAAATACACTTAGTAGGAACATCAGATAAATCCTGATCCATGGGTTCATCTCCATTTGTCAGGCCAGACTCTAATTTGCTTTTTTCTTCTTCAGTAGCTTGAAGTTCTGGCACTAAGAAATCCTCTGGTCTAAATAATAAGCCTCTAATTAGAAGTAGTAACAAGCCAGCTAATGTTATTTAATATATACAACTAATTAGTAGATGGCACAATCTTTAGACTCCTCACATACCTCAGGATTCAAATATACATTTGATGCAAAGTCAATGCAACTTCACAATTGCAGTAATGAAATGACAGCATATATTAGGTTCTTTAAGTACACTTTGAAACACACCATGTGAGGAGTGAAAAAGGCCCTATCTAGACAGGTCTTTCAAAGACCTGAGAGGCTGCTACAAGCACTCCTGCAACCTGGCCCTTCCTTTGTTCCAGTAATTCATTTTCTCAGCTTCTGTGGCTTCTCTTGTCAGTTTCCAATCTTACAAATCTCAGATCTCCTTTAGTTTCCCTAAGACGGCCCCTCACCCATTATTCCTTCCCTGCCTGATGAAAGCAGAGGACACAAATTAGCTCCCTCAAAAGCCTTTACTTTTATTTCAACAAACTACTAGCACATTTATTTTTTAGTATCAGAGAGAGTTCTATGTTAAAATTAAAAGGCAAACTTTTTTTAAAAAAAGCATTCTCTCTAATCTCAGTATTTGTCATGCCCTAGCCCCAAATCCCCTCACACTCTCTCTCTGACAATCCAGGCCTCTACCATCAGCACCTAGACTGCTGCAGGAGCCCAGTATCTTTGATTGTAATCCACAGAGCAACTGTAGCACATTGCCAACTGTAATCCACATAACGATGGCAAGCAGCAACCACTTAACACGCATTTACTGCAAGTCAGGTGCTATGCTGAGTGCCTTAAAAGCACAATCTATTTTACCTCCATTTTTAAGATAAGAAAATTGAAGCTAAAGAGCCCTGTCCATATGCTAAACAGACTGGCGCTAATTAAGTGAAGCGGTAAGCAAACTCTCCAGCACTGTTTAGATTGTTAGCTTTTTTCCCTACTACTTTAGAGGGCCAAATAAACAGTAGAATTTTCCTAATTAAACCCAAGGATGACCTAAGACCATATGCTCAAGATACCATTAAAGGAGAACAAAGAAGGTGCAAGAGAGGGAGCTAACTGTGTTGGGGTGGTGGGGGAGAAGAGGGAAGCTTTCCAGGAGTTTGTGAGGCCAGACTCAGCAGCCTGAAAGCCTGGGGTGGGAAGGTGGAACAAGGCTGCAGGAAAGAAATGTGTAAACGCATGACGTGAAAAAGCTGAGCAGCCATGAATACCAAGATGGGTGGGGCTGAGGCGCAGTTGGAGGGAGGCCAGGAGGGAGGGGATATATGTTTACTGTAGTGGACTCACTTCATTATACTGCAGAAACTTCCAGAACATTGTAAAGCAATTACACGCCAATTAAGAAAAACAGAAAAGGCTGAGCAGGAGGAAACTGAGAGAAGGCTGGTACCACCAGAATGGAGAACACACACTAATGTAACAGAAATATAGAGAAATATAATAGGAAAGTAGAGAGAGACCCAACTGTGAAAGACGTTGGGCACTATGCTAAGGCATCTGACATTTACTGATCTTTATTCAGGACAATAGTGTTTTCAAGTCTGTGATTCGAACATGTGATTTCAGTTGTTTTTCTAAAGGTGTAGATAGATTTTCCATGGTTCCACTAATGAGATCTCCTATTCCTCTTATAACTAAAACAGGCATGCAATACTTGAAACATAACCCATGTCCCCAACTTAACATAACTCTAGCTGTCAAAAGTTCTTCCTATCATACATCTTTTTCCAATGCATGTCCCTTGTACATGTGCTAAATCACTTCAGTCGTGTGCAACTCTTTGCAACCCTATAGATCACAGCCTGCCAGGCTCCTCTGTCCATAGGATTCTCCAGGCAAGAACACTGCAGTGAGTTGCCATGCCCTCCTCCAGGGGATCCTTCCACCCAGGGGTTGGACCCACGTCTCTCACGTCTCCTGCACTGGTGTTCTTTGCCACTAGCGCCACCTGGGAACCCCTGCATGGCCCTTACCTCTCTTTTTAAGTGGGCGAAGGGAAAGAGTGGTGATCATCTTTCAAAACATTTCACATACCTAATAAAATTATCAGTTCTCCTTTAATAGTAACTTTCTAGATGTTCCTCAACCTATTTTTACATTTTAAATTTAAAGTTTTCTGTGTCTTTCAAGCTGAGATACTCAGAAACTACATACATGATAACCAGAAGGACCAAATTCATTGAGCTCAAATGACAACACAGTTACTGCCTCCAACCTAGAAGCAAGAAAAGCTTGTTTTACTCACGTACTTGATAATTTCTCCATATTCATCCCATTTAATTCTTTCTTCTGGGGCAGGAAACATAGGATAAGACTTTTTAGCCTGTTTGAAGAAACTTCCTTTACGACTGCCTTCACCTTTCATCATCAGGTCATGCTTGGTCTTATGCGCTGATGGCTGGTCAATGTCTTCCTCAGCGTCACTCTCATCGCTGGAATCTATGTCCGCCCTAAGGGAGTTTGTGAAAAGGTACAGATCAGCAAGTCCCCAAATGATTTTTAATTAGTATTTATAAAATTATTCTTAAATTAACAGTCAATATTAATTCAACGATAATACAGTATTATTGGACTGCTATTTTGTGAAATATAGTGTAAACTGCCAACTGGTAACAGGCCAACTAATAAATACATGCTAACATTAGCAATGAAAAGAATTTAGAATTCTAGCACCACTGGGAAGATGTATTGAGAGCAATAAAGTCAAAAGAAAATTTAAGTATTTTTCAATTAAACATTTTTCTGTAGAAACAAGTTCTCAAATTATAAAAACTT
Organism: Oryx dammah; assembly: GCF_014754425.2. Classification (NCBI taxonomy): domain Eukaryota; kingdom Metazoa; phylum Chordata; class Mammalia; order Artiodactyla; family Bovidae; genus Oryx; species Oryx dammah. Next base: position 12,804,507 of record NW_024070200.1, read on the forward strand.
CTAATCTGCCTGAAAACAACTTACTCTTTTGACTGCTCGAGCTTTTTAGCAGCTTCTTTCTTTAGTTTCTCTTTTTCCAAGTATTCTTCAAGTTCTTTCCCTTCAAGTTTCACACGTTTCCTCAACTACAGAAAAATAGCAGATGAAAGGAAGTATTAATACTAGGAGGTGAAGGCAGTGGGGTGTGAGAAATACATTACATCTCTAAATTGATTCATCATCTTTAAACTAAATTTTCCTCTGAAATATTCAAGTTTCTATTACGTGCGATCACAGGTCCTATTTAGATTAGTACTAAAATTGAGCTGTCACATTTCCAAGATGGGTTTAATTTAAATCAAACTGGTTAAAAATCACCAATCAGGCAAAGAAAATACAGAAAAGTATTTTTATAGCTTGGTGTAGGTGAGAGCTACAAATCACACAAAACCGAAAAGAAAAGGTGAATACATATGGTAACGAGGGGAAAAAAACTCTGATATTCTAATCTCATGAAGTGAAAAGAAACTGAGAAAATTATCTGCAGCACTATTTGACTATCAGAAGCAATTTTTCCTAAGAGCTCTTCCAAACATGTTAAGAAAAAGATGGTCAACACAATAAAACAGGACAAAATGATATACAAGCACTTTATAAAAATGATTAATAGCCATGAAAACATATCCAATTTTACTAATAATTTTTGTTGTTGTTGTTCAGTCGCTAAGTCATGTCCTACTCTTATCAACCCATGGACTGTAGCCCACCAGGATCCTCTGGCCATGGGATTCTGCAGGCAAGGATGCTGCAGTGGGTTTCCATTTCCTTCTGCAGGGGATCTTCCTGACCCAGGGATTGAGCATGCATCTCCTGCACTGGCAGGTGGATTCTCTACCACTTGACCCAAATGATATTTGAAAAATGCAAAAAATTTTAATGTAAAACCATCTTTTAATTTATGAAATTGGCTATAGTAATCACTAACAGGGAAAGGTTACTTTCATCCACTATGGGAAAATTACGACGACTATGTTAGAAAGCAATTTGTCAACATCTAAAACTAAAAATGTACCTATCGTTTTAACACAGCACTTCTACTTCTAGCAAGTTATCTACTGAAATGATAACAGAAAAGTGAGGGGGAAAAAGTACATGGCAGCAATGTTTTACAAGACTGAAAAACCGGATACAACCTTAAAATCCATCCGCATGGAATGATCTAATCAGTAGTTCTCAAATTTTCTGATCTCTTTTTATGTTTTTTTCTCTTTAGCCCCAGATCTTATTATTTGAATATTTGGAACAATCATTCTATACATGGGCTTCCCTGGTGGCTCAGAGGGTAAAGAATCTGCCTGCAATGTGGGAGACCTGAGTTCAAACCCTGGGTAGGGGAGATCTCCTAGAGGGGGGCATGGCAACCCACTCCAGTATTCTTGCCTGGAGAATCCCCATGGATAGAGGAGCCTGCTGGGCTACAGTCCATGGGGCCGCAAAGAGTCAGACACAACTGAACGACTAAGCACAGCACAGCACATTCTATACACATATTTTTATTTCTTGCAAAACTCCATATTCCATATTGCTATGTCATATCACTCTGTTTTATGCCACGTTTCCATCAAGAAGTATTTCCCCAAATCACGATCTACCTGTGTTGTTGTTGCTAAGTTGTGTCTGACTCTTTGCAACCCCCTGGACTGTAGCCCATCAGGCTCCTCTGACTGTGAGATTTCCCAGGCAAGAATACTGGAGTGGGTTGCCATTTCCTTCTCCACTCATCTCTTTTCAAACTCCTAAAAATTACTGAGAACCCTGAAGAACTTTTGTTTTTTGTAGGTTATATTTATTCATATTTTACCATATCAGAAATTAAAACTGAGAGATTTTTAAAAATTTATTTGTTCATTAAAAATAAAATCACTCATATCATGTTAATGTTAACATCATTTTTCACAAAAGATGATAATTTCCAAAGCAAGAAAAAAATAGTAAAAAGTATGGCATTATTTTACATTTTTGCAAGTCTCTTTAATATCTAGCTCAATAGAAGACAGTTGGATTCTCACATTCTGCTTCTTGCCATATATCGTTTTGGTTAAAGTATATTTAGAAAATCCAGCCTCACACAGATGAATAGCTGGCAAAATTTTAAATAGCCTTTTCATGAATATTCTTCTTTGATATTACATTAAAACTCAAAAAGTGGTGGTTTCTTAAAGGCTAGTTGTCATGTGGAATCTTTAATCATACCCATAACTTCTGTACTCTGTTACATTAAAATTTACTGATTGATCTTTTTTTACTTGGATTTTTTACTTGTACATTACTTTGCAACTTCATGCATTAGATATTTGGAAAATATTAGTTCATTAAGTTACACAGATTAGTTCATTAAGTCACACAGTTAAGTTAACTTATGAATATTAGTTCATAAATTACACAACATTACACAAATTTGACAATATTTTTAAAAATCAACATTTGCAAATAACACCACCATCTCCCCAGAAAAGTCATGTTGTCAATCTGACAGTGACAGGCTAAATTTTCCAAAATGCTACTTTTCACTTGAAAGTTTCAGCTTTATCAGATTGAGGCAAGAAATGCTGTCAATTGTTTTCCTTAGAGTCACAAGCTCAATTATTCTTTTTTGGGAAAATATTTCCCAAATACATAAGTCTGAATAACTATGTCATTTCAAGTAAAACTGGTGTTCCAGGAAATCAAGTAGCTAGTTTAACTCAACAACTCAAGCAATTACCCAAGTGATTTCTTCAAGACAAACATCATATTGGGTTGGCCGAAAAAAGTCATTTGGGTTTTCTGTAAGATGTTAGGGAAAAACTCAAACTCTTGGCCAATCTAGTATGTAACACAAGTGCTTCTGTATACTTCCCATCTCGACACCAAGATTATTTTAAGAGGTTCTTTTTAAAAGGATTTAATAAAGTTATAACTTTATTAAAGTTTAATAAAATTTGTAAGTTTAATAAAAGTAAATAACTTTTACTACTTCATCAAGGATATTCTTAACTGCAACTTTATTTGAACGACAAGTGTATGGTGATGAAAAATGCAGTGATTAACCTAGCTTGGTGCCACAGACTTGATTTATGCTAAGGCACCAGCACTTTACCCACCACTGCTTTCACTTGTCAATATTGTAGGCACAGTAAAAGACAAATAACATCTTAATATCACCATGAAAAACAATTGGTGGATTCCATAAAAGGGTCTCAGGTAGCCCCCAGGGGTCCTTGCACCATGCTTTTGGGAACTACTGGATTAAATAATCAAAGTACGTATACATAATGTATTATTAAAGAATCACTACAAATAATTCAATCACTTATTCAAGAACATTTTAAAGTTTATTATACCAAGTATTGAATAAGGTAAATCTGTAGCAACCTTCATTATTCAAAAATACATGGAAAATTTGGTCCCATTTCTTTTTTAAAAAAGAATCATATAGATATTTGTATGTGAATAGAAAAAAAAATCTAGAACATATATGCTTCAAAAATATCAAGTCTTGACAACAAATGCAATGTGTCATCCTGGATGGGATTCCAAACAAAAAGGAAAGGCCATTGTTGGCTAATCACCAACAGTCAAGTGGGGTCAATGGATGAAATAGTATTTATATCAACAGTATGATATCAGTGCTTATTTCCTTATTTCAAGTGATGTATCATAAATATACAGTCTTACAGGAGCATGTCCTCATTTCTAGGTATTGCATACTGCTGTGACTAGAGTTAATGATGGAGTATCTGCAGCTTACTTTCAAAAAAGTATCTCATACTGTGTCTGTACGTATATGAAGAAGTCATAAGGCAAAGCCAATAAAATGCTGACAACTGGGAAATCTGGGTATACTATTTTTTACAACTTTTCTGTTAACCTTTATTCTACAATAAAAAGTAACAAAAAAATAAAACCAAAATCAAGTGATTCTACTATGTAGAATGAAAGAGTGATTTACATGTTACCCCTGGCATTTCACATTTACCTAGCAGTATACTTGAATGTAAGTTCAATTTAGAAAAGTATCATTATTTTCCTGTAGTACACACTTGGCAATTTACACAGTTGTCTGTTTTAACCACAAATAAACTTGAACAAAACATTCACCCCATGATTTAGCTTATGCCTGTTGCTATAATAAATTTTACTTTCCATCTTATTTTCACATAAGATAGCTAAAATTAATGGCTAAATTCAAAAGCAGATTTCTAGAATAATCAATCCTAAGATTTTTTTTCTTCCTAGTTCTTCACTGCATTGTCTCCAAGTTATTCCTTTTTCTTAATCAAATCTACTCCCATTCGTTAATCCTTATTCATCTACTGTTTTTGCTCTTTTTAAATGCATAAGATTTGACTCTAGAGAAGGATAAATGTAGATGAAAAAAAACCATACATAGTAAACTCTTATCTAACATGATCAGAAGTCTGGTTTATTACATATTCACTCATCTGGTATTTCATGAACTTAACCTACCCATTTACTGAGGACCTTCCACATACTAGTGGATATAAAAAAACAAGATCCCTTTCTCATGAAAAAATATCCGACAATAATGACAGCTAGGGAAAATAACGTGATGGGCTGGCAATTGAGTAGTAGACTGGCAGTCAGAGAAGGCCTACCTGAGGAGGCGACCTTTCAACTGAGACCTGAGTAAAGGAGTAAACAGGTGCAAAGCTGTGAAGGAACATGAGAGGCAGAAGGAGCCCCTGATGCAGTGAAGCACTGTGGAGCGTAAAGAAAGCAGAATGAGATATGGTCAGAAAAGTGGACGGAGATCAGGTCAGTGGGACCTTGAAACCCTGGGAAAGGAGTCTGGATTTTTTTCAAAGAGAAGGAAGTCACCAGAGGGTTCAAGCAAGGGAGTGACACGAAATGATAAATTTTTAAAAGATGCCTTTGGGGGTTGTTCGATGGTTACAGAGCTTGGGTTTCACAAGTTGAGAAGTTTTAGAGGTCTGTTGCACACCAGTGTTCACACAGTTAACACTGCTGTGCTGGACTCGTAAATATGGTTCAGATGGTAAATTTCATGTTATGTGGTTTTAAAACAATAAAACAAGAGAGAGACAGAAACAGAGAGAAAGGAAAAGACATGCCTTTGGCTGCTATGAGAATAAAGCATTAAGGGAGCATAAAAGTAAAAACAGTGAAGTCAATTAGGAAACCACTGCACAGCCCAGGCAAGACCCTTACCATGGGCTAGGATGACGGGAGTGGAGCTGGAGAAAAGCAGACAGATTTAGGATATATCTGGAAGTCAAGTCAATAGGAATTGCTCCTGGATTGGACATGGGACATGAGAGAAAATTCCCCAGTGGCGCCAGTGGTAAAGAAACCGCCTGCCAATGCAGGAGACTCAAGAGACACAGGTTCCACCCTTGGGTCGCGGAGATCCACTGGAGGAGGAAATGACAACCCACTCCAGTATTCTCGCCTGGAAAATTTCAGAGACAGAGGAGCCTGGCAGGCTACAGTCTAAGGGGTCGCAGAGAGTCAGACACAACTAAGGGACTAATACACACACACAGTAACTAACACACACACACAGTCACTAACACACACACACAGTGAGAGAAAAGGAATCGAAAATAAATTTTAATAGTCTATGTATTGGAAGTCTGGAAAGTGGTTACCCTTGGAAACATAGGGAGGATGAGGAAGGGGGCATCTGGGAGAAGTGGTAATAATTTATTTCTGATCTGGGTATGAGCTAGAACATGTTTGTTCAATCTGTGCAAATTTATCATGCTGTTTGCTTACAATACACAAACTTTATATGTATGTATTATATGTCAATAAACATTTTAAAATTATCTATACTTACAGCTTGAGTAAGTACGTGGAAAGTGCTGCTATTCCATGAGATGAGGAAGACTCAGAAAAGAACAAGCTTGGGAACGGGGGACAAGGAACAGTAAAAACTACTTTGGATGTGATAAAGGAAAGAGGTGATAGATAATGGAGAGAAAAAGGATAACCACAGAAGAAATATCCCTAACAAGATGAGAGGGCAAAGACCCTAGAAACAAGTATTGCTTACCAAAATATTAAAAACCTAAAACATTTCAAAGTTTCAGCTCAGAATGTCATTTTCTTTTTCAAACTTAAATCACTTTTCATAGTCTTTTACTAATTCCTCAAATGGCATACCAGCCATCATTGTATTTCCAGTAATAAATATTTTCAAATTTAGTATTTCATATCTGATGAAACTATTTCAAGTTTTGAACCTCATATTTTCTTTTAACTTTATATTTCTAAGCTATAAAATAGCCCAAAAGATAGTATGCATTTTACTTTGATATGCCTGCTCTGAATCTTTCCTCAACAATTCTGCTTTTATAGTGAATGTATATCAGATTTTAGTTACTATTTATGCTTTTCTTAAGCAGAGTTAGGGACACAGCTGAAGCGACTTAGCATGCATGCACTAAGCAGAGTTAAAGACTAAGATACCCTTATCATTTAGCTTTTCACAAACTAAACAGTCCTTAAAATCACTGCTAGGAAGACAAAATAAACAGTAATCATCTAAAAGTGTGCACAAGAACGCCAGCTCTTAACCATTCAGTATCAGTCGCTTCAGTCATGTTCAACTCTTTGCGGCCCTATGGACTGTAGCCCACCAGGGTCCCCTGTCCATGGAATTTTCTAGGCAAGAATACTGGAGTGGGATGCCAGTTCCTTCTCCAGGAATCAAATCAGCGTCGCCTGCATCGGTAAGCAGATTCTTTACCACTAGCGCTACCTGGGAAGCCTTACAAATCATATTAGTTTTGAAAAATTGGCAGATTCGATGTGTTGGTTACCAAGCAAAATGATCTCTTGGCTTTTGGGTCGTTTGGCTAAATGTTGCTCCCGTAACAGCAGACAAGGCTGCAATGTGGATGCAGGACAGATTAGGCTATTTAGTGATGAGAAGGTAAGAGAATTCCTCCCTGACTGCTTCTACTTCTCAGTTAAGTTTGAAACAAGGTTATGTGCTACAGGTGAGGGCTGAGATGGGCTGAAAGATATTTGTGGAGAAAGAAAGTACTGTCCTCCTGGAGAATGGGAGATGCATTATCCCACAGAATGTGGAGTGCTGGTGTTGGGTGCCTGTCTGACAAGTGAGGTCAATAATGTGAAGGGAAACCTCTCCACACAGTGTATTTAACTCCAGTAACATCAGATTGCTTGCATATAGGCATGAATTAAGCAAATGGTTTAACTAGAGTCTGCTAGGCAAGTATAATAAACAGAAAGAAGGGTAAAACAATTAAATATCTTGTAACAATATCTGTCTGAACATCTCCTAACAATCTATAATGGAAAAGAATCTGAGAAAAAAATATATATATACATATGTAAAACTGAATCACTTTGAATCATTGTAAATCACACTATACTTCAAATAAATAAATAAAAAGAAAGGTGTCTGCAAAATAATGCTGGACCATTGACCAGAAGATACAGCAATGATGATTAAGTAGAAGTGATGAGGTTCATGAATTCAAAGTCCCGGTGGGACTAAAGCATTGTTGGCATGGGAGTGCCAGAGGAAGTCAGCTATGAGACCAGAGCGTTCTGCATGAAGGAGAGATCTGTAGATCATAACAAGGTTAAAGGTATGAGCATGGGAGTAGACTGCACGATCATGGGAAGGGATGGCTGAGGTGGAGTGGAAGAAAAAAATTAAGAAATAAAGTGTTGGGGCTTCCCAGGTGGCTCAGCGGTAAAGAATCCGTCCGCCAATGTAGGAGACAGAGGAGATGGGGGTTCGGTCCCCGGGTCAGGAAGATCCCCTGGAGGAAGAAATGGCAATCCACTCTAGTATTCTTGCCTGGGAAATCCCATGGACAGAGGAGCCTGTGGGGCTACAGTCCATAGGGTCACAATGATATAAATAATAAAGTGTTATCAATTTTAAAAAGAAAAGAAATAAAGTGTCAAAGAACTGAGAGGGCAAGGAACTGGAAAAATCATGCATATGGATGCTCAAGTCATCACGAATGGAGTCCTGAGCATGAGTGGACAGGAAGGCTGTGAACCAGGGTCTCAAGTCACTAACGAATGACAGACAATGACCAAGAGAATAGTAAGTGTCTGGAACAAGAAGAGGCCAGCTTCTTTTCAAGTCTGACAGCATGAGCTACAGAGGGAAGAGAAATAGCTTGAAAGCTACAACACAGAAGAAGGACACCTATGCCACTCAAATACATGACGCAGGAAAGAGAAGGCTACTGGAAAAAGAAATCTTAGGAGATAGCCAGATTTCTATTATGGGAAGAATGTGAAAGCAATTTTTCAGAGTGAGTGAGAATACAGTATATATGCATATTCTCTGGGTATGGTTCCAGACGGCACCATGGAAGGGTTCGATACTGAGAACTTCCAGTTTAGGAGCTCTGAAAGGCATGCTGTTAAAGCCCCTCTACTGTCAGCCTGAAAAAATCCTGGAACAACTTCAAGTTTTATTTTTGATCACTGACTGTTATAAACATCATGCATAACGTATCCCCCAAACAATTTCAAGATGAGGTTCACACACAAGCACTTACCTCTATTTCTGTAACTTTTTCGGAAGGATTATCAATTAGGAAACGTGCTAAAGTCCCAGGAGTAGTTCTGTAAGTCAGAATGATCGAGTTCTTAGGGTCCTGGCACCACTGAATAAAGAGATCCCTTGAAAATCCACATTCCAGGTCAGGCTGGCTGGCAAGTACAACTTTAGGGCTAGGTACTCGAGCCAAGTCAGAAAGACCATGACACAGAGAGAGATGACGAAACTGAAACGGATTATTTCTTTTGTCTTCAAAACACCTCATCAACTTATCACTCATCCATTCTACCTAAGAATGGGGGGGAAAGATGGCAATAATTAGAAAATACTGCATTATAACGTGAATGTATTCTACAATAGTTTAGGAGTTCAAGTTCTATCTTAAGTCTTTTTTTCCACCAATGGTTGCTTAAATTTGTACCATGCTGACAAGTAGCTTATTGTCTGTTTCTATTCCCCAACAAATCTTCTCAGCCAAATGTTCATCCTTAAAAATCTGTAATTTTACACCACGTTTCAGTTATGTTACCTTAAATCTTATTCAGAAGGTAGTATATAAGTTCTAAATGAATATCTTACCCAAGATAAAGAAAAAGAGCTTATTCAAAAGAAGAGAAAAATGAATTCTAACATTTA